>NC_062558.1:139166138-139466138 GCF_016906955.1 Phacochoerus africanus
TGGGGTTTTGTTCCGGCCTCCTCCAAACGCCGCAATTCCTGCCCTTTTCCCAGCTAGGAATTTCAAATAATTCTGTTATAAATGACTAAATCTGGGGCTGCTTAGCAGAAGAGAACCCAAGCTGACCCGTGGCTGTATTAAATTTTCATATGAAAAGAGGACTTTTACACATGCAGCCAAAAGGGCAGAGCTCAGCGCTCCTGTTGGGCTCCCAGAGACAAGCATTTTCTAGCTCTGCATGCATAAAATGAGCTACAGTAGGTGTCAGTAATTAAACGATCATGTTTCAAAGTCTTGACAACAGTACAGAAGCAAGAGAACAAGACGATAATTTCATTAGTCTGAAGAGCTAAGTCATAATTAGGTGCCTTTCACAGAGTAAAAGTCATGGACAAAAGGTACAGATCCTGTCCGGCCAGGCCTGCAGCGCAGGAGTGAAACCTAATCCGGGGTCCCCAGCTTTACGGGGTTCACCCGTGGGCAGCAAAGTCTGGGCCGAAACAATCGGGCTTTCTTTGGGGAGGCTGAGAGAGGAAATGATACAGAAGCAGCCTGAAAAAGTCGGGAACAATGGGATCTCATGGGCTATTGTTACCGGGATACCTGAATTCCTTCCCTTGTTCCAGGCTCCAGAGGCTGTGCCCCTCGTCGAGGAGGGCACCGCCAGCCTCCCCGGCCCCGCTCGAGTCATTAACTGCGTTATAAACTGACTTTGGTAAAGTAGCATTTATTTACAACTAAACTGTTGGGATGAGCACTTCACGGCATCATTAATGTGCAGTTTGATGCTTCTGTCAGTTTATTCATCTCTGTCTTTCCTTGCTGAGGTATTTGCATATTTAATTGATCAATATGCTCCCCGTTCCTCTCGCGCATCTGCCAAGCTGGTCCCAGCCTCTTACGCTTCTCATTTCTCAAACTGACAGCTCTGCCTGCCGCCGCCGCCTCCCGGCGCCCGGAGCCGCGGCCGCACCTCCCGCAGCAGGGGCTGCCCGGCCGGCGCCCCTCCTCCTGCACGGCGCTTCCCCTCCGTCCGGGGTCACGGATAGCCTCGAGGAAGGGGCAGCATCCTCGACGTCGGATCCGTGGAAAGTTCCGCAGACAGATTTTCCACATGGCCACACGTCACCGCGGAGGAGCAACACGTGTCCACTGTCTCCCATTCAGCATCTGTCACTGTCACGCTCCTGCCTCCTCTCAGCCTTGAATTGGAGCTTCTTATCAGCAGTGTGTCAGAAACCGGCACTGCCTTCTCTCCTTGTTTAATCTTTTATTAAGGGCTACATTGTGCGCTTCTGATAGCAAATGTCCCCGCGTCATCATTCATAAATCGGCGCCAGAGTCAATAAGGTGCGGGCTCGGCGAGATCGGCTGCCAATGAGAACGTCTTAAATTTTCTCAACGATCTGCTGGCATTTCTCGATGCCAACAGAGCGCCACCGGGCCCCGTCGCGGGTACTGCTCTCCCGTCCACGTCGTGCAGCGGACGGTGCCGCCCAGGGACGGCGCCCAGGCGTGGCCCCAGCACAGCTTGGGTGACTCCGAGCAGGCGAAGACGACTACCAACCGTTTGCTTAAAACATGCACCCGTGGGACCTTCCCCGTGGGTCATGCAAAGGCTCTCGAGGGAGACCTGGGCGCCGAAACATGGGTCCCCCAGTCTTTCCTCCGGATGGCGGACCACACCTGCAGGATGGTGACGCCGTGGGCACCCGCCCTGCGCGTGAACAACTCACGAAAGGGGGGGGGGGTTAACTTCCTGCATGGAAGCCAGGCTCCTGTTCCCACGTTCTCCTCTTCAATGACTGTCCTGTTACTTCTCTCTTCCTCTGATTGATGTTTTAGTCTGAGCTGTCATTAGCTAAATTAATTTTCTCTCAAAGACAGTGGAATAAGGTCCACAAAGGCAAACCTAAGGAGACTGTAAAAATAGACCATCATTTGGAGGAAATTCAGATGTGTTCCCTGCTCTTGTCATCACTGCAGAGAAACACTTTAATTTGATATGAATTCCTCAAGAGAAACTTTAAATTAACTTAGATTTAGCTGTGTTTGAGGGATAGCAATTCAAAGCAACAAAATAAAATACTATTTGCTGACTCCAGTGTTTCCATGTTCACGCTCCTATATGTTCCTTTTTATTTTCTGCTCAGGCTAAATAAATGCCAATATTCACCTTGAAAGAGTCATCATAAAGTTACTCCCGTGGGATATAAAAATATACTTCTCTCATCTTCCATCCAAACAGTGTCAGATGAAGTTAAAAGACCTGGTAAATGTGCTAAAACCTGCTTATGTGAATTATTCTTTTCCAGGCTAACTGAGCCGCCATCACCGAAGCTGTCAGGACGCAAAAAGAAATGCAGGCTGTTTCATAACCTGGGAGAAGAGCAGTGACCGTGAGGGGGTGGGAGGTGGGACCGCGGGGGCGGGGGTGGGGGGAGCACAGCTAAGGAGAAGCAGAGAGGGGTGGGGGGAGAAGAAGGGCACCAAAGCATAGAGACCTCAAAGGTCAGAACCAGAAAGCTCCCTGGGGACATGTGGTCCAGCCCCCAGGGATGCAGACGCTTGGCCAGGATTGGGGCCCCAACCCCAGCCTCCTGCACCCACGAGCTTGATAACCAAAGGCCCTCCAGTTCTCGGCACTTTTAAGAAGTTGAACGCAAACCTCTTTCATGGGAGACTCATATTTCCGAATCAGCCACCCGGATTGGCTGACTTCTGCCCGGGCTCTGCCCCTGTGAACGTTCATGGGCCGTGTCAGGTGTGGGTTAGTCCAAGCTCTTCTGTTCATCTCTGCACCTGCCAGTCAGCTCTAAACTTCCTCAATGCACGTGATTTGCGCTCATCGGAGCGGGCACCCCTGTGACAAGCTCGGGACAGGGTGACTGAGCCTCGCCGAGGCCCTAACGCCAACCTGGAGGTCTTGAGCGCTTTGGACAGCCTGCGTCAACCCAACCCCCACGAAGGCCAAGCTCCAGGGCAGGCTCTGTGCATAACTCTTCCTTCCGGCTGGGAAGTCTCCATGGCACGCCCTCCGGCGAGAACCGTTCTCCAAAGCAGGGCGCTCTTGACATCTAAATAAGTGGGTCCTTCCAGGCCATACAGTCAAGTACATTTGGAGTGTCTCCTCCAAGTGGCGGTGGCCCCCTTGGCTGGGAACAAGCCAGAGGCTGCAACCGTGCGGCTGACATTCTCACATGACTTACCACCACTCCGGCAATGTCATAATTATGACGCCTAAACTTACCCTGTTTATTTGCAGGCTGGAGGAATGCATGATTGTTTATTTTTATTACAAATATTGATGGTAACTCACAGGCATTTACTCCATTGCCATTTCAAGTGAAATTGCCCATCATAAAATATCTCTAGAATTCTGATCCTGATTAGCTTCCTGAGCTGGCCCAGGGTGCGATCCTGCATTTGTCTTCATTTTATTTCGCTCTCCCTAACTACACACACCACTTCAGGAATATCTGGAATTTTGTTTTAATTGTACAGCTTTCAACTCGCGCCACATTTCTCTTTGTGTTGAAAGCATCCTGGTGATTTATCCTCATTATTGTGTAAATAGGTTTCGGCAGTTCTCAGTAAATAAAACAAAGACTGACAGGAGGAGAAGAGGGAATTTGCCTTCCTACCAATTAGAGTAGCCTTAGGCAGTACTTTTAAGAGGAGATAAATCCTGCAAATCACTAAAATGATCCTGTCACATGCACCAAATATTAAAATCGCACAGCGGCGCCCTCGGTACAGTTTGCTCTGGTTTAATGAGTTGGGGTGGGCCTTGTCGCCAGGGCTGCCGTGCACAGTTGGGGACCCTTGACTGACAGGAGAGCTAACGCCCAAACGCAGCCTCCCAGCCAGCGTGGCCAGATGGAAACTCACAGTCCAGAGGAATAGGTAGCTTTCCCGCTAACGAATGTTCTCGGGTTTGTGTTTTCACCTCCCACCTGGAAAGCCCTTCCTCGTGACGAAGGCTATGCCTCTGTAGCCAAGATCATTTATCAACAAAACATAGCGTCAACACCTACTACAGGAGCAACCTGCTAACTTCTGGGCCTGGGAAGTTTGGGGGACACGGAACGTGAGTTTACTTAGCGCCACACTCAGAGCCCTACAACCACACACCTGGTCAGCTGCCCCGCAGCCGCTTAGCCAGGGAAACATCAGGAACTTCCAGAGGCTGGTTTTCAATTTCAGTTCAACTCATCCACTTCCTCTAGCTTTGCACTTAAACTGTCAACCCAACTCCAAGGGTGCACGTCGTGGGTACCGCCAACGCTTTAATACGACTCCGGCTGATCACGTCCGGGGCTGGTGTGACTTGGGGAGCTGGGCGCCAGGCCTCCCCTCCTGTGGCCACTCGGCCCACAGAAGCACGGGGTGCTAGGTGAGGTTACACCGGAAAGGGCCCGTTTGTGATGAAGTTGTGACGGCCAATGAGATGCTCATCATGGAACCCGGGGCTGCGGAAAGCCCCAGAACAGACAGCCCGACGGGCGCCCCGGGTCCCCTCTTGGGCAATAACTCCCATTGCTCTCCCCGCCACGGTCAAGCCTTACCTGGTGACACTTACGCTCAGTGTACTGAGCAAGGACTGCTGGCTTGTTAGAGCGTTTTTGTGGGACTTTATGAGACCGCCACTAACTGCATGACGAGAGCTTCTCGGAACCCGAGGCCCAGGTCAGGAGCCCATTAAAACAAAACAAGGCACATAGGACCCCCTCTCGGCAAGAACCAGCGGGGGGAGAGGCGCCAGGCAGAGCAGGGCAGAGCTGGGCCAGAGCCTCCCCCACTCCGGCTGCCCCCTGCCCCACACTCGGGCCTAACAGGCCCCTAGGAACACAAAACACTCTCAAGAGTCACAGGATTCTGTAAATATTTAAGAATCACGGGTGACTCTCCATGAAATCACATCCAGGGTGTGGACCAGAAAATGCCTACGGTCCCAGAAAAAACACGACCGACGGCAACGCAGGCAGTCCCAGGGCTTCGATGGACGTCATGAAGGAATCTCACCCTCTCCTCAAAGTCTAAGATGGTTTTAGTTGTGGGTTTGTTTTCTGTTTTGTTTTGGTGCCGTCCATGGCCTGTGGAAGTTCCCAGGCCAGATATTGAACCTGAGCCACAGCAGTGACAGTGCCAAGGCCGTAACCACCAGGCCACTGGGGAACTCCACTGGTGTCTGAGTTTTCAGCCTCTGTCTGCAGTCCTCGCCACTCCACAGGCATGAGATGAGGCCTGCTGGTTTCAGAGCTCAAAAGCGACCGCATGTTGGCGACGACACATGGTCCCACCGAACGTGTTATGCAGAGGGAACAAACCCATTCCGTCTGCAGAGTCGTTACTTTCTCTACACAGCAGGGCTTCGCAAGGCCCCTGGACGGAGGGTCCCTCATGCGGGATGGCCCGGAATGTTGGCACTGAGTAGCCGCAAGCGTCGCATTCCTTTCGCTCCCAGATCTGCCTGTGATTCCAGAAGCATTTGCGCCCTGCGCGAACGTCTGTGACTCAAGCGATCACAAAGACGGCATCTCGGCATCCCCAGGTTTAGACTAAATCCCACTAAACACTGTCAAACTGCCACGAGCCAGACCCGCTCTAGGAGGAAACGTAAGAGTCCAGGGCCTCGTCTTAAAGTGTTTACGCGGCCGCTTCCCGGCGGCCTCTTTCGAAGGGCGAACATCCACCAACTCGTGGCGGGAACACGTGTCGGACCTGGAGGAGGGGTGACCCTGGGGAGAAAAGTCCTTGTCCTAGCTGTGTCCTGAGAGGCACTGTCTTGCAGGCGCAGGGAGGCCGTGACAGCCAGGGGACCCGGGGGAGTAAGTCTGAGGGAAGGCTCCTTGTGCAAAAGCCGGCCCAGGAGTGGTGGCATTTTGCTGCTGGGAGAGGACTCTGAGACCCAGCGCCGTCCTACAGGGGAAACGGGGCAGAGGCGACCCGCCTGCTAAGCCCCCTGCCTCCTCTGCCCTGCTCCTCCTGCCCCTGAAACCCCGAATTCAATTTCAAGGGCTCCCCAGGAAAGCCGCTGCTGCTCCTGGAAGAGGGGTCACGGGGTGTCCCCCTTGGGTAGTGGGGTACCAACAGTCAGTGGAAGCAACTTAGGTGCTTTTTGCTACTTCGGAATATCCAGGTCCTCCCACCCCTGAGGGGAACCGGCCCTGGATGCCCAGCGTCCCTGTGGTGCCCTGGACAGCCCCCGAGTCCCTCCTCCCTGTGTCACCCTCCCACCTCCTGCCAAGCACACTAAGGGCGCAGAGGGCCGTGACAGGGAGCGGGAAGGATGGACAGAGAGACAGATGTCAGTGGAGACCTGTGGACAGGCCTGTCAACCTACAGATGAGAGAGACACAGACGTCAGGTAAGGGCGCTCCATCCACAGACATTTACTTATTTATATCTATCCGTACCCACCTCTGTGTGGGAACAGAGCCTGACATATATCTGTGCCACCAGCCATCCATCCGTCAGGGCAGGAACGTATTCTAACCACCTTGCCTCCAACTAATAGATCTTCAATAAATATTTCCGGAATGAATAACTGAGTGTATAATTAGTTATTCCTAGAGGAATCGAAGTGACTCAAATAGCTCCCTGTATTGCAACTGTCAGATTTCCATTGAGTAGGGAACAGCCACGAGCACATAAGAGCGAAATATTTCTGCAGGAAAACCAAATGCATCCATCATGGGCATCCCACCACCGCATAAGTGAACCAGAGAGGGTGCCTCTGGCCTCCAGGGTGAATTCAGGGGGCTCTGCCCTGGGTTCTGTCCTGCCTGCGCTTCAGGGGGTGGGGCTGGACACTCGCCAGAGGGAAGGGGGCTCTGCAGAGGCCACCACGGGCCCCGGGGCTGGGAGAGGACTCTGAGACCCAGCGACATCCACACTGTCAGTCGACGTGGGGGTGGCAGCCACGTGTGGGCCTGGGCGGGAGAAACGGGCAAGTCCAAGGGCAGGTGTCGGCGTCCAGAGTACACGCGGTTTCCAAAATTTGGCAGGGGAAACAACCTTAAATCTCAATTTGATGTTGATTATATGCTGAAATGATAACCTTCTGGATCTATGGCATCGAAGATACTGTTAAAATCATTCACTTGTTCCGTTTCACTTTGCTGATGTGGCTACTAGAAACACTTCCGTGGCATCTGTGGCTTGTACCAAGTCCACAGGGCAGCTCTGGGCTGCAGACTGGGCCGCTCTCCTCGGGGGAGCACCCCAGACCTGGCCCCTCGCTCCAAGAGGAAGCCAGGAGGAGGGGGTCCCCTCCTGGGGGGGGGCTCCCCTGGGGCCCTCCCTCCCCATCTCTGGGGGACGGTGGCCCCACCCCACCTGCCGGCCCTGGGAACCACACAGCTCAAGGAGAACCAAGGCACTGGCCCCTCCAAGATTAGGCGGCCCCAAAGCCCGCAGCCCTGGACCCCTCCACCCCGCAGCTGTAGGGGCGCCGGCAGCCGCCCCCGTGGGTCGGGCCCCCAAGGTGAGATTTGTCTTATTAATGCGATGCTCAGACACTCCAACTCTGCCTCACATCCTAGAGTGATTCCAAAAGTGATTTCCACCATATGATTTACATACGAGCTGAGTGTAAATTTAGAATAATTTGGCCTGAATGAGCCTTGCTAAAATAGATGGTCACAGGGAAAGAATGGTGAATAAAAGCAGCTTTACTCAGAATCTAAGCAATTTGCTGGCGAACACAAGCAGCATTTCCCCAGATTATAATTTACACTGTATTAACTGTCAAGAGCGCTTTTGAGAAATATAGATAACAATTCAGATGCAATCGATAGGGAGTGACAGTTGATTTTAAAGCTTAATGCAAGACAAGAAAGAAGTGACTGGGGCATCGGCTCTGGAAGAATAAATTTGTTTTGTATTTGATTTTTGTGTTAAATTTATTACTGCCAAGAAGAGCTCTCTTTCAATAATATTAAGAACAAGATTGTGAAATTGTAGCATGTTCATCTCTCACGGTTTTCACAGCATTTCCAATACAAAATGATACCCCGCTCAGTACCATGTATAGATCCGATTAAATGGCTGTGGACTCCTCTAAGTTGGAGTTTCCGGGCCGTGGGCGGGCTGGCCCGTTAGCCGGTCCCACCCTCCTCGGAGCCTGGGGCTGGGGTGGCGGGGGCCGGGGGGGACCCTCTGGGCCAGCAGGGTGCCCCGGAAGTTCGAAAGCGACCCTAATGACAGGCCCCTGCCTAGAAATGGCTGACAGCCCCCTGGTTTGTTTTGCGTTGTTGTTCTTTTTTTTTTTTTCTTCGAGCAGAGAGTCCGGTGCAAAAACAAAAAACGGGAGAAAACGCCAGCCGAAGCCCAATGGTTTGACTGAGAAGGGCTGGTCTAGCCTTGTCCTCGTTGATGGAAGCTTTTTTCCACTTCTGTCAAAATGTCCAGGGTACATGAGCTCAGGGCTTGACGCGCCCTCCGTGCAGGACCTCAAGAAAGTTCCTTGACAAATACCCGGGAAGAGAACATCTCCCTTTCGGCCCGACTCTATCACGCGCGCATCCTCCCTGCAGCCTGGGCTGCCTCGCGCAGCGCGGACGCGCCGAAACCCACCCGCGTGGCCGGACATGAGATGATGAAAGTTGCCACAGTTCAAACTTCTCCGTACTTCTCACTTATGACATGATTGATTTTCCTTCAGCGGCTCCACCACCGGCTTCGCGCCCTCTCTCCTCGCTGTGGGAGCAGCGAACGTACAGAGCCGTGGCCTGCCAGAGAGGGAAGCGGCTGACAAGCAGAGGAACTGAAATGAATACGAATGAAATTTGAAAGTGCAATTTTCCGTCTGTCAATCACCTTTCAAAGGGACCCGCTCACCACCAATCGGGAGACCCTGGGCCAGGGCGTCCCCACCGGCGGCTCCGGGTGCAGCGGGGGCCCTTGGCCTCCTTCATCAAGATATTAGCCGCTGATCAAAGTTTTGCACAGGTACACGGCGCCCACGCACGCGGCCCCGGCAGTGGAGAGCTCCGTTCCTCTCGGCGCTATTGATCATTTATATTTTGAATGAAAACAAATGGTCTCCTCGTAAACAGAATCTGATTAGGTGATGACAAAACCTATTTCTCGCGCTCCGGTGAGGGCACGCAGCCGAGCCCCTCCTCAGCTGCCTCGCGAGAAACCGTGAGGGGCTCCCGCATTAAAAATGGATGGTCACCCCAACCCCGCCTGGCCGCAGCGCCAAGATGCCTCGAAATACAGCCAATTAAGGTTTATTTAATTATTAAGGTTGAATAAATAACAGTGAAACATGTTAAAAATCTTTCAGTTTCAGTCAATCATAATAAAAAATTAATGAGACTGGATAGAGAGCCATAAAAACTGATAGACTGCGATCGTGAATTATAAATCGGTATTGATTTTTTCCTTTGCAGTAACACTCTCAGGTAATCGTATGTTGTCACATGTAAAGTGCACTTTCCTGGTTGAGCCTGATATTAACTATCAAATATAGATGAGACGGAGGCATTTATGACACTTCAGATTTCACAAACAAAAAGCAAAAAATACAATTTGTGGAATAATAGCAGCACCGAGCAGAGAATCCTAGGGTGTTTATGGGAGCCGGCCGGGACCCCACTGAGCCGTGAATTCATAAGACACAGTTACCTTATTCTTCTCCTGCCATTTCTCCTCTGATATGTTACCTTGTTAGTATCACTAAGAAAAGCATAAATATTTTTTATTATTTGTGAGGCTCATCCTGTCTTGCTTAATAGACAGGCCACATGGAGTTAAAGCCATATTATATGACCTGGTGCAGAAGTGATCATTCAGAAACCCAGAGCACATATTTTATACCGCCTGGCTTTATTAATTCTGAGCCCCCAAGAAATAGCGGGAGGATTTTCCAGCTTTCTGTTTATTGAAGTAACATGGAAACAAATAAGACATTTCCCTAGGCTAGCTCAGATAAAGTGGACGATTACTATTGGCAGTGCACATGTAAATATTTAACACTTCACAGCTAGTTTGCACCTAAAGACCCATTAGATGTTGCTACAAGCCTGGACACCGGTTCCCAGTAGACTACACGGGCCGTCCTGGGCAATGGTTATTGGATCAGGGCAAACACGAAATCTCCCAGCGGCGCGGGGAGGGCACCCGGCCTGGGCGAGAGGATGGACCCGAACAGGCAGCCCCCTTGAGTGACACAAACCAACTCCTCCAAGGAAACGCAGACCGAGCCGGGATGGGCGCGGCCACCGCCGCTGGCCCGGCTAATTGATAACCCATGGCTGCAGTTCGTTAGTGACGCTGATCAGATTTCCCTCATTGGGGGAAAAATCGAGAGGAGGGGTAGCGGACCCGGGCCAGCCACGAGCACGTGCGGCTGCCTGTCTGAGCTGCGCCCCACCTCCCTGCCACACCGCCAGGCCGGGGACCAAGGCCAGGACGCACAGCGTCCCCATCCTTTGGGGACAGGAGCACGCCAGCTTGCAACTGATACACGCGGCGGCATACTAGCCAACCGAGGGCAAATCCTAGAGACAGGGCCCCGGCCTCTTTAAGTAACAGGTTCTGTCTCTTGAAGATACATGGAAGTCTGAGTTGCAAATGGGGACGTGGCCTGCCCACTCCAATTTTAGCAATTGCTAAGGTTTGCTTTGTGGTTTAAGAGCGACTCTGCCCCTTTGCTGGTACTCGGAACTTGAACCCAAGTGGCCTGGGCTTACTCTTCCTAGACAGTGGCTCTCTCACCCTTTAACTTTTCCGGGACTGGAAAAATGCCTCTGCCTGGAAGGCCAGATGTCCTGCCCACTGCCCTGGACGGACAGGCTGGACATCTGGGGAGCAGCTCTCTGCTCCAGTCACTCCCGCAAGGAAGCCCACCCAGTGTCCACAGGCAAGGGGACCCCAGCCTCCCGCCACCAAGACCAGCGGCTCCTTGCTGGATACTGGGGTTGCAAGGACACTGCTGACCGCCCATCACGTCTCTGATCACCGGTTGGCACTGGGGTCCTGAGAGGGGCCGCCTCTCCACCCTCTCCCTTATGCCCTGGGAAAGGAAGCCACCTCTCTGGGAGCAGAAGCCACCGGGCAGGGAACGTCGGTGGTCCCTGGGCTCCCACGCCCCTGGCCCTGGCAGCTGCCTCTGGAGCAGCAGCCAAGCCTTAAAAATCAACCCAAGAGCAACTTTCATAAACTCTGGACGCGGAGCCCAGGCGACGCACCTCGGATCGCTGCCTCGTGAGGCTGGCAGCCCACTGGCTCTGTGCCTGCCAGGCGCCCGCCCGCACGTGGCCAAGCCCGCGCCCCCGCACTAGCCGCAGGCCCTCCCTGGGATGTCGCCCGCTGCCAGGGCCCCAGGTGTCCAGGGCGGCCCCCAGTCCTCTCGGGGGTCCCACCCAGGGCCCGACCAGCTCTGCGTGCCCTGCTCCTAGCCCTGCCCTCGCCACGCTGACCTCCGCGCTCTGGAAACAATTACTCCTGGAAGGCCTGTCAATATCATTATTTTTACAAGAAATCAATACGCCTCACAAAGTTAATGGGGGATTCAGGCAGGGAGCGTTTACCTCCTCACTGTCAGGGCTCGGGCTCTGCCTGGCGCCGATGACAGATCCGCCGACACCGGCAGACAGTCAGCGAGCGGGGAGGGGAGGCCGGCGGCCGCGCTAACGAGCCCGTCCAGGGCCCAGGGCCACTTGGGCCGCGGAGCGGGGGTGCGGGGGGAGAGACCCCAGAGTTGTGCTGGTGGGAAGAGAACAGGGAGCTGGAGGGGGCCTGGGCTCCTCCGTAAGGGGGTCCCTTGGCATGTTGTCCTGAAGCACAGACGGCGGAAATCCTCCAGACCCCCAGGGCAGCGCGGGCCTGGAGCAAAGAAGGGCCTCCATTATCTGCAAGAAGAAACTGCTGCTCGCCCCACCCCCGCCCCATCGCACTCCTTACAGAGCAAAAACAGAATGTGAGAAACAGCCCTAAAACACACACAGACCTACACACACACACTCACATGTTCATACACCTAAGTCAGAGGGAGCTGCACGTATGACCCTAAAATCTGAACCGTTAGAGGGTCCGGAGGGCCCCCACCACCCAGCAGGCAGACACGCAGCAAATCTCAATGAAAATATCTCAACCCCTCAATCCCAGGCTCCACTCTTCTCTTCACAGCCAAGGGATTTGCTAACTGTCCCCCCCTGCTCCCGGTGCACACACACTGACCCCCACTTCCCCACGCTCTGCCCCTCCCCAGACGATCAAAGTCACCAAGATGTCGCGGGCACGGGGCTGTCCCCGGCCCCAGCCATGCTGGCACATCCCCCAGGAAGCCGCCCAGACCACAGCCTCCCCGCTCGGCAGCCAGCCCAGCACAGACCTGGCCGCTGGGTGAGCACGTGGTCAGAGGGGAGGGTTCCAGACCGGTTTCCTGTCGTCACAGCTCAGCACATTGGCTCCAACGGGCACAGGTGCCGCCAGGCCAGGGCCGCTGACGGAGAACAGATCTGCTCCCACGTCAAGCTCCCCAGCACCTGCTTTCCAGGCTACTCCCCAGCCTGCGGGCCCGGGGCGGAGGGTCCGTCCTGCATGGCTGGGCCCATCCCCACCCACACCGTGGCAGCCAGCACGGCCCCCGGACAGGAGCTGCGGCCTGGGACACTGGGTGAGGTCTGAGGGGTGGCCCACAGCCGTCAAGGGTCCCCCCGCTGCCCCCTCTGCAGAGCCATCCTGAGCCTTGGCCTGGGGGCAAGATGGTCCTCAGGCGACTCAGCTGGCCCTTTCCCTCCGAGACCCTGCCCCGGATCCTTGGCCCACTCGCCTTCCTGCAATCAACGCTCCGCAACTCTCCTCTCCCTCAACATCCTGCGTCAAAGCCCCCGTGTCCGCCCAGGCCGCTGAGAGCGTCGGCCAGGCCCCGGGGAAGGGCATCGGCCTCCCTCGGCCGCCCCACGCGCCCTCCCCGGCTGCGGAGTCAGGGTGGGGGGCCTGCCGGTTCACACGGGGGCAGGGCAGACAGTGCGCCTGTCGCTCAGAACCATCAAGTCATGTGAAGAAAGATGGAAGGAACGAGCCTCCAGGACAGACTCGGGGACATGGTGGCCACCAGCTCCCACACCGACACGAATGGCAGAGAAGCGGGCCCGGGGGGACCTGCAGACGCCCAGGGCAGCTCCGGCGCCTAAAGTGGCCTTTGCAAACAAAGAAACGACCAGAGCCCACAGAGGGGTTTCAACAGGGCCCGGGGCCCCGTGGTCGCCGGTCCTCCTGGGTCTCTGTTCACGGGACCTTGGTCTGCACACAGACGGCGGCGAGCTGGTTCGCGGGCCTGCCCGTGCACGACGCCGCGGGAAGAAACGAGGCTAGAGAAAGCGGTGCCGCCTGGTCCTGCCAGAGGAATGGCCCCCGGCTCAGAAAGCCTACTGCCACGGCCACACGGGGCAGGGGGGTCCTTGGGCACCGAGCACCCCAACTGAGCGGGCGTCTTCCCTGTGTGAGTGTGCCCTCCTCGCCCGACTCCAAGGCGGAGGGGAAACACAGGCCCGGAGAGTCTGAAGCGCCTCTGCCTGCGAGCCACCGTCTGGAATGTGCACTGGCCCTTTCCAGCACGGCCCGCCTCTTCACAGCTTTTTAGGGCCTTAATGCAAACCGTATGCAGAGCTGCCCGCTTGCCAAGCCCCCGCCAGCAGCTGCGTTCTGATTGGCTCCTGCAGGATGGGAACTAGAGGTCTCAGAGGGGAGAAAACAACAAACAGATCTCTTGTCTACAGAGCAGAACTCAAAACATTTTTCATGCATTCTAGGCTGCTCCAGAAGCAGCAGGCTGTTTAAAAAAATACCTGGCCCAAATTGAGCATTTGCTTGACATGATGGAAACGCGGCGCTCCTTTTTCTGTTAGAGCGTCCTATTCTGCATCGACAAGAATATATTTTTTCCCTGTTCCCAACTGATTTCACAGTAGTGAACTCCATTTATGAATTATCTGACACATTTCTTGCAATTCTTCTGACAACAGTGCTCAGTGGAAATTTCAAGGCCCCTCTCTTCTGACAAGTAGAAATATCAATATTTGAATAAATTGTGGATTTTAAACTTCTCACTCGGATGCGCCACAGCGAGGAAGACTGAATTCTCCTTTTACTGGGTCTAATCCCCCTGAGCCTCGGGAAGAAATCTGTATGCGGCGTTTCATTACAAGAAAGCCGCGCTGAGTGACGTTTGAAACACACATCTAAGTCGATCTGACGAAGTTTACTTCCTTCCAACAACACGCAGCAGCCTCGCGCGCTCCCCCTGCTCCGGCAAGAGCGGCACCAGCCTGGTGTCGGCGCAACACGCGAAATGTTGATTCACAAATTGACAGGCCCATCTTTAAACAAATGCGTTTCTTGGGGGGAGAGTGCGGCTTTGTTCGAGCTAAGCGTTTCCCTCGCGCCTGACAGAAACATTCCGGCCTGATGAGAAGGGCCCTGCTAGGGCCGTGGCAGACACTCCGGCCCCACGTTTTAACAAGCATGCAACGCAAGCAGCGCAGAGATAACAAAACGCTGTCATTAGCATCCCGGCTGTCTCCGGGTGCCTCGGAAGCCTTGCACACGCTTCCTCCAGGGGCTCACACGCAGGGCGCCCCGCCAGCCCTGGAGGTCCCCACGCGAGGGGCTCTCCACGCCGTCGGGGCTGAGGACCGGAGGGAGCACGCGACTCCTGCAGCAGCCTCTTCTTTTCTTGGATGAATACACAGGCATGGTTTATTGCCGAAACCATATGCGGTCCTGGACCACATGATGGATGGCTTGTACTTTCCAGAGAACGGCCGGCCGGCAGAGCTG
Organism: Phacochoerus africanus; assembly: GCF_016906955.1. Classification (NCBI taxonomy): domain Eukaryota; kingdom Metazoa; phylum Chordata; class Mammalia; order Artiodactyla; family Suidae; genus Phacochoerus; species Phacochoerus africanus. Next base: position 139,180,935 of record NC_062558.1, read on the forward strand.
CCGCCTCCAAACCCATCCTTGTGGTCCTGATGCTGCAACCCCAACACCCCCAAAGCTGCGGTTCCCTGACATGCATCCCTTGTGAAAACAAACAGCAAGATGCCAGCCAGAGGAGAAGCCACTGGTGCTCAGGGGGTGTCGGGAATTCTGGGTGCCACCTCTGAGGGGAGCAGTGGGGCTGGCGGCCCTGGGGTGGGCCAGCCCTGCCAGCTCCCAGCTCTGAGTTGCCCGGCCGGGGCTGCTCCCAGCCTCAGTTTCCTCATCCGTGCAAGGGGGTGGCACCGCCCGCCTCTCAGGTCAATCTGCACACAGCCGGGCCTCACCAAGGGCTGGCTGCCACTTTCTCATCTGAATCCCACATTCTCGTTCCCAGGAAGCTTCAGCCAGAGCATTTCCAGCCAAATCCTTTATTCATTAATCTCATTTCTATCCTTCGTGGAAACTCCGCCAGGAAACTCTGGATCCATCATCATGATACCTCATCCTATGGATGGGAAAACCAGGCCTGGCGGCTCAGGAACTCATCTCAAGAAATCACTCCCACCAGAGCAAGTCCAAGGGCCTCAATGCAAAAACGTGTCCCGGAGGGGAGGCTCCTCCCAGGGTCCAGGCCAGGCTGAGGCCAGAGGGCAGCAGGGACTCGGGAGCAGAGCCCACCGGCTCCCCGCCCCCGTCCCCAGCTCGGACAGGCACAGAGGCCAAGAACATCTGTGGGTCCCCCGGGCTGAGGACGCTGCTGGGGGGTGGGGTGGGGGGGCGGCCCTGGAGGCCTGTGGGAGGATGGCTCCCAGGACCACTTCCCAACCCAACCACCGGATGCAGGAGAAGCAAGCAGGCCAACCTCTGCCTGCACCTCGCTCCCTGTTGGCAGGCGGTCTCCCGGGCAGGGTGCTTTCTAACTCCAGACAGTAACACACAGCCACACAGCAAAAACAGATACTCAAGCAGTGAAAAAATTGGGGAGAGGAAGCGAGAAAAATGAAAAAACAATTGCAGAGCCTAGCGGGTCCTCCTGCGGCCACAGGAGGTGCAGGCCTCTGGCCGTCCTGGACGCCCGGGGCTCAGTAAGGGCTGGGTCAGCCCAAGCGGGGTCTCTGGCTCCCCTCGTCTGAAGCGGTAACGTGAAGGCCGTCGTGCAAATCGAGGCCTCTCCATGGGTCCCCAAGGGCAGGGCGGCCCGGTGGGGAGGACCCTGGGCACACACTCTGCAGAAAGGGCACAGCAGGAGCTCATACTGGCCTTCACTGGGTGGGTCCTTGCAGGAGATCCCAAGTGGGCGTCCCTGGACGAAGGGTGCCAGCTGACCCCACCTGCACCCGCCCGCCATCCAGGCCCACCCACCTTCTCCCCGCACCAACCAGCGTGTCACAGAAAGTGGGCAGGAGAAAAGGTGACCCACAAAGAACTTCAGAGGTGCCCCAGGCATCACATCAGGTCTGGGAAAGGCCACGGCTGGAGGCCCAGAGGATACACGGGACCGGAGAAGCGGGGGCTGGGTTCGCAGGGCCACTGGACAGGGCGCCCGGGGAAATGGGGCCCTAACCCATGTCTGCTCCTTGTCAACAGCTGGAGGAGGCCAGGGTGCCCGCTGCTCTGGGGCTGTTCCAGCTGCCTCAACAGAATGAGGGCAGAGGGAGGGGCCGGAGGACAGAGGAAATGAGACATGCATTCATCTAGTCCACACACACCCATCTCGCCGCTGCAGCGGGTGCCAGGAGCTCTGCGGCGGCTTTCTGATGGGAGGCCTCATTTAAAGCCAAGGGACCAGGGCCCGGCAAACGATGCTGGAGATTCATCTTCTTGGCATCTGGGACAGGGAGTGTGCACATACGAGCACACGCGCACGCACACACACTAACCGGAGGAGCTGTGTGGCTGGGCGTCCGTCTGGGGAGGCCTTCAGGGGAGGTGTGAGGTTCCACGAAGTTTGTTTGACGAGGAGCCCAGACACCCATATGCTGGGAGAACCAGCAGCCAAGGGAGCAGAAAGCTGTGCCCACAGATGGTCAAGCATTTGGAGGGAACCACAATATTTTATCTAAATATCCAAATGCAAATACATCATCACACAACACCAAACACAAAGCCACCTGAAAACACCCGGTGACGACTCGTGATTTGCCCGCCTTGTCTAGAAAGTGTGCGGGTTAAACCCCCAGGTGCATGAAGAGGAGGAGGGGCCAGCAGAGGCAGCAGCTTCTCCTCCAGGGGTCTGGTTCCTCCTCCTCCGCAGAGCAAGGCGGGTGCCCGGGGCGGGGGGGGGGGGGGGGGGGGGGGGGGGGGGGGGGGGGGCAGGGGCTGCCTTTCCCACACAACTACTTGCTGATCAAGAGATCAGGTTTTCTCGGAGTTCCCATCATGCTCAGTGGTTAACGAATCTGACTAGGAATCATTAGGTTGCAAGTTCGATCCCTGGCCTTGCTCAGTGGGTTAGGGATCCGACATTGCCGTGAGCTGTGGTGTAGGTCACAGATGCGGCTTGGATCTGGCATTGCGGTGGCTCTGGCGTAGGCCTGCGGCTACCGCTCCGATTATACCCCTAGCCTGGGAACCTCCATATGCCACAGGAGCGGCCCTAGAAAAGGCAAAAAAAAAAAAAAAAGAGAGAGAGAGAGAGAGATCGGGTTTTCTCTGCAGAACGTACAATCCTCATGTTTCAGACAGAACCAGTGCGGCCCAGAGACGGAGACGGGGCCCCACAGGGCCTCAGAGGTGAAGGAGAGGGTCTGAGAGGTGGCGCCTGCCCGGGAGGCAAGGCCAGCCCTTGCCCTTTCAATGTGGAAACCCAGACCCACAGGGACGCCTCTGAGACGGGAAAGAGCTTCCAGAAAAGCACTGTCAGGAAAGGAAAGACCCCCGCCCCTTCACCAGCTCGGGGCCTGGACAAGCCGCTTTCCATGGGCCTCGGTCTCCACGTCTTTAACATGGGAATAAGCGTCTCCTCTCCGTTGCCTCGTAGGCGCCACGAGAATTAAATAAGACAGCGGAGGAAACGCTTTGTCAACGCCTCATCTGCCCTGTGAGTTCCATGCACACTTGTCTTGAAGGGCTTTGAGTGACAGGAAGCATAACAGGTACAGGCCATCATGTGCCCTCTGGGAAAGGGGCTGGCCGGCCAGGGCGGCATCTGAGAACACGGGCATGGGGGGCACCTGCACAGGGGCCTCGGAGCTGGGCTGCGGTGGCCTGGGGCCGCTCCGGGCTCAGGGCCCACCAGGCAGTGAGGTGCCAGGGAGGCGGATGGAGGGTGAGACGCCGAGTCCCAGGCACGGCGCAGGGCCTGGCCACTGGGGCCCCAGTAATGAAACACCAACCCGGGACAAGCCCTGAACTCACGGGGCTCTGCCCATCCCAGGGCTCAAGGGCCACGTCAGGGTCAGAGGTCAATTCTACCCCAAGGAGCCCCCCCCCCCCGCAGGGGGCCCTGGAGGGGGAGGACTTCCTGCCCCCAGCACCCCCCAAGCAGGGGCCTCAGGGTGAGAGGGAAGGCCGGCAACCCCCAGGCCACATCCAGGCCCAGCTCCCAAAATGTCAGAAGAAGACGCAGAAGCCCGAGGGGAGAGGCCTCTCAGCACTAAGAAGTCGGCCTACAGACACCTGCCCAGAGCCAAGGCCCGGTTCCTTTCGTCCTGTTCCAAGCGGGCCGCACACCACGCGCCTCTTTCGCTTGGGCGCCTGATCATAAAAACGACAGGTTTTCACTGTGAGAACATCCACGTGGGGGGGAAACACAACGGAACAACGAGGTTTACCAAAAACCACCACCAAGCAGGCTGAGATGCTCTGAAGTACAAAGGGGGTTTCACAAAGGATTCATTTCAGAGGAGCAAAAGCGTGGGCCTCGCCCCCTGGTAATACCCGGAGCTAACGTGAGGCCCTCGCCCCGAGGCAGCTACTGGCACAGAAGAGGTGGCCTTAGAGAAACGACAGCCCCGACCCCGACAGCATCACTGGGCCCCGGTACTCTGCGGGCCCCCCTCGGCCCAGGGCTGTGCCAGGCACCTGACTTCCTTCCTCCGTCGCTGGGTACCTGGGAGGCGAGGACCCGCCCTCGCTGCTCTGCAGGTGCAGAAACGGAGCTCGGAGGCATCTAAGTACTGTACCCACCACGGGGCTGGCCGCTCAGCCCCCCTGCCCCCGAGGGATTAGGAGACTCGGGGGAGCACCCCAACCCGCCCCTCCCCAAGGCCTCCCTGAGGCGGAGCTCCTCGTCCAGAGCTTCAGGGCCAAGCGCGGTGTGAACTGTGCAGGCGCTCAGACAGGCCGCAGAAGGCCCAGGGGCGCAGGGGTCAGGTCCTCCTTCCTGTCCCAGCCCCACCCTCACCCTCCTTTAGCAAAGGAGGAAACTGAGTTGGGGGAAGCCAGGTGTTCGCCAAGCCTCGTGTCTAATCCACCTCGGGCGACAACCCAAGGAAGGATGTCAGACCCCGAGGAAGATCCGAGATCAAAGTGGACCCCAGACCGCAGAGAAGCTGCGAGGCAGGGGCCGAGCGGCCGCTCCCGCTCCCCCACAGCAGCCCGTCCCAACCTGGCAGGGCACCAGAGGGGACCCTGGGGTCACAGGATCAACAAGGGTCAGGGCCCCCACCCCCGCCTATGGGCCAGAGCCGTCAGGAGCGGAGCCCACAAGGGCACCTATGCGTGTGTTCGTACATTTGCCCCGGCTGGGATCTGGCCCAGGGGGTGGCCCCCAGAGAAGGCTCCTGTCACGTGCGGGAACCTGCTCACCCTTCGCCCTCATGCCCAGTCCAACATCTTTTTTATCCCCTGGCACGTGGCACCATCCTTGGCGCACAGCAGGCAGTTAATAAATGCTTGAGCCAGGTCCTGGCCAAGGCTGGACACGACTCCCCAGGCACACACTCTAAGGTCAATGCACCCTGGGCATCACAGGTGGAAGCCTTGTCCTGGGCACAGTGGGGAGGGCACCCAGACATGCTGGAGATGCGGGGGGACCGTGGGGGAGGGCCGACTCGCGAACGGATGAGCAGAGCAGGCCGAGCGTGTGCTGGGGGAGAAGAGCTGCCAAGTCCGAGATGGCGCGCAAACCCCAGCAAGCTCGGGTCTCTGACGGGGGTGCATCGTGGAAGAAGTGATGCTTGAACTGACTTCCGAGCCAGCCCTCCGGATTCTGATGAGCAGGTGAGGAGAAGGTGTTTGGGGCAGAGGGAACAGCGCAGGCAACGCTGGGAGGGTATCTGCCCTGCAGGCAGGGTGGTGGCGGGACGGTCAGGATGAGGCCAGTGGAGATGACAAGGCCAGGAGGAGAGGCTGGCCTTCGCTCTGATTCTGTGAGAGCCACTTGAGGAGCCTGGGGAACATTCCGGCAGCACAGGCCACCTGGGGGGGACAACTTTAACCTGCTCCCACTGCCGAAAGGCCAGGTGGTGCCCCAGGTGCTGGGAGCACCAGAGCCTGGGAAGCGTGCCCGGCCCTGAGGGGCTCCCAGGGTCCTCCTGGCCCCAGGGGTCTCTGCTACGGAAGGGCCGGGGGGCAGCAGGTGGACCTACCCCCGAGCCTGACAGCTGCACAGGGCCGGGCACTCGCTGGATACTCAGTAAAGGATGAAGCAGAAGAAAGCAAATGGAAAACCCCACAAGTGGGTCCGGGAGCCCTTCCAGCTGTGTGGAGCAAACATCTGGGGGGAAGGACGGGCGGCCCTCAGGGCCCCAGGCTGCCTGGGGGGTCGGAACTACCGCGAAGGACGCGGGCTCCATAGGACCCAGCAGTGGTGGTGTGGACGCCACCAACGGCACAGGATTTCAACGGGCCTCTGAGAAATGTGGCTCATTTGATCGATCCAGGAAAATTGCTAAGTGGAGAAAAAGGCAGACCTGGATTTTCATTAAAACTCAGAAGAATCCTGGAGAGCAGCCCTTCTGAAAGCACCTGGACAGATGAATCTCAGCCACAAGTTACGACCCTGAACTCTTACCCCTGGGACTAGAGGCATGGCTGGTGGAGAAGGACTGGGCACACTGTAAAGTGCCCAGTGGGGTGGGCGGAGTTGTCGCCGTCATCTGTGCTGCAGGAGGGGTCTCTGGGTGCACAGAGAGGTCACTGGGCTCAGAGATGGAGGCCAGGAGTCCTGAATCTCTCCCGTGACCCTCAGACTCCTTCTCTTCAAAAGGGGAACCCACTGCCCCCAGAAGGCTGCTGTGAGGCTAAGGGGACAGGAAGGTTCAGCCAGGAACACGCTGCCTGGTGCTATGTAGGCAGAGCCAAGATAGAGAGGCCTGGCATCCCGGCTGAAGGTATACACACAAACACAAGGAAACACGGCAGGTTGGATCTGAGAACCTTCCAGAAAGAGAAAACCTCACTTCGTATTGTCAGGGTCTGAAGTGAAGGGATGACAATGACAGGGGCCCCTGATGCGAGGGCAGGGCCCTGGAGGGCCCGGGGCAGCATCCGGACGCCAGCAGCAACCCCACTCCCCAGCTGTCACAGCTGAAAGGGTGCCTGACGTGACTGAATGTCCCTGGGGGCAAAGTCACCCCGGGTCGAGAACCCTGGTGGTAATCGCCAAGCAGTGACCCCACTGGGCAGGGACAGGGACCTCACCGAGCCCTGCAGAGAGGGGCCACAGCCCCGCCTGCCCTTCTCAGCCAGGCCACTGCTTCTCTTCCAACGGCCACAGCAACGGACCCTCACGCCCGCCCCGCGGGGCCTCGTGAGACAGTCGGGGTGGGGGGCCACGCAGGGGACCCCTGGCTGAGACATTCTCCGCTCCTGGGTGCCTGGCCCCAGAGAGGGCCTACGGGGAGTGGCTCCCAGCCCAGAGGGCCATGGCCACATGCCCGGGTAGAGACTGGGGGGGACCAGCATCCTCAGAGCCTCCAGGCACCCCATCCCCACGCCTGCCGTTTCACCCCAAGCCTGCCACAGCCCAGCCCCCACTCCCTCTCGCCCAGCCCTGCTCACGCCCCCATGGGCGTGCCTCACAGGCATCCAGGAAAGGGACCAGGGGTCTGTTCCCAGGACGCCCAGCTCCCAGAGCAAGGCACATGCCAGGGCTAGCCCAGCACGCTCTCTGACCCAGGAAGATGCCCACACGCTCCACTAGGGCCTCGCCAGGGGCCAGGCTTGTGGCAAGCCCACCTTGCATTCTCGGTTTCTGGACCAACACCCCATTCCCATGGAGGCCTCACCCCTCCCCTGAGGCCCCCAGAACCTCTTTTCTTACCAGTAGCCGTCTGACCCCTGCCTCATAAGCAGGTGTGCCCATCAAGCAGATGTGACCCCTGAACCGGGCACCAAGGGCTAAGGAGGTTCACCCCTGGTGGCGCAGCTGGCCAGATCTGGGGCCTTGAGCCAAATTGGGTGGCACTGCCCTGGTGCCCAAGGCCAGGCGGTCTCGGTGCTGGTGTCCAGCGCCCCTCAGTGTTTGCTACAAACTGAGACCCTGCTGAGCCAATGGGGGTTAAAATCCGTGCCCGTCCCCACACCCTGTAGCCCCTGGACAGCAGGCCTGGCCCTAGGCAGCTCCACGGGGGCAGGCTGTGGTCCTGGATGCCATGGCCCTCACTGAGTGCCCGGGGCACTGTCCGTGAACCTGAACTGTGCGTCTCAGGTTTGTACTGTGACACCAGGGGCTCTGGGGACCCTGGTGTGGAGGCAGCAGCTGATGGGCCACCGGGAGCTGCCCACATCTCTGACAAAGAGGCCGAGGCCCAAACAGGCTGGCCCGGCGGGCCCAGCAGACACAGCAGCAGGGGCTCCTCTCCAGAGACCACCACGTGGCAGGAGGGTCCCGGGAAGGCGGGCGGGGGGCAGCCAGCACACAGCCCTTCCCCCCACATTCCTGGGGGCCTGGGCCCAGCTGTGTTCCCCTCCCCCACCTCTGGGGCTCCGTTTCTCTCTCAGGAGATGGGCCGCATGAGATGCCTGACCGTGCCCACCCTTGGGCCAAGTCAGAGTGAAGGGTACAGACGCATCGGCTGACAGCAGCTGCAGCAGCAATAATGCATTATTATCACCGTTACTGTTATTGTTTTAGACGCGGCCTCAGCAACAGCCCATGGCCTGGACTGCTGACCCCTCTGGGCTGGTGGCCATGTGCCAGCCCATCACACAGAGGGGACCCCTCACGAGAACATAAATGGCAGGGTCTTGTTATCTGCTCCTCAGAGGACAAAACTCCGAGCCTCGGAGAATACTTTTCTTTTTAGGGCCACACCTGCAGCATATGGAGGTTCCCAGGCTAGGGGTCAAATCAGAGCTGCAGCTGCCAGCCTACACCACAGCCACAGCAACATGGGATCCAAGCTGTGTATGCAACTTACACCACAGTTCACAGCAATGACAGATCCTCAACCCACTGAGCAGGGCCAGGGATCAAACCTGTATCCTCATGGATACCAGTCGGGTTCGTTACTGCTGAGCCACGACAGGAAGTCCGAGCCTCAGGGAATTTAATTGTCCCAAACCACACAGCAAGTAAGTGATGGAGGAGCATTCAAGCCCTGGCCCGCCTGACGCGAGACACGGCTCACACGGCCCGTCCAGGACCAGGGCATCAGCCACGCCGCAAGCAAATGCATAACGACAGCCCATGGGATAACACGGCCACGTTCTCTGGGGCAGCCACGTGAAAGGACCCCTTGACAGCAGAATCATTTTCCAACAGGAAAAGCGTAACCACTTCCTGCAGATCCAGTGAGTACACACACATGGGGAAAAAGCAGATGCTCAACAAAACACTGTCCTGCATCACTCTGAACAGATGTTTCCAGGGGGTAAAAATCCCACACAAAGTCCCATTCACCACACGGCTCCTTCCCCCGGCGGCTTGTGCTGGAATTCGAGAAAGTCCGCTTTCAAGAATTAGGGACCAAGAGAGTGGCCTTGGCCTGCTTGGCAGTAGATGCCTGTGGCCATTTTAAGATGGAGCTGGAGTCTGTGTTAAGATCCCTGATGTGCTGAAGACATTCTGGTTGAGAAGACCGAGCAGGTAGCGGGTGGCACACTGGGACAGCGGGTGTAAGGGGACCGAGGGCGCCGCGTGTCATCGGGAGGAAGCTCAGGGCCTTAGAAGCCACCTCACTGCTCCCTCAAGGGCCGAGGGCCAGCGACTCATCCAGAAGGAACACGGTTCAGGCCTGAGCCTGGCCAAGCGTGGGCAACAGCACACGCGTGAGCCGTCTGCGGGCCAAGGGGCGGCCCAAGGCAGCAGAAGTGGGGGTGCAAGGCTGGGGGCAGCACACACAGGGGCGTGGGGGATGGAGGGGCGGCCTTCATGGGCGGAGAAGCGCTGGCACAGCCCAGAGGCATGGAGGCTGCGAGCGGGGCTGGAGCCAGATCCAAGGAGAGGCAGGGGCACAGCCGAGGCTGAGCTGAGAAACTGGACAACCCAACGCCAGGCGGACTCGGACCCAAGGGGCACAGGCCTCTGGTCACACCAGCGCTCCAGTGGGAAGCTCCCAGGGCTCAAGGGGGAAGGAGCCTGAGGGGGCCTGGGCATAGGGCCCGGCCCACTGGGACAGGCTCACTCACAAAGCCCGACAGTCATGGAATAAATAGAAGAAACCAGGCACATTCCCCCCGGGAGGGGGTGTGAACAAATACGGGGAGGCCTGGAAGTAGGGGCTCCAGGACACAGTGAGGCCACCTAAGCCAGGGAAGAGGGCGCCTCTTCAGAGGAGGCAGCCAGGACCGTGAATGCCACAGGGAGGGAGCAGGACAGTTGCCCACAGCGTGCACTGCCCAAACCCACGCTGTGGAGGCCTGCATCCCCCAGAAAGGGGTTCAGGTGCCTCAGAGGCCACAGTGCCAGGTGACAGGGCCTGCCCCCTGCAGGGATTCCTGGAGCTCCAATGAGGCAGGTGCGTGTCAGTCTCCCCACCTTCACCACCCCCCCCCCCAGAGCAGCCCTGGGCCCACTGTCCCTTGGAGCACTTGGGGCGCTGTTGGAAAGAAGAAGCCGTGTCTTTTGTCTTACCTTGTCTTTAATGAAGCCAGAAAGGCTGAACAGCCAATGACAGTAAATTCAGGTGCTCACGGCCTGATCAGTGCAACCAAACCGACTCCACAGGTGACGGGACACATAAAACACCTGTGTCTCAAACACGGCCCTGTTCCTGGCTGTGCAAACTGTACAGCCAGTGAGGTCAAGGTCAGCCCCAACCTCCCCTTGGTCAGAACTGGACTCAACATAGTTCTCAACTCAATTAAGTGAACGAAATCCTTTAAACACAGCAGACAACAAGATCCAGACAATAAGATCCAGAACATTCTCCACACACTCTTAGGTCCTCAAACCATCCTCTTATCTTTCTGGAGGCAGGGGCTCCCGGAGTCCTTGACACCATGGAGGCCGGGTCCTACCTGCTGTGCCAACCACTGGCCTGGCCAGGAGCCACTCCAAGAGCCCCTCTGGGTGGCCACCCCCTGGCCATGAGCGGGAGCTTGTCACCACCTGGACAGTGCTTCTCCCCGTGCTGAAGGCTCAGGCACGGGGGATGGGGTACCTTTCTCCATCATTATCTCCACCTCTGCCCCTCCCTCCCCACCCCCGGACATCCAGGACCCCTGAAGATGGCCACCCACTCGGCCGGGCAGGTCAGGGCCCTGCTGGTGGAGGCATCAGACGGTGAGGGTCTGGATGGGAGGACCGCCCGGCTCGCACTACCTGGTGCCAGCACCCCCTCTGCTCTGGGGGCCCCGCACTGGATGGACACAGAGTCAGAGGGAGTGGTACCTTTACACTGTGCATGGGGTTCCCACGCCATCACTTACACGCTGTTGTGTGCTTTTTAGGGAACTTGACATTCCCAGCCCGGCACCACCTCGTGTCTGCTTCTGCAGGTGCCCACTCTTTCTGCCACCAGAAACAGGAGGGAGTCGAGCTGTCAGGAACGGTTACCCCTCGGAGCCACTCCACTCCCCCCACCCCCCCCCACCCCACCCCGTCCTGGAAACACATCAATCCAGCACAGGAAACACCACCTTCAGTCAATTTCAGGTGCTAATGACTTATTCAGAAACCTAACGGATGTGTGAAACGTCTGAATCACGGTAAAGTGATCATTCTACAAACGTTTTGAAAATACCTACAAGTACACAAAGAATACAAAAGCTACTGACGCCCGGAGCTACCTCCGTTACTACCCTACCTCCTCACAGTCCTTTTCCACGTTTGTTTGTTTGTTTGTTCGTTCAGGGCTGCCCCTGCGGCACAGGAAAGTTCCCAGGCCAGGGGTCAAATCGGAGCCGCAACTGCCGGCCTACACCACAGCCACAGAAAAGCTGGATCCGAGCCGCTTCCGCGACCTACACTGCAGCTCGCCTCAGGGCCAGATCTTTAACCAAGCGAGGCCAGGGACTGAACCCACATCCTCATGGACACTATGTGGGGCTCTTAACCTGCTGAACCACAACAGGAGCTCCCTTTTTTGTTTGTGGTTTTTTTTCTCTTTTTCCACATTTTTAAAAACTGATCACAGAGTACATACATTTTCCCGTCCCTTCCACTTGACTGTACGGCGTTGGGACACGTCTGATTTAGTCACCAATCTACCTTTTAAAGGGCGGCCTAGGAGTCCCTGCTGTGGGCCTTCTGTCCCGTGCGTCCCGCTCCCCGCTGCAGGACACAGGGCTCTGGTCCACGCTTTATGTTGTGGCAACACGATGGCCGTCTTGGCTCACAGATCTTCTCGGCTTTAATTGGCACACTCCGGGTGTCGAGTAAACCCTGGCCGACCTGGCCATTCCCGTCGCTTCTGCAGACATTTCCATGTCTCTTGCTCATTTTAAAAAATCCATCAGCAGTTACATTTTGTCCCATGCATGGCTAGTATCATTTAAAGGAGTCTGAGGCGCCTCCCCAGGGTGAGCTCCTGGTGGGCCTGCAGCAAGGGTCCCCCGGGCAGCGCCCGGTCACTGCAGAGACACAGCAGTTTCATTCCTCCAAAGGATTCTGTTTAGCAGCAACTCAACCGGAGGAGAGCTGGAGCTAATATGGACATAGTCGGTGCTACGTAAACATTTGCAGGAGACCCGCTCCTTAATAACGCTCCTTAATAATGCATGGTGAGGACCTGCTGATGAGCTGTTAACAGACGCACGATGGGAATTGAATTTAAAGCAAAGACATGCAAATCAGTAACATTTCTGGGCGGGCGGACCCCTGACCCAACCAAGAAGGCGAGCCACGCACACGGAGGGCGGGTCTCCGAGCCGAGCCCGGGCACACCATGCACGTGGCTTCTCTAACACACGTGCGTGCACACAGAGTGACTTCTTCCTGCAATGGCCGAGAAGAGGCTTTACCCAACTCAGAGGGTTACGAAGGCGTTGTCAAGATCCGGACAGGATGGCACTGAGGGCAGAAAAGGTCGCGTCTCGGGGCTGGTTTTGATGTGGTGATCACTGCGGGGCCCCGGCGTCTTCCTGGGGCCCCGCCGCACTTTAGAACCGCCCCTTGGAATGCGGGGTGAGGCTCTGAGCATGGGTGGGAGGCTCTCGGTGCCCGGTGCAGATCCCGATGGCCGGAGTGGACCCCACTGGGCACTACACGCCACCCTGATGGGGCGGCTCAGTCAGGTACCTCTTTGAGAAGTGGGCCCCTGCCCCATGTATATCAAATCGCCCCAACGGCCGACCTGTCTCAGGCCGACTGGGAGGTGTGTGAGGATGGGGCCAAGCTCTCTCTTGTTCCTGATGGCTACGCCAAGGCCTGTCACAAAGCCACAAGTCAGCAACATACCCTGAATGTTTGGAAAGGGGAGACATGCATGATGCCCTTTTCTCATTCGTGCTCTGCCAGCCTCGTGACAGAGCCAATTGGGACGCGCTGACTATTTCCACCCCTGAGATGCAGCTGAATACACTCTGCTGCCTTCAGAAGCTACAACCTACCGGCCACAAGCTCCCTGAACTGCTCTGGCCCCTGCTCTTCTGCAGACCACCGGGCATGGCAAGAAGAGACCCTCCCTCCTTGAGTGTGGCCCCTGCGAGCGCGCCAGCAGAGCCAAGCCAGGCTCAGGGCGCGCAGGGGTCTGGCACCAGGGTGTACCTCACCAAGGCCCACCCCCAAGAAACACAGCTGCCTTCAGAGGTGCCCGAGCCAAGACCCCGCTGTCCTCTGCAGCCAGCAAGCTGTGTCCAGTGCCCAGGGGCGATGTCCCCTCTCTCCGGGTGTCAGAAGGATGTGGGGGCCAGCCCTCACTGGGTCCACGAGGGTGGAGGTGATGGCAGAGGGGAACGAGGCTGGCTGTCCCGCCAGACACACACGCACACGCACACGCACACACACACACGCTGGCAGGCGCGCTCCGTCAGTACCTGTGAAGTCCTCTGCCTTTCTAAGCAAATCTCTTGGAAGCAAGAGGCATTCATAACTAAAACGGATAGAAGACTAAGACAGGGGCCTTCGTGGATAACCCACTTCTCACTGTGGGCCGTTCGCCGGGGCACAAGGGGAATAAAGAATCAGGGAGAAGAGCCCCATCATTCGCGAAGCAATCCCCAAGCAGCCCCCCACCCCCACCCCGAGCCCCGCGGAAGGCCACCGGCGGTCACGTGGGCAGGGACGCCCCCTTTCCACCTCAGAGCTGCCAGCGATCTGACAGTGCCACTTCAAGATCGACTGCTCCCTCTCGGAGGAGCCAAAGGAGAGCTTTTCCCAAGCTTATATTTATTCGTCACCTTCGCAGTTGCCTGCGAGATCAGTACGTCACCATTTCCGAGGGGGACACGGTGAGCGGGGCTGGGAAGCAGCAGCACGACCAGGCCCCCTGCCAGGCCTCCCCAGGAAAACAGTTGGCACAGCACATCGTTTTTTCCCTCTTGCAAATTTCACCTTTCAGACCAAGGAAACGAGCCCACGTCAGGTCACAGCCGCCGCCGGTCCAACACGGGGAAGGTATAGAGACCCTGGCAAACGAGCTCGGCCACCAGAGTGTCACTGCAGGTTCGGGTTTCCAGGGACAATTAACAACAGCTGCCATCCTCAAACACCCCAGCCGGCACCAATAACCAAGATAAACAAACTTCACCTATTTCTCTTTTTTCTTTCTTTCTTTTTTTCGATTTCAGGCCGCTCAGTGCACCAACAGGGCTGGGATGCATTTCGCTCTTGACTGGCCACAGTAAGATTGCTAATCAGGATTACTTGACTCAGTCAACACTGATTTCAATAAAAAGACCCCCCAAAATTATCATAAATATAGAAAGTGCGGGCGGCAGTGACAGGTGATTAAAATCTCATTCACTTGGAATCAGCCTGATTCGTGGAGGCGGAGGCAGGCCGGTCCTGAGTCTGCCTTGGGGATGGTTATCTGCCTTCCTGGGAGGGAGGCATGCACGGGGACCGGGGGACCCGCAGCCCAGAGTCGTGGGGCCCCGGAGCAGGCTGGCAAGCAGGGGTGCAGGGCGCGGGATGCGGGGCGGGGGGAGCTGATTTGGCCGAGGAGTCACCCGGCTGGGCGTGTGAGGGAGACAGAAAGGCCGACTCCCAGCGAGAAGGCTGAAAACTCACTCTGACAGTGAGCATCCAGAAGTACCTGCAGGGCTGGCCCCAGCCTGTTCAGCACTCCCAATGCCATTCGAGTCAGGCCAAAGGGACTCCTCCACACACAAGAGAAGGGAAAAGGGTCTAAGACCCACGGAAGCCACGGCGGGTCCAGTGGGCCCATGAGTGGACAGGAGGGGCTCCTGCTGCAGCCCCAGGGACCCCGCAGGCTGCCCTCCGGGAGAGCTGGGCTGCCAGGCGAGTCTCCAGCAGAGCCCCAGGGCCTCACTAGGTTCCTGGGCACTTCCTCACCCAGATCCCCAGCAGGGCCACACCAGCTGGGAGAGGGCAAGGGTGTGACAAGGACAGCCCATCAGGGCAGCTTCCCCCAATCCCGACCCTGCCCTGCCCATGCTAAGCCCTGGGTCTCAGCCTGGGCACACCGTGTAGACAGAGGACCACCCCGTGGATGGAGATGCAGCCCTTGGTGCCCATGCCCTGCCCATACTGGGGTTGTCCGAGTCACCAGTGAAATACAGGATGCCCAGTTCAATCTGGACTTCAGAGAAGCAGGGACATACTTATCCTAAAACATTCGTCGCTGCTTCTCTGAAGTCACGATTGACTGGGGGTGCTGGGCTTTGTGGGCAAGCCCAGACCTCCCTGCGCCCAAACTCCATTCCCTGCTTGCTTCTCTCCACCGGCAAAGGCGTCTCACCCCCCAGGACCTAAGAGGCCTTCCCGACTCCTGGGCAGTGACAGCTTCCTGCTGGGCTGGCCCAGGGGCTCCGTGCAAACCCCGCGGGCTCTTGCTACAGGTCCTGCCTACACAGCGGGGCCTCCATCTCAGCCACCGTCTCTCTCTCTCTCACACACACAAGTTTACAGCTGCCCCTTGTACACAACAGGGGCTCAGTAAATACCACTGACTCTGACCCAGGCCCCGCAGCACAGAGGGTCCTGGTGGGGTGCCTCTTTCCAGCGAGGGGCCCCTGCCCTCCCCGCCAGGAGCCACCTGCCCGCCTAGTGACTGTGTGGCCGGCTCACGCACACACACCGAGTGGAGGGCTCAGGGCTGGGGCTCAGTTCCCAAGGTCACTCCCTCTCTCCCTCCAAGTCCCTCCTGTTACTTGGGGCTCCCTCTGCTCCCCTGGGAAGAGGGTAACCCTGCAGGCCACGCACCAGGTGAGCAATTGTACAGGTGCCAGGTAAGCCGGCCCGTGGCTTCAGTGCAAGCTCCCCACTGCGATCTTAGCTGACCCTCCTGGGGCCAGACCCCGCGGAGCCCGGCGGAGCCCTCACGGAAACCCAAGTTCATGCCCTGGGCAAAGCTGGGCCTCGGGAACCTTCTGGAGCCCCTGGAGCCCAGCCCCGCAGGCCCAGACCCAGATCAGGAAGGTCCTCCCGCAACAGCTTGCCGTGGGCCCAGAGCAGGGGAGGGGTCTGCATGGCCTCCCCCCCACCCAGGGAGTGAGCGGAGCCCTCCTGGGGCCCCGGGGCTGCTGCCCGCAGAGGGGCCTGGAAGTCCCTGTCACCTCTCAGCCCCCAGCACCCAGAGGAGAGGGGGCCCCCGAGACCTCAGCTGCGGAGAGTCATGGGCCTATAACCCCGGCCTGGCCTAACCGCCTCCCCCAGGCACAGGGGACACTTCCCCTGAGGGCACAGGAGGCGCCCTGCCTGAGAGAGCCAGCCTCCCGACAAAGCCCAAGGCCGGGAACCCAGTTCCTGCACCCCCACAGGTGACACCTCCTGAGCAGGGCCACCGCGGCTTGCCCATGGCTATCTGCACAGGTAGTCCAGGCGCTGGGGCCTGGCTGGGGCCGCGTGCCGTCCACAAGGGCCAACGAGCCCAGGGGCCTGACCTGAACGTGCCAAGGGTTGCTGCCTCCGGGTCGGAGCTCAGACTGACGCCTACACAGCCCAGAGCCCAGCCCCTGCCCCACCCCAGCCTCAGGCAGAGCGGGGTCACGGGACAGGAGAGGCCAAGGGAGGCCCCAGGCAGGTGAAGCCCATGAAAATTGGGAGCAGTCAGCGACAGGGCCCAGAGCCAGGAGATTGACCGGGGGGCGGCGGGGGGCGGGGGGGTCCCTGTTGGACAGATTCCTGGGTGGGAGGTGGGGGACACAGGACGGGAGGAGGTGCCACCCTTGATGTCTTTGGTACCGGACCTCCCGGGGCTCACTATATGAGAACTCTAAGCCGTGGTCCACCTGTGCACCCCCGCCCATGTCGCCACGGGCTCAGGACAGGAGGTTCCAAGGCCAGCGACTGAAGAGGGGGCAAGCAGAACCCCTCAGAGCTGGGAGGGCCTCTGGGAGGAGGCAGCAGGCCCCCCTGCAACCGTGGGAACTTGACCACACCCCTGGGTTCCGACAGGCAGAGGGAGGCCTCGGGGCAGCAGGCCCGGCTCGAAGGCTGCACAGAGGCCCCCAGTTGGAGCAGAGGGCTGGGACGCTTTCCACACAGTGTGCAGCTGCAGGACTAGGACAGGCCTCCCTCCGGGCCTCTGGGAGGGGCTCCCTGAGAGCAGAGGGGCCCCTGGGGACACACCAATGGGCAAGCGAGGCCTGTGTCCCGCTTCCCAGCTCTCACGACGCATCAGCCCTGTGGCAGGGCCACTCCCCTGCCTCTCGCTGGAGGTCTGGTGGCCCACCTGTCCGTCCACAGGCACCTCTGTGTGCACGTGGACCAGAGGGCCCGTCCACGTGCCCGGGACTGGACCACAACTGGGGCGCCTTGGAAAAGAAAGACCACCACTGGGTGGCCCTGGGCCGTGTCTGTCCCTGCGGGGGATCTGGGTCACAGCTCCGTGCCATGGCAGCTGCTCGGAGGAAGTCCTTCGCCAGTCCATGCCCTGCATGACAACACTGGAGGGATTTCCAGGGAAAACACTTCCTCTCTGCCTCTTTCAACCTGAACAGGTGAAGAACGATTCAAAAAAAAAAAAAAATCATCCTTTTCTTGATGTGATTTTCCATTACATGGGCTCAGGGGCCCATTCTTATAAAACACATGCGTCAACATACTTAACAGTGGCACACACACCACTTCCCAGCATGTCCGCGGCCACCGCAGCCACCACTGTGCCCCCTGTTCACACAAACTGTAAAGAGACCAGAACACAAACGTCCTTCGGGGAAACCCAGCAAGAAGCTGGCGCGTCTTCTGCCCAGGAGGCTTCAGGACGATGCTTTCTGAGGGACCCTCCCGCAAACGGAAAGCGCTTTGCTCTAGAACGAGAGCAACTGTCTTCTTTTCTTTCTAATGTCGATGGGAAAGGGGGACACGATTACGTGTTTTTGGATGAACAGCACAAGCAGGTAGGAGCCGGGCCACGGGTGAGCGGGCGGGCGGCCGTCTTCGCCAGCTGTCACCCAAGAGGAAGGACGGATTACAGCTGGACGGCCCGGGCACCCCTCGCATCCTGGCCTCTGGCCTTTGCTCAGGCGCTAAGAGGCCACTGACCCGGGGTCGGAGGGGGCAAGACGCTACCGAGGGCCCTCGTGGCTCGTGAGACCAACCTGGGGAGGCGGGGAACGGTGGGGGCAGAACCAGGACCGACCCGCAGGCCAGCCTTCTGGATCCCATCACCCTGACAGGGGATGAAGACACGGGCTTACGGAAGGGACCAGTTGGCATGTGATAACTCAATTATCCCAACTCGATCCTTTCAAAGCTCCCTGAACCTCTGACCTGTCCCAAACAACAAGGCCTCTTTGTCTCTGCTCCCTACGGATGCAAAGCCGCTCCACTGCACAAAGGAGCTCGGGAACCTCACGCTCACTACATTTCTGGACCGGACAACCTCACCCCACCAGACGGCGGCACCTCTTCAGGCTAAGGACACAGGCAGCTGAGACTTGCTGTGCTTCGCACGAGCACAAGAGAGGGGGCATAGCGATGTTAAAGCTGATTCCTTAAACAAGGTGGGACCAGACTGGCAGCCCGCGCCTTCCGCGCCCTGTCTCCTCCAGCCACTCTCCCCTCCCCCAGCTCAGTGGTTCTCCTGTCACCTCACAAGGGACAGACAACACGTGGAGGGTCACCACAAATCTGAAAACAAAAGTAAGATTTCAACGCACATCAAAAACCCAAGAGTCAAAAATAGCCAACAGTGATATTCAACAGCTTCACCAATGACAGCAGCTGATGTGTGGGAACTGTCCTCTCCATTAAGGTTTCGTTTATTTTTATTTTTTGCCTTTTAGGGCCGCACCCTCGGCAGATGGAGGGTCCCGGGCTAGGGGTCTAATTGGAGCCTGCAGCTGTCAGCCTACGCCTCGGTCACAGCAACATGAGATCCGAGCCGCGTCTGCAACCTACACCACAGCTCACGGCAAGGCCAGATCCTTAACCCACTGAGTGAGGCCAGGGATCGAACCTGCAACCTCATGGTTCCTAGTCGGATTCGTTTCTGCTGCACCACGCCGGGAACTCCAAGGTTTTGTTTAAAGAGGTGCTTTCTGTTGCTGTGCTGCTCGGTATTTGTCTGTTTTGTCAGCTCTGGTGAGAAAAACAGTTCAAGGGGAATCCAATTCTGCAGCAATACTTGCATCTTCTACTAAGACACCCACAGTATGGTAATTTTGCACCTCTGGGTGTCTCCAGTCCTGGAGCCTCATCAGACGGAAACCCGCGCAGCACTGCTCATTGATAAATGGAATTAGAATTCCCACGTGGAACTAGAAATCCTCCAGTGTCGACGGCAAACTTTAGCCACAGGCGAGCTGATGCCAGACGACGTCTAAATGTTTTATAGACCAAGAAGGTGGTACCAACTCTGTAGCTGCTCTTCTAAGTAATGTTTTTAAACACCGCACTCTGATAACAATTACCCCAAGGCCCGTGGGTGTTTCTGGTTCTAGAAGAGAGGGGTCCTTCAGGCCCCTCTGACCCACGGCTCCATCTAGAGCCCCGTTCCCGGCAGCGCCTCGGCGGGGGGTGTTGCGGATCACTCTCATTTCTGAGCACAGGCTCTGCTCGCCCATCGCTCCAACGTACGGCAGCTGCACAGATGCTCCCGGGCGCCCATCCAGCAGATGGAGTCAACACCGCACACCCTGGCTTTGCCGCACAAACTACCCGAGGCCACTCCCCACACCCCCCACCACGCAGCCGGCGGGGCCCCTCCATGCACACCCGAGTGCACACCGCAGCTGCATGGTACACGCGGTTCTCAGGCTTCCTCGTCTCTCCCACACCCAATCCTGTGATTTGTGCTCACAAAACCCCTTGTCTTTCAGGGCAGCCAAGAAAGAAAGGGCTCGCCCGGGTCACCCCAGAAGCCCAGCTCAGTCCCCCAGAGCTTCCTGGGGCCATGCAGGGCAGGTGACTGGCCAAAGGGGCCTCCACGGCCTGGGTTCAAATCCATGCTGCACCCCTCCCAGCTCAGTGACCCCAGACAAGCTCTCTAAAGTCTCCACACCTGAGGAAATGACCATAGGACAGCAGCTCTGGGGCTGCGGGCGGAGCCCTGACACAGCGATCACTCAGTTGACACAAGCGGCCATTAGCACCTTACTTGTGACAGTGTCGGGATTTGTCATGATGGCACTGCTGCCCTACGCTCCTGCACACACCCGCTGAGAAGTGTGGGGTGGGCAGAGGCGGGGGCCCGGCCCACCCCTCCTGCTGCACCCTCAGAGTCGGGCCCACAGTGCCCGAGGCCGCCAATCCCCAGAGACCTGCCTCTGAGGCCCAGCTCTGGCTGCTCCCAGCCGGGGCGCCTGCGACAGGCCTCAGAGAGCTGGGCTGGCTGGAGTCACCAGGCGGACCTGGCCCGGGCCTGGGGCTGTCCCAGCGAGAAGCAGGCCCCATCCACCCAGCCAGGAAGGAGCCCTTCTTCCCCCTGGGATCTTTCTTGGAAACTGGGTGACAAAGCATGGGGACACATATGTGTCTGAAATGAGGAAGTAAGCCCCCACCCTGACGGGTTGAGATTATAGCAACCACCCATCTGCAGCCCACAGCACAAGGCTGGAGGCATGAAAGGACCCTGGGGGGGCTCTCAGTTTACAGGGCGGCCCAAGGTGGGGCCTGGGGGCCCCCCACTGAAAAGCAGGAGACACAAAAGCCCAAGACCTAGGGGAAGGAATGACACGACACACGCACCCCCGTGCCCCCTCTGTCGGCACTCCAGGCGGCCAGGCTGCCCTTCCTGAGGCCCGGGATGGGGACAGCAGCGGGCCCCCTCTTCCAGGAACCCAACATCACCCAAGAATGGTACCAGCCCAGGAGGTGACAGAGCCAGGCTGCCCTCAGGGAGAACTCCTGGGAGGGACCGGACCCGCAGAGGCACCAATTAGAGGTCTGCCAAGGTCCAAACTCCCAAAGGGAGTTCCCATCGTGGCACAGCGGAAACGCATCTGACTAGCATCCATGAGGTTGCAGGTTCTATCCCTGGCCTCACTCAGTGGGTTAAGGATCAGCATTGCCGCCAACTGTGGTGTAGGTCACAGACGCGGCTTAGATCTGGCGTGGCTGTGGCTGTGGTAAAGGCTGGTGGCTACCGCTCCGATTTGACCCCTAGCCTGGGAACCTCCATATGCTGTGGGTGTGGCCCTAAAACAACAAAAACCTTCCCACAGGCAGAGAGCAGACCCGCACTGAGTCATCCAGGGCTGGCACAGGGTGGGGCCCCAAAGCAGATGGGGGGAGGGGAGCTGGGGGGGGCAGGGAACAGATGCTGAGGAACCTGGAGGCTGCAGGGGGACGAGACCACCGACACAAAAGCAGTGGACCAGCTCCCCATCCTCATGTCCCTCCAGCTACGAGACAAACGCCTCCATCATTCGGGGAGCCTGGCCCCCACGCAAGGCCCGGGGGCCTCCGCTGGCCTCTGGCTTCCAACGGTAGGTCCCTGCACGTCGACTACTCTTCCCTCGCAAGGACTTCGGGAAGAGGCACCTCGGCTGTGCTGGGGGATGCGCGCCTCGGCAGACGGGGGGTGGTTTTACACCTCCCTGCTGGGGAACCGTGGCTGCGTGGCCCTCTGCACACCCGTGACCTCCACCCCAGGACAGCAGTGCAAGACACACTCGCAAAAACAACCCCTCAAAATCACAAGGGCAGAAGGATATTTAACACGGATGCTGCAGGGGAAGGGGTGGAATTTAGTCAGGTAAATTCCAAACAAAAGAAGACAAATCTAAGCTGTCACTTTCCCAGGGCTCCGGGCCACCACGTGCCTGAAAGGAAGGCCACATACCACAGGAGAGTGACAGGCACCCAGGAGCTCTGGATCCGCCAGGTGAGCGCCACCTGCAAAGGAGGTAACCGAGGCCAGGGGTGGGGGGAGCCGGGGGCTGGTTCATCCAGACAGAGCACGTTTCGGAGACAGGGTCTCTGCTTTGCAAAGCACGAGATGGTAACATTTATTTCTTCTATATAATACTTCCTGTTTGCCGGTCTGGTACATGCATCTGAATCTATCATCGGTAAGATCTCATTTTTAAATGAAATCCATGGAACATCACGCTAAACGTTTAAAACAGATTTGGAAAGACCACAACGGACCCTGCTCCCTTACAAACTTCACTAGGGGTGGGGGAAGCCACTTTTGCTGCAGAACGCTCAGGTAACAGGCGGCCATCCACCTTGAGGCCGGCTGCCTCGGGGTTGCTCTGGCACCGACCACACATGGGCATGCATATTCAGCGGACCTCAGAGCAAGGGCCTTGCTAATTTAGGGTATTTACTTATTTATTGCTTTCTAATGGATGTGTTCCTCCAGATTCTAAAAGAAAGGCTGCAGATAAGGCAGATTTCCGTCCTCCAATCTCAACCGCTCTGCCTGCGTGATGGGAAGTGACTTTAAGCTCCCCAGGCTGCACAAAAAGCCAACTATTTCTTCCACACAAACAAGGCCAGTCAGGGTGTCTGCAAGCTGCCAGGCGGCTCTTCATTACAGCCATGCCTGACCCGGCGTTCCCAGTTGGAGGGGATTCCAGTGGCTCTCCACAGACAAATAAACAGCCAATACTTACAGGGGACAGCCTTGTAGAACCGATTCCTTAATCAACAGTTAAAGAAGCAAATTGGATTTGCCCTATCACAAAAAAAAATTAATTCCAGATTGTCGTTTTTGTCTTAAGTACAAGGAGGTTGTCTTATAGGCTTGGCTGGATAATTTCATTTTAAAAGTATCTCTAAAATTCGACATCCCTTGGGACTTGTGGTTTTCTCCATCATTATATAACTGTAAACTTCTGGATGGCAGAGATTGGATAATTTCTTTCAGCTGGACCTGGCCCCCTTGGACGTTTCAGTGCCCCTGGATGCTCAGGACGAGCGCCAGCGTCTGGCCAGCGCTCCCAGTCGGGCTTGGGAACGAGACGGGTCCCCGGCACGCAAGTCACAAAGTTGTAGCGGGTGAGACTTTTCTGAGTGATTCTCCTAAACACATTTTCCTCTCTCTCTGCCCTTAGTTAAAGGAACTGTTAGAGATTCTTTGCACAGGCTGCCACCACGCCAGTGAGTGAAAGAAACAGAAACACACACACACACACAGAGCCTCTTAGAGGCTCTGGGGTTGGATCCTGTTGAGCGGTTTTTCCGTGCCGAGCTCTTTGGGACCATATGTTCACGCAACGTTAGGGAGGGAAGCTGGCCTCCAGCACAGGACAGGCCTGGGCCAGCAGTCCCAGCCACGACCGTAAAACGCTCGGTAAAACCGGCGGCATGCAAGGTGCAGCGTGCGCCTCCACGGGTGAAGGATGCCCGGACGTTTCCAGCCCGGGTGCGTCATCTCTGCGTGGACTAACATTTCATCCCTCGTGCTATGGTATCATAAGCCTTTATGTTTTAATCCATTCTTCACACCGTGAGAAAAGCAAAATATCACGCGTCTAGTGATCAAGTTATTCCTGTGAAATCCTAAATAAGATGAGAATGTTATTAAAGATATTTATCTTACACAACACGAATAAAATCAATGTGCACGGCCGGTCCGGCATCCTGTTACAGCAACATTCAAATATACTGTTTAGGTGCGGGGTGGGGGGGGGCGCTTCTCCTTCCAGACTGGTCAATGAGGAGAGGGCC
This sequence comes from Phacochoerus africanus, assembly GCF_016906955.1. Taxonomy (NCBI): domain Eukaryota; kingdom Metazoa; phylum Chordata; class Mammalia; order Artiodactyla; family Suidae; genus Phacochoerus; species Phacochoerus africanus. The sequence goes on from NC_062558.1 coordinate 139,204,429, forward strand.
ACCGAGCACTTCTCTCAGAATGTTGGCCTGGCAGCTGGACGCGGAGGGGAGCATTTTTATTGTTAATCAATGCCAATCAATTCTGAGCCTTGATGTTAAATAGGGGTCGATACCGCTGGCTGCAGATGAGATCTGATTTCAATTGGTGAGCAAACCTGCAGAAGTTTTTAATCATAAGGTAAATCAAGGCCTGGAACATAAGTCAGATGAATTAATATAGGCCGTGCAGGACCTCTCTTGCCACTGATCCAGCACAAGGAAATCTCTGTCATATTTCATTATCACTCTTAGGGCAAGCTGAAGGCAGCGTTTGGGGAGCATTTTCTGAGTGGGAGCTGGAGCGCCCCTCGCACCGCACAGCCGCCCTCCGACAACTGCAGGCTGCGAGTCCACCGAGTGTAGTTATACGTATGCCCCATGAATCTCATTTTATGCGATTAAGATCCATAAAAATTCAATAGCTTTTCTTCTGCAATTCACATTTTACCTGGTGAAATATCATAAGAATTTCATTATCTTTGCAGCTGTTGCCTAGGATCAAGCAAAGGTTATTATCCTCTTCGAAAACACTATAGAATATGTACGAAAATGTCAGGAGGACTGGGCATTTAAAGCTTGATTTTTTAAAAGAAAAACACTGTCTGAAGTTTAGAATAAACTGTACTTGACATTTATGTTCCGTGATGCATTTCTCGGTAAACTGATTTTGCGAGGAAATTCTTTGAATTCGGCTCAGTGGCTGGATTGTGAAAGGAAAAGGAAAAATGGGGAGGGCTGGGGGGGGGGGGGACTGGGGGGGGGGAGAGAGGCGAGGAAGGGAGGGGGCCCCCGAAGCCACCGCCCCCCCCGCCCCGCCCCCAATCAGACCGTACAGGATTCTGTAACCTTTCAGATAACCCTCACCATCACCGGGCAGGTAGCTCGGAGAACCCTAACTGATTGCCAGGACCTAATCCTATGGATCACTCAGGCCCGTTTAGAGCATTTGAAGAAAAATGGCCAGTGCAAAGCCGGTGATTGACCAGAGAGCTCTGTAAATCACGCCAGTTCGGCACAGTCCTCGGCCTCCATGGCTGGGGTTCCATCTATGATGATAAATTAGCATTAGATGGGACCTAATGAGTTTACTAAACATTTGGGATTTGTGCTAATAAACTGGCTCGCTGTGAACTCGCAGAAGCAAGGAGCAATCCCGGGGCTCCCCCTTATCTCCGTACATGACAGTGAAACCACGCTTCCAATCTGCGATCAATTCATCATCCGACACCACTGTACATTCTTCACAAAAAGATAATTACTGCTTCCCTGGATCAGAGCGCTCATATTTCCTTGGAATTGCAGGCTTGATAGCAGAGGCACTGTCACCACTTCCGCCGAGCCCCACTATACAGCTCTATTTATGATCATTATTTTCGCCTAAACAAGCCTTTTTCCTCGACTTGATAACAAAACCTGCTATGATGAGAAGGGAACAGCGAAGGCATTGTTTCCTCTGTGGAGGGCTTTTACGTTTAGCGGAGGCCGCTGACAAATATTTTATTCAGGGCATTAGTAAAAGTTTCCACTCGTTAGAAGATATCGCTTCTGTTTCCTTCAAAAAAGAAAAGAAACAAATCCCGTCCCCGGCTCTGATTTGTTAAAAGAAGGAAAAAAAAAAGGGAAAAGAAAAGGAGCAAGAGAAAAGCAAGTAGTGGAACAGAGAATAAATCAAAACATGATTAAAAAGACCATAGCAGTTTTCAAACCCCACGTCCCCTGGCTTCGCTGCCTCCACGTTTCTGGACCCTCCGTCCCACCGGGCAAGGGTCCGCCCTGCCGACTGGTCAACTCTGTTTGACCCCCAGCACACGCAATAAATTACCATAACACACAACTCTGAAACAATGTAAATTAGTTACTGCTCACAGTCTAATAAATGGGAACAAATGTGTTTGGGGCTGGAAGGGGGTTCTGGAGGCTATAATTGCTGGGAATAATTATAATGGGGTCTCAGGAAATACAAGCAGCAGTCACTTGTCATGACAAATACCCCTGGCCCAGCAAACAGGCTTCTGACCACAGGACGTGTAACAGCCCCATTTTTTTTTTTTTTCTGGCCCTAACGTTAAAATGCACTTATGGACCTTGCTTTCCTCACGAGCATGTAAGGACGCCTTTTGAAAACTACACAGCGTATCTCAGTGGCAGCCTGTTCACAACCAAGCCAAGCTCATCTTCACTGTCAAGCTTGCCTGCGACTGGCGCGCTTACAGACTCCGAGAGGGAGCAGCACGTCCAACACAGAAGCTTGGGGGACCCGCAGAAGGAGGCGAAAGAATATCGGTCATTTGGTGGCGGTGGGAGAGGGAGGACCTCGGCTTGAGCCCACCAAGGCACACCTCCGGATGGGAAACCGAGCCATGTATTAACTTGCATACCTCATTTATTTGCTCAAAGTCGTGCTCTTTGGGGGAAAGGGCTGTTATATTTAGAACCCGCTTGTCAAATTTAATAAATGATAGTTATTGCCATTTTTTTTCCCCCCGAAAGCACTTTCCCAGATCCTTCCCACCTTTCCCTGGGGCCCCGGCTGACCAAGCACCGCTGGGCAGCCCGCGTCTCAGTGGCCGGTGGCCGGTGGCCGGAGCCGGCCCATGACGATGACCTCGGCCGGCGGGGATGCGCATCGCGTCTGATCCGATCCCCACTTATTTCCTGACGTCAGAGGACAAATCGCTCCACTGAGAAAACGGAAATGGACGCGGAGCTGCATTGGCAGCACTTCCGATAAGCGGGTATCAGGAAGGGGAGACACAGAGAGGCCGCCCGCCGGGACCACCCCATCCCCGCACACTGATCTGATTTACAAACCCTTCCTAATGTGAAACAAATGCTGCGGGTGTGAATTCATACGTAACCATAAAAACCCGTGCATTACTCTGTCTCGTATTAAATACCACATATAACTCTCAGCAGGTTTTATGTTGTGTTTTACTGTCAGCAATGGCTAAAGCTGGCCTAACATTTTGTTTGGCAATTAGGAAAATTTGTAGTTTAATTTATTAAACCAAAAAAGCCAACAACTACACTCAATGCTGAATTCATTCTGTTTTTAGGCCACAGGGTAGCACATGTGCCTTGCTAATAATTTAATCATTCTCCTTTTATGGCCTGTGCTATTTAAATATTCCAAAAAGTAATACTGGGGCGGGGGGGGGAGCCTGAAAATAAGCAAAATTGAGTCATGCCACTTAAATAAACTCTTGGCAAAAAGTTTCAATGTTTTCATTTCTTTGCAAAGTAGACAACTGCTTTAAAAAAGGCGGGGGGGGGGGGGGGCAGGACATGTAAACTTCCAAACTCCCCAGAACCCAACAGACAACATCCAAACATCCAAACACCTTGTACTTCAATCAAAACGCCAAGACATTCAATGCAAGGAAAAATACTGTCCAGAAACCTTTAAGAAGGAAAAAAAAACTGAAATTCACAAAGTATTATGGTGGCTGTGAGGCCACAAAAACACATGGAGGAATCTTAAATGTATGTTTCTAAATGAAAGAAGCCAGTCTGGAAAGGCAACATGCTGTACTGTTCCATACTGTACAGAATTCAAACTAACTATGGACACACTGAAAGGACCAGTGGTCCCAGGGGGTGGGGGGCGGGGGAGGGGGTGCCAATGAAGAGGCACAGAGGCTCTCTAGGGCAGTGAAAGAAACTATTCTGTAGGACCTCATAAAGGCAGATACATGCCACCGGGCATTTGTCAAAACTCCCAGGCTATGCAACACCCAGACTAAACCCCCATGTAACTCTGGACTTGAGTTCCTGGCAGTGTATCAGTGCTGCCTCATGGACAGAAGCACCCCCCCCAATCGGCCAAGAGGAAGGGGGGAGGGGCTCTCCTTTCTGCTCATGCTTCTGTAAAACCTAACACTGCTCTAAAAAATAAAGTCTCTTCATTTTTCTAAAATCAGTATCAGAGCACTTTGGAATCCACATCAAATGCAGAGAAGAAAGGCCAGGTTGGGATGGTTTGTCGCTGGGGCGGCGGCACCTTCAGTGTCCCTGCCCATGGCCACCAGCTCCCCAGCACCCGCTTGTGTCTCCCAGGCTTCCCTCCCAGCCCCGGAGGTCACCCTGTGGAGCAGGACACATGGCTCTGAGCCATGGCAACGTGGAAGGCACATCTGTATGAACCTGTCAGGACAGCATTTAGGTGCCTAGCCACACCCCCTGAGGCTGAAGGTCTTTGAAAAACTTAGGGGGGCTCAAGAAGGAACCCTTCCTCAACAGGCCTGGAGGGGGGGCACCCCACCCCGCCCCAATTCAAAGTGGCCCTGGGGGGCGTTATTTAAAATAAGAGGGGGAGGGGTGCCCTCTGCCCCGGGCCTCGGCCGTAGGCCCCATCCCCACGCAGAGCTGGGTGGCCTGGCTGCCCGGCCCCCACGTGCCCGCCGTGGGAAGCGGGCCGCCGGCCGTGCCCTTAATCGAATCCCACGCTTGTGCTGCACATATGTCACCCTCAGATGGCCCCAGACCAGGCGCGGGCTCCAGCTCCGCGTGCTCAGCGACTCCACAGCATCCAGACTGGCCACGGCGGCGAGAGCGTTCTGTTCCTGTGAACAGGGACACAGCAAGGGCGAGGCGGTGGTGCGGCTGTGGGGGGGCACCATTGTTGCAGCCCGGGCGGGGATGGCAGGCTTCCGCGGTCAAGGGTGGGCTTTCCCCCTTGGGCGATTCGTCACCACCGGGGCTGCGCGCGTCGCTGACGGTGGCACCCTGCCCCCCCACCCACCCCCCGCGCTGCCTCCCGCGGGGCGAGGCGCGGGGGAGGGGCGGGCGGGGCGGGCGCGGGTCCGGGGCGGCGGGCGTTGGGCCTCCTCCCCAGATGTGCGGGCGGCTCGCTCCGCGGCCGGCAGAGACTCTCTGGAGCCGACTCCTTCCGCCAGCGGGGCCTGGGCTCCGGGTCCTACAACAACACCGCTGGAGCCCCTTCCTTTCCGCACATGTTAAACTCATTTCCTAGTGAATTATTGGGAAAGCAAGGCGCTCCCCCCTCCGCTGTTCTCAGAGGATGCGCTCTGGCACCACGGCCCGCGTGCATGTGGATTATTTTCTAGCTGACCAACTTCCAGCGAAGGAATTACAGAGGGGTATTTTTCATTTGTTCTGTTTGCAAAGGGAAGGGGAAATGAGAGATTGGAAAACACCCAAAATAAGGGTGTCCCTATTCCACCCCCCCCCCCCCGCCCCGCACCCCCCTCCCCCCAGTGCTCCTCATCGAATTGTTTGCAAACTCACGGCATTTATGACGTGGACAGATAGTACTGTTTTCTGAATCAACAACAGCTTTGAAAACAGTTTTCTCAAGCTCCTTCCATTTAACGAACGCTAGTTACCCCAAAGCCTAAGCAGCTTATAAAACGCAAGCCAGAAAACCCCTAGCACATAAACCTCCTCCGCTTATTTTTCTAAATTATAGCCATATTTTTATTTTAAAGCATTAATAATACCAGCATAATGTCTCATTATACAGCGTTTTGACCACAAACATTTTTGGGAGATCTGCTACGAAGATAAACAAACAAGAGGAGCCTGTGTTCTGGCGAGCTGACGGAGTGAATGGTTTTCATTTTCTCCGAGTGTAAGCTCCAGAAGCTCTGCCAAGCACAGGTTAAGCTCCTTGAGTTTTCACTTCCTGTACCCCTACTTGTCAATCACTTCCTGTCTGCAACGACAATTTCCATCATTAGAGCCTGGAATTTTTATCTCCTCCAACATGCCACTGTTAGTTTGAATTCCGATCAATTATTCACCCCCTTTGAAAAGGAACCGACAATTAAGGCATCCACGTGAGCCACCGACATGCGGGAGGGTCGCAGCCTCCTGGTTTGGGTCCTAAATGCTCTGATGAGGCCAGCTTCTCCCGCTTTCGCCGGCCGCATAAGAAGGCCTCTGGCCAGCCCCAATTATCTTCTGGTGCACAGAGAGTAATTATTTGCTTCCTGTAAGCATGCGTAGCAGAACCCGGAGTTTGGACGGCTTTCCACAAGGTAATCCAATTCATGCGAGCCATCCTAACACAATTACAGGCACTGGCAATATCTTTGCTTTTCACCTGATAAGGCTGCCGCAGCGGCCCCGGATGGCTTGCGTCAACATACCTCCTGCAGGATAGCTTCTGACAGCCCTGCGTTTCGGCCCCTCCCCTCCCTCGCCCCCTGCCTTTGCCTACCCGACAGCGTGCAGTTCCCGGGCTCCTGTGCACAGCAGCTCCAGAGAGGCTTCTCCCTTGCACAAGCACACAAGAGTCAGGGCTGTTTCAGAGGGCTGCGGAAGTCATTTTGGGTGTGTGGCTTGTTTTAAAACCCGGCCTTCGACGGGCCTGGCCGTGGAGTCCTCGCCCAGGCCAGGCCAGGCGGCCATAAATCTCTGCAGGCCTCCTGGGCCTAGACCAGAGATGCCGGAGCTGGGCCTGGCGGTGGCTCTGCACCGCGTGGCCCGTGACTGCACGCTGGCACAGGGTGGCAGGGAGCCCTCAGACTTAGCACGTGTGATGTCCAAACCCTAATCCCGGGGCTTCCAGGGAGAAGAAAACAGAGTGGGAGCTGTTTCTGGTGTCTCCCCGTCGAAATGAAAGCATGGCATTGTGACTCAATAATGCGGCTCTTCCTCTTCTGTTTATTTTCAGAAGTTTATGCAAAGAAATGTTTCGAGCATGAATGAGCACGCTGAACTTTTTGCCTCTCTCCACTGGCGTGCCAGCGAATAAAACAGCCATTCACACCTGAGCGCCGAGCAGCCAAATGGGGCCGGTGCCAGGCAAAATCGGATTCTTTGTAGCCACGGCCATTCATCCAAAGTGTGCTCTCAGAGTGCCAAATTTCTAGCCAATATTTTCCCTTCACCGAAGCCCCAGTGTACTAAAACAGATCCTGAACCAGAGAGCCTCTCACACACACAGCCAACCCCCAGCGAAGGGCTCCGGGATCCCAGGCCTGTTGGCTGATAATTATATTCACATCTTGAAGAAACCCGAGAAGGAGAAATTAACACCAAACTATACTGTTTTCATTGCGTTATGCAGATGAAATGACAAGTTGTCGTTTAAGAAGTTAATAAACAGTCTCCGTTTTGCAGGTTATCCAAATGCTACTGAATAGAAAACCTTGGATCCCTAAATGATGTGTAATTAAAATTATTTTTAAAATCCTCCTTGACAGGCCGGGGCTTAGCCAAAATGTAAATGACATTAAAGAAGACAATGAATTTAATTTTATTTAATGTCCCTTTTTGCAGATCCTCATTTACATAGCATTTTTAACAAAAGCGTTGACCTTATAAACGCTGGCATTTGTACAGCTCCCTCGGAGTTGGATTTAATCACGCTCCGGCAAAGCCATGAGGGAGGAAGCCTTAAGTTCTCTGCTTGGAGATGGAGCAGGAATAAAAACATTGGGACTGGTCAAATGTTTATCCTCCCCGCTTCTGAAAACAACCTGACAAGAAGATGTAAGGGGCTAGGGAATAACCCGGTGCTGTTTGTAAGGCTTGGTAATAATCACACATAATCGTTTGGAAATATAGCTAATAAAAAATATAATGAGTGTTCAGCAAAATCGGCATTAGGCCCAAATTACATGATATTAATACTTGAACAGGTGCAGAAAGGCGCTTTAAATGAGGTAAATGAATAAAATGTCCCAGAGCACAACTGTGTGTGCTGACAAAAAGTCAATGCCATGAATAATTCAGCGAGGAGGATTGCCAGCAAAGGTCGGCTCTCTTTGACCTTTGTGACAGGAAGTGAAAGGAAACACTGTTGACTAAAAAAAAAAAAAAAAGAAAGAAAGAAAGAAAAAGAAAAAGAACGAAGGAACACCTCCACTCGGGCTCCGGCTCCCCTTCTGCCATCACTTGAAAGGTGTAAACTTAAAACTCTTAAATGAACCAAAGGAGGCTCTGGAGGGGCTGGCGGCCTAAACCTGTGGATGGTTAGCGCATCGAACTAAAGGCAATGTGAAATCGCAGACAATGAAAGGTTAAGTCAATAATATCTTCCTACAACCCAGTGTCAATTATGTATAAAAAAATCTGAGGTCAGCTGAAAAGTATTTTCAGAGCCCACAGGGTTGAAATTTTGTAACAGCTGTTAAATATGACAAAACTCCACACACACCCCCCCCCCCCAAACTAAAGCTATTCCAAACTCTGTATGAAAGAAAATGGGATAAACAGATGTCTGGCTTCCAGACAGGAAAGTAGGACAGACTTGGAATGATAAGTCTCCCAAACTCTGAGCCCAGTGCCAGATTTACGGGGGAAGGGGCACTGCCTGCCACAGAGATGCCAGCGAGCAGGGCGCCCGAGACGGTGCCATCTGGACCCGCCCCGCCGAGCGTGCCCCCGCGCTGCCCCGGAGCACGCAGCGTGCGACCCGGCCCCTCTGGGCGGTCACGTCACCCGGCTCCCGCCACCTCCAGTCTGCAACAGTTGGACCCTGCAGCTCTGGTCCGGGGAGGCCCAGCACGGAAGGGGAGGTAAGAGCCGTACCTTCCCGGGCAAGTGCAGAGGCCCGAGGAAACACCGGGATGGCACGGGAGGAGGGCGAGAGGCTGAGTGTGGTTTTGGTTTATAGCAGCTACACCAACATCCTGTAATCATTTACAGCCCTTGGAATGTACGGGTGAAACAGGAGAGATTTATCTGTTCATAGTTGGGATGTGTGGACAATGGGTGTTCCTAATGAAGACCATCTGCTTTGTGTTTTCCCAGAAAACATTAGTCCATGAGGAAAACGATACTCCCATCCTTTCCAGAAACACCCTCAAAAATCATGCACATCCCCATACGCACGGATACGTACACAGACGGGGCTGTGTGTACACGGGTGTGTGTTCCCACACCCGTGTGTGTGGTGTGTGCCCTGCGCACACGTACGTACTGTGTGGCTGTGCATGCACACATGTGCCCGCGCGTGCACCCACCCACGTGTGCCCCTGCCCTCCCTGCATCTGGCTCTCCGCGGGTCCCCCCCATCTCACCCAGATGCGGGCTCCCGTCGTGCGTCTTTACTGACCACGAGGTTTCTTCCCCAGGGCTCCGTTTCTCCTTTACCCCCATCAGTGGCTGTATTATTTTAAACATGCCCTGCTAGGATTATATCTGTGACACTACACCCCCAAAAATGGCACTGTTTTATGGCGAAGAAAACAGTTAGCAAAAGTGAAAGCTTCCCCATCAATGAAAAGGGTTTCGTGATGCAAAAAACACCCTCACTTTCCTCCCTGTTTTTACTGAGGGGTCTCCCCACGCTGCTCGTGAGGATTTAAGGCTCTTCTGAAAGAGAATGAAACGGAACTGCGTCATTAATTGACTTAGGGCATCAGGGTGTGTAGAACATGCCATCTCCCTGCCAGAACGGGGAGCCTACTTCTCCGCTCTCATAACGCAGAAAAGCAGCCTCGGCGCGCGGAAGAGGCGCCGGGTGGGTTACAACAGATGTGGGCCCATTGATCTCAATTCAGGTTGGAGTGATTGGTTTATATCCTCGGGACAAATATGCCTTATCTGGTCAGAACCTACTAACTGTATCCAAAGGCCACAAGGAGCCGGCAAAGCACATTGTATATAATTCTTTTTTAAGCCAACCAACCAAGTGATGACATTGCTGATGGGGGCCTGTAGACTGACTCACCAGTCCGATGGGATATTTCATTCTGCAACACTCAGGAGGAAACACGGGCTCGGAACCCACACAGGCAACTAATTTTAGGAGGCAACACACACACACACACACACACACACACGAGAAATGATTGCCATTATGAAATGGAAACACATCTCAGTTGAGAAGGGCTGCTTTTCTCGGAAGAGAGGCCCTCCTATGGGTCTTTTCCTTTCTCTGATGAACACAACTTGCCCTAGTGAACACCAAGCTCTTCATTTTCTCCCCCTAGAAATGCACCTTAAGCTGGAGACTGCGCCAATACCGCAATCATTTCACAAAGATTTACATCAAGCGACAACATGCAAATAGTATTTGTCATGATAAGTGACAGCTCGCTTAAGAATGCTAAAAATGTACCTGCTATTTGTCATTACATAAAACCATCCTTACCTTAAAATCCCTAACATGGAAGGTGATTAAAATTCCTATAAAATTGTCATATCTTTGAATTTAGAAGCAGAACAGGTTTTTCATCAATAATTAAGACCTCCAAAGCATTTATGCCTGGCGTAAATGGAGCTGCAATCCTCCTTATTCAAATAAACTTGGTAAACCCATTAACCAAATGTTTTCACATTTTTCGCCTCCTCTCATGCTTCTAGAATATCAAATGATCACCCCCTTCTCTTAGGTTAGCGAGGCGTCAGTAATCTTAGCACATATTTTAATTAACCAAATAGAAGAGCATGTTCACTCGGACAAGCCGGATACATTTCTGCATATCTAAGGAAGACGTTTCCCATCGTGTGATAAAAATTAGTATTAAAAGTTCTTCAGTACCAAGACAGGCAGCACAGGATTGAATGCTACCCAAACCAAAAGTGATCGGGAAGGGAAGGGCGCATCCAAAATGTTAGCCGAGTCCACGGGGCTCCTTCATCGCTGTGCCAGGCTAAAAACCTCATGACTTAAAAACAAGTCATCTTTTTAAATGCATAAGGAGCACAAGTGGAAGACAATCCCAAAGAGGAAACACTTTACAATCCCACGCTAGGAGCACACCCGCAAGGCCTTTTCAACCATCCTACACCCAGACAAGATTCCAGGAGCGGCTCAAACACTTTCAGCCAATCAAAATAATAATAATAATAATAATAGATTCAGTTGCGAGACAACAATCCAAGGCCATATACTTTCCACAGCCACAACACTAAAGGCAAATATAATTATATTGATTTTTGTAGTTCAAGTCCTATAAAGTGTTGAACTTGTTCTCAATTGCCTGAGTGACGGCCACAACTGGTCAACCCTATTTGATTACTAATAAGAGAGCTGTCCCTTCTGTCAGATACCGAACATTCTCCACTAAGCAAACAGCTATTCCAGCTAGTTAAACATTAGCATTGCTCTCCACTGGTGGCACATATTTCTTTAGGCTTAACTCATAGAGTTTTCCGGGTTTAATTTTTCAGACACTGGACAGCAAAGTTCATGATCAAAAGATAACTTTGTAATGAAAGCTGCTGAAATTCAACCCCTCTTCAAAACAGTCTGAACCTCTGCTTCACAAAACTGGTGTCATATGTACACATCTAACATTTATTCGGCTTGGGTACCAATTTCAAAATCTGCAGTCAATCACACACTAGGCCTTTTGCTGTTACCCATTGTTAGGACGGAGAAAATCTTCCTCTCCCCCAGGTCACGGAAACCCCAGCGATTTGGGTGATTTGGGTGAGGGCTGGGAGAGGAGGGTGGGGGTGTTTTTGTTGTTGCTAGGAAAGCAATGCCAAGTGCATATTAGCACTATTAGGACTAATGATTAGTATCTTTAAAGGATGCAACGTTGCCAAAGGAAGATGATAAGCAGCAAGATGAAGAGCAGCAAATGTAAAGAATGCATACAGCTAATCTAGTTATGGAAATTAATGTTGGAAAATGTAACCAGCATGTGTAATTAGTTTCAATTATAACAACTTTGGTTTGTTAGTTACATATTTGCTACTTGACATAAAACGACAGCCACAATTGGAAAAAAATTAGGAGACATTTTGCAACTAATTGAGAGCAGATTAAATTCATTCTAACACTGGGCAACAATTAGGACCGGAACACCACCCAAGACTCAACTTCAGCTATCATCCGAGATAAAAATAATGCAAAAATGAAATACTTGTTAACAAATTAGCAAAAAGCACTTTATGACATATCTCTGGGTTTAAAGCCAGAAACTCTCTAGGCATAAAGCGCTCCTCACAGTGAGAGCAGTGGCAGATGAAACTGCTTCCCTTGACAACTCACAAGCAATTACTGAATCCCCACAGAGCGAGGCACCAGGTTTCCAAGTCAACCCACCTGTGCACGATAACACACGCGGACAACAAATGGTGCCACGCACGAGATGAGCTCAACACCAGACTCACAAACAGGGAGCAACCGGAACCCAAGCCAGGCGACGGGTTTTGTTGCTGCTGCGGTTTTGTTTTGAAAAATAAAGAAGTCATCCTTACCTGTCAATGATCACAGGGTCTGAGGGTGTTTCATTTCTATTGCCACAACTCTTCTTGTCACAGCACCGGCTGTGGAATAATGGTAAACAGTGGTTTTAATACACATTTCAGCCTCTTATGTTCGACTTGCAATTTTTTTGTTTTTTTTTTTTTGAAGTCTGACAGTAAAGCGGTTGGAGTCAAGAAAATAAGTTATCCTACCAAGGCAGCGTGGCACGTTTAAACCCAGTGCGTTCACGTGCTCTGCCGCTCAACTCGTGATGTAACTTTCTACCAGAAGGAGCAAAGTTGGGCTTAGCACTGGAGGCTAGGAGGGTGACGGAGCTACTACTGAAATTGTGATGCTAAAATATGGAAAACGTTGCCCGTGTTTGTCTTTGCAATGAACTGAGGAGAAGGGGAAGCAGGAGGCTTGGGAATAACTTTTCACAGCTTCAGCTTTTGTTTACCTCTAATTGTCAAGCTGTTATTTCTGGAAAAGATGCAAGATGCCACCTTCAACCAATATTTCTTTGGGGCATTTATTAATTATAACCACAAAAGCATGCATCAATCTATCAGAAACTTCTATTGTTCCTTCTTTAAGCCTACCTTAACTCCGTTATTGAAACTTTAATTAAAGCAGAAATGAAACAAAAATGTTATGCTTCTTGCATTTTAAAAAAGCATACTTGTATAATGGTTACATGTCTAAATTAGCTAAATTAACACCATATGGTAGGCAAAGTATATAAAGCCTTTTAAAGCTGACAGCTAAAGTGATTAAAGAAAGTCTACAGTCTTCCACTTAGAGCTTAAATCACATCTGTGCGCTTTCTATGTTAATTGCAGTACATGCAGAAGTGGATAATAAAGAAATTCCACTTTATTGGTTGTAATTTATATTTATTACCTGATATGAGAAAAAGTCAGCTTTTGTATATTAGTGCTGTAACAATATGTCTGCTCAGAAATGGCATTTAGGCAACAGGCACCGTAGCCAGGCAGAGTATGCCCCTCAGAGTCCGCGGCCTGCTACTGTAGCCTGCAAGCCTGCAAAGCAGGTCCTTATTATTCCTTGCAACTATATTTCACATGCCGCACATACAAAGTCAATGATGCATTTTTATTTGCCATGTAGGGGTGAAACTCTCGTGGTAGTTAGGAAAAAAAAACAGGTGGGAAATTGCTCTTCTGACAGAGATCTCAAGATACGTGCACGCTACCTAACAACAATATGAACGATGCATCGCTGCTCTGGGGAAGAGGTTAACTGACAGAATCACAATCCAATTCTCACATACTCGAGCTCTATAATAAGTACAAAAGAGTTTCCTTTTTATCAATATCAGACAATTGTATATCTCAGGATGCGAGCGCTTGGGAGGGAAGTAGTAAAATGATTCCCACTGATCTCTTGACTCCTCCGGCATCGCGGACAGATGCATCACCCAGGACCTGTTTTCATTTTTGACTACACAGCAGCGACACGGCCAACATATTAATCCGCTCTGCTGAGCAGCCGGTCGCGTTGATCACCGGGGCGGGAGGGGGGGCGGTGTGTGTAAGGGGCGGGGGGGGGGGGGGGAGGCGGGATGAGACCCGGCTCCTCCGTGGCCGGCCTGCGGCCGCGGGCCGATTACATTTCAATCGATGCCTTTCCCGAAGTTGGGCGGGGTGGCGGCGCCTGGACGCGGCGTCCTTTGTAGACGCAGCTGGCGCCGAGGCCGCCCGCGCCCCCGCTGCCCGCCGCCCGCCGCTCACCTGCACATGATCTCGTGGGTCAGCAGCACGCGGCACATCTCCGGGTTCTTGTCCTGGCCCTCGTAGACGATGGCCTGCGCGGGGGACAAGCAGAGGCGGGGTTACGCGGTGCCCGCGGCTTTGGCGCCCGGTCGCCCCGGGCGCTGCAGGCCTTGCGGGCTGCAGGTGCGCGGCGGGCGAGGGGAGGCGTCCCAGGCCACCCTCCCAGCGGGGTCAGCCGGAGCCTGGCTAGGCCGAGGCGGCCTACCCTCCTGGGCGCCCGCCGGGCCTGCGCGGGGCCTTCTGCTTGGGAGGACGCCGGCCGCGCTCGGGCCAGGGCGAGGGCCGGGGAGAGAGGCCAAGGCCCGGGCGCAGGGAGCGAGGGGGCGCTGGCATCGACCCCAGTGCCCCAGCTCCCCCAGCTCCGGGCCCTCCCGCCTGCCCGCGCCGCCGCCGCTGCTGCTGCCGCTGCTGCCGCCGCCGCCGCCGCCGCCGGGCCGCGTCCTCGGGCCATTGTCTACACCGGATCCCAATCAGCGCATTAGGCGCGGCCGACCAGAACGAGCTAAGCCTGAAGCGGCGGGAGCCGCGCGGGCAGCGGTTTGCCTGGTGTCCAGAGCGGCGCCCTCCCTGCCCTGCGCTCTCGCCAGGCTCGGGCAAGTCGGGCGCCCGGCCGCTCCCCGCGTTCCAAGTCCCGGCGCCCGCGTGGGCCGCCCGCCCAGGCCCCGCCGCCGCCCGGAGCGCTCGGCCGCGACCCGGCTCCGCACGCGGCGGGCAGCCCTGAGGCCCGGGCACCGCAGCGGCACGTGGCCGCGCGGGGCCGGGCCTGGTGGGCGCCCCGCAGGCGTGCGGGGGGCCCCCGGGGAGCCCGGGCCCGCGCGGCCACGTGCTCCTTGCCGGATGATATTTGGAAAGAAAGTGCTAATGGCCAATCTGGTGTTTATTTTGAAACTGCTAACAATGATTTTTCTCGGGTAAAAAGGCAGTGTCTGCGCACACGCTCTGGTGGGTTTTGAGCAGAGGCTCCGCCAGATGGTGCGAAGCCCTAGGTGCGCTCACGGCCGCGCTCAGCCCGGCTCCGCCGCCGGGAACCCGGGCCCGGGGCCGCCCGCGCCGCCGCCCGCGCCTGCCCCACTGCGGCCTTGCAAAAAAAAAAAAAAGAAAAGAAAAGAAAAGAAAGAAAGAGAGAAAAAAGGAAAAAAGCCACTGGGGGATGGGCAGGGGGCGGGCGCCGGGAGCTGCAAGTTCCCCCACAGAAAATTCCGCAGAAGGGGGAGGGGAGTCCTCTCTCCGGCTCCCCCACCCCACCCCCGCAAATTATCTGGAAATTACTTCCAACCTCCTCGGGCACTGCTGACACTTTCCTCCACTTCCAGGCGGACAAAGCCCTTTCTCGGGAAAGCCCGGGGCTGCCCTCTGGGAAGAGGGAAGGGTTCCCTCCAGCCCCTGTCCCACTGCCTCCCTCCGGATCCGCTCGGAACCACGGAAGTGATGGCTGTCACCACAGGCCAACGGGCCGCCTGGGGCTCAGGGCGCGTGGCCGCGGCGCGCACCAGCACTTCTGAGAACGCGGCTTGTCCCTCGGATGGATCCCCGTATTTATATTTGATTTATTTTTTATTTTGTAGCACAAACAGAAATCCATAAACTGTCGGTTCAGCGCCATTGACTCTTTGATCAGTTACTGGGCTATTTCTTTCCTTTTTTTTTTCCCCCTCAATCCCCGTCAGTGAGAGGAGATTAAATGCCTTTATTTTCAGCCCTGTTTATACAGCAAAGGTGCAGGGATAAATGAACAATAAAAGTGCACTTAAAGCGAAGCCTCCTCCTCTCTGCAGAAACTCTGTGCCACCTACATCAGCCTCTTCCTTAGACTATGGTCATTTCCGAGAACATTTCACTCTTACATACAAAGGAAATAAAAGCACCCTGTCAACGTGCAGCCCAAGTTCCAGAGGCTTCCCTGAATCCGAATGAAATAATTACCGAAGGGCACACTGCCTCTGTCTTTGTCAGAAAGACGGTAGTTTACCTGTCAGATCTGTTTTACTCTGAGAGAAAACCACACTGTTTTTTCCCAATGCAGACATTAAAATCTAACACGCTTGTTGCCTAGGTTAAGGACAAACTTTTTACAAGCTAAGTAAAATCCGAAAACTCATTGCCGTGCAGAGAGTGGGCAGTGTGCACTGCTGGGCTGCGAGAAGCACGAGAGACTTTTTTACTCGGTTCACGATTCTTAGAGTTAGCATCAGAACTGAAGACACTACTTTCATTTCTGAGCATGAAGCTCCGTTTGCAAGTATATTGTAATCAATCGGGGCAGAGTGGATTGAATTCGCTTTGGATTTGCCCCTCTTCCAACACTATTGAAAGAAAATGGGGAAAAAAAAAATCCTTAAAACAACTCAACAACAACGCACCATCCCACACAAAACCAGCCAGAGACTGTACAATGTCAAAAAGCAGTGAAGCACTCTTCTGCACTTAATCACACAACTGATAGCCAATATTATCATCGGAAAAGTTGACCAAGACAGGTTAAATAATTTAATAAGGAACTGCTTGTAATTATGTTATTTACAAGGTATGACAGAGGGCGGAGAGGGACCAGCAGCTACCCCCAGAGCAATGGACGGGTGACCCCTGGAGCTCAGAGTTTGAATTATGGAGATGGGGGGCTGAGAGGTGAAGATGGGCTAGAGGAGGACAAGGTGACTTTTCACCCCAACACATTTAACTTTTAAATCCAGAGAAACGTCTCGTGTTACCAGACCATCACACTGGAGAGGAGGAAAAAATCAACTCATCAAGTCCAACTCAATGAGCTTTGGAAAGGAGTTAGTTGCCTTTGTTATGGGGGAAAAAAAAAATCAATGAAATGATTCCAAGCAGAGAGAGAAACATTTAAAAATATATAAGGGTGGGGGAGGGGGAGAGATCATGGCAATTTTCCGTCAAATATTAATTACCGTAATTAATTAAGACAGAATTTGATTCCAATCACAAGCCATTTAATAAAGCATCTATGTCCTGTTCTAATGACAACATAAACTATTTTACCAATCGCTTCATTTATTCCAATAAATATGGAATTCTCATTAGCATGTCAAGGAAACTAAATGGAAAACAAATACAGCAGATCCATTTGTCAGTCCCCTGGCCTCTGAAACCCAGGACAACCCCAGCTGAGCAGTGAAAACTAGTGTGTAGAGGCTTAAACTTTCTCACCTGTTTGGTCATTGAATCTATGAGCCGAACATACAGATCCTGCTCCGTTCTGACTCCTGCAAGAAACAGGGACAAATTCTCATCAGGATTTTAGCAAGGGCAAACGGGGGCACAGGAAGTCGGTAACTCAGGACTGCTGCCACCGTGATGCAGCAAAACTTAGGCAAGCCCTTTAAAAGGCAGGAAAGAGAAGCCCAATCGCTTCTCATTTGATTTTTTTTTTTCTTCTTCTTCTTTTAAGAACCTCCAGACTCTCCGGGTTTGCATGTAAAGATGCAAGAAATTTAGGTGGCTGAGAGCAGGCCTGGTTGCTGCCCTGGGTGGGCCCAAGGGCTGATTTATTTTTAAGAAACAGAAAGCAGCAAATGGAAACTAAGTGAGAGTCTGAACTCTTTCTAATGTCTCTCGAGGATTTTTTAGAAACTCCTGCACAGGAAGTAAGTTATGCTCGGTTTACAGAGCTACCCCCATCTCAATAATTAACATTAATTTGCAAAATTGAAAAAAGTCACTTAAAAGTGATGTTCTGCTGGCGCCCCGATCGATCCCCTTTTTACTTTCCACTTCAAGCCCGACCGGTTAATCATGTGAAGTGCCATCGACTTATTGATCGTTTATGTTTTGTTTTCCTTCTATGCCATGAGAAGATGTCGTGTTTACATCCATGTCATTTTAATCTCAAAATCTTTATGTCCTTTAACCACCTCGGAGAAGGAGAGCGAGCCCGGCGGGGCGGGCAGGCAGTGGCGGCAGCAGGCACTTACCGTTGCTGTACAGCAGCTGGAGTTTATAGTGGATGCCGTTGTTGGTTTTCTCGTTGTTGGGCTCCTGAAAGTAACGAGAAATAATTGCATTTAGTGCGATCGGTGTCCGGCGCGGCCACCGCACTCGGTCCCCGTCCACGACCGAGGCCCCTTGGCCTCACACATGGCAGGAATCCTAGCTCGGAGCAGCGCGGTGATGTCACTTTCCTGCTGGAAGCCCAGCGTTCTCCTCGCCCGGAGTCGGTCCGGGGGCGCAGAGAAGTTGCCCGGCCCTCGGCGGGCCCCGGCGGCCGCACGTGGCGGCGGCGGCGGCGGCGGCGGCGCCTGGCGGAGCGGTCCCCGCCGCCGAGGGGGGCACTCCGGGCCACCGCGCTTGGGCACCGCCTGCCTCCCACTTCTAGAAAGATGGAGGGTGTGATTGTATGTTTGCACTTACTTTCTCTTTCTCCACAAAGTCCACAAAAGCGGTCCTTTCAATCTCCACCGGCTGCCCCTGCCTGTCGTAGAGCGCCAGCACGAAGTGGAAGAAATTGGATTTCCGGAGGTTGGAAGGCGGCTGCTTCTCGAAGTGCGCCCGCGCCAGCCCCACGCCGCTGCGGGAGGAAAGAGACAGCGGCCCGGTGAGGAGCGCGGCGCCGGCCGGCTGCGGGGACCCGGTGGGGCCGGGGCGCGCGGGGGCGGCCGGTACGTACCTCTGGGCGGCCGTGTTGGCGTCCACCACCCCCGCCGTGTGCATCCACGAGCGCACCGGGTTCATGCCGCTGCCCAGCGGCTCCTCCTTCATGGTCGTCCCCCCGCGCGGAATATTCTCCTGAATCCCAAACATGAAAACTGGTGGCGGCGGCCGCAGCTCCCGGCCGACAGCGCTTCCGCGAGCAGCGGCGCTCGGGGCTCGGCGGCAGGCGGCTGCCCTGGCCGCGCTCGCCCTGCTCGGCGCCTGCGGTCCGGCCCGCCGCCGGCTTCAGCCCGTCCCGGGCAGGCGCGACATACACCGGCGGCTGGGCGCTCCGGACGGCCGGGGGCGCGGAGGCTGCTACACCGGCGGCGGCGGCGGCGGCGGCGGCGGCGGCGCTTCGGAGGAGCAGGACGCGGTGGCCGCGGCGGCGGTTGTTGTTGTTGTTGTTTGCAGGCGCGCTCAACGTGGTGTCATCCTAGCCAGGCGGCGTCCGCGGCTGCAGGACACTGCGGGATCGCCCGCTTCTGGCGCGGCCCGCCTGCTCCAAAGACAAATAAACGGGGCAGTGAGTGCCGCGGCGCAGTCCCGGGCGCAGGCGGGGCGCGGCGGGGCCTGGAGCGGCGCGCGCAGCGGACGGAGGCGCACAAAACTCAGCCCTCTCTCCCCGAGGAATGGACCCTTTCCCGGGAGCCAAAACTCGAAGCCCCCGGGAGCGGCGCTGTCAGAGGGTGACGTCGGGGGGCGGCGCCTGCGCCATATATGGGAGCGGCCGCCCCTCGCCGCGCCCCTCGCCGCCGCCGCCGCCGCCGCCGCGCTCGCCGACTGACTGCCTGACGGCGCCGCGAGCCGGCCCGAGCCCCGCGAGCCCCGCGAGCCCCGCCGCCGCCGAGCGCCACCGAGCGCCGCCGCCGCCCCCAGCCACGCGCCGCGGCTGCTCGCGCCCACCCGCAGCCAAGGAAGTTACGACTCGCCCAAATAAGTCTTGAAATGAAACAAACAACCAGTGCACACTTGAAGCTTGGTCCCCGTAATGCCTCCTCCTGCAATCAGCTACACAGTCAAAACACGGCGGGGAGAAAGGGGGAGAATGCCGAGGCGCCCCCAGTTGCCCAAATGCTTTGCAATAAATGCAAAGGGCCGCAGATCGCCCAGGGAAGGCCCAAAGGGAAAAGTGGGCAGAGGCAAGCAGGCCGCAGGAAGGGAGCTGGAGGGGCAAGGGACGCACTGGGGGGCCGGGGGCGGAGGGGGGCAGGGCTCCCCCGCCAAGGCGGGGCGCGCAGCTCAGCCTGCTTTCTAAGCAGACCTAAGGTTGCTGGGGGGGGCCGATATGCCCCAGTCTGGGCCTCGCCCGGCGCCGGTGTTTTCCGCCCCGGCAGAGGCCACTGAGTGTTGGGCTGGGGACCCACGTCGGAGGCGGCCTCTGCCAGCTGCTCTTTCCCTGTGGCCACGGGAGACCTGGTCCCCTGGCCTGTCCTTAGGCGCGGCGAGTGACAAAGAAGGCTCTGGGCTCTCTGGGCGTACAGGAAGCGCGCCCGGCCTCTCCGGCGACCTGGAGCCGGGTGTCCGGCTAAGCGCCCTGCGCGGTGGCCAGACCTCCCCGGCGCCAGCCGCTCTAAAAGCCGAGCGGACGCCGCGGGCGCCCGGGTCCTGCCCTCGGTGCCGCCGGGCCCGGGTGAGCGCGCGACGCGCGGCTTCCAGACCTGGTTTCGAGGAATCGGGAGGGCAGCGGGGCGCGGACTGCTTGTGGGCCCGGAGGCCCGGCTCCCGCAGCGGGGACGCGGCGCCCAGGCGCACTGCCCGCCCTAAGGACGACTGAGCGACAGGGAGCGGAGACCCAGGGGACGACAGGGAGCTGTCCCGGCACTTCCCTGCCAAGAGAAATCAGGCCCTTTTGATTAAAACAAACAAAACCCAAAAAAACAGGTTTCAGAGTGCAAGTGTGTCGCAGGACAGCTTCTTCCCGCCCGGGGTTGGGTTGCCCTCCTTTTTTTTTTTTTTTTGGCCCACGAATTGGCAGTGTGTGTACGTTAATATTTTAATTAATCGGAAAAATCGAAGTCCGATTTACGTTATCTGGGGACCCCCACGCCTCTTGGAAGGGGTGAGAAAAAAGGAGTGCTGGAAAGCAATCTATTTTGCTGGTGTTGGGGGTTAATGACTATTGCCAAAGATAAGTGAATTATCACAGCTGTTGCTCCAGTCCCATCTCAAAATCCATTCCGGTGCCGGCCGCCTAATTAAATACGTAAGTATAATAAAATCATATTTTATGACTATTTGAGGGTAATGAGATTAGTCTTTAGAAGCGATCGCCACATATTAAGGATGCCACTGTCTATAGAATGTTAATAAATGGAAACTATTCACGATAAATTAAAAGAAAATTTCTGTATTCCTAATAAGCCCAGTGACCGAGTGGAAGAGGGAACACTTCCCTCGTGGAGGGACAAGCAAAATAAAGTTGGCCGTTGGGGGAGGGTGGGGTTGAGAAATGCTTTGTCTCTGAGTATTTAGCTGCTCCGGGGGGCTCACGCAAGGCGCGGCCCGGCAAGCGTTATTGTCAGATTATGCAAAGTGCCTTTTCGGAAAAGATGAAGTTGGAAAGAGGAAACAATGCTTCCTTTGTAGCACACTTCCTAAAATGCCCAGCCCACGCTGGAGGTGCCCCCTTCCTTGCGCTAACGAAAGTATCATGCTTAAAATCATTTACAGTATCTTTAATTCAGATTACACGCGCCAAGGCGATTTAAATCTGATTACCAAATTAGAAGGTTTAAAAACAAATCCTTCTAAATCTGATACTGTTGACTAAAGAGAGAAAAAAAGTTCTATAAGCCCATCACATAAGGTAAGGATCCTGCCCTAGAAAGAAAGGGGGTTTTAAACCTTTTTGACAACAAATGCAGCTGCCCCACTATTTTGGACGATATTAAGCGAAAATGAATGCAAATCTGTGTTCAGCAGCCATCTGGCCCGAAATGGGGGAATCAGCTGCTCTCACAACAGGCTCAGAGGCTGAATCCATTTCAGCTCATTTTCTAGATCATCTGGTCCCGCACCCAAAGCGTGGAAAATACGGTCTTTATCATTCACCAACTTTATCTTTTTTGTCACTCCACTGCTGGCTCCGGGCTG
The DNA here is from genome assembly GCF_016906955.1 of Phacochoerus africanus. NCBI lineage: Eukaryota > Metazoa > Chordata > Mammalia > Artiodactyla > Suidae > Phacochoerus > Phacochoerus africanus. The sequence continues at coordinate 139,226,122 of NC_062558.1, forward strand.
CGGGCACAGGGACTCACCGCCTGGGCAGGGGCTCCACACAGGCCTGCTGAGGAGCCGCCTGGGAGGGCAGCCCCCTGGCCCCCACCCCACCCCACTCCACTCCAGATCTTCGCCTGGACAGGGCGGGAGCAGCCCTGGAGAGGAGCAAGGGGCCGAGCACCCAAGGCTGGGGAGGGGGAGAGGGGGCTGCAGGTCCATTCCCAGAGGTCCAGAGAGAGGCTGGGAGCGCGTCCCCGCGCCGGCTGCCTCCCGCGGGAGCCCTGCCCCCGCCCCTCTTCCTTTCTGGAGAACCAGGGGCGCCCAGTATCCAGGCGGGGGAAGCCGGGGGGCGGGGGGGGGGCGGAAGGGGGGGGCAGGCTGACACTTCGGAATGTGCGAAGGCCCGCCGCCGCCGCGGGTCCAGCCTCCTCGCACAGAGCGCTCCCAGGGGCCAGCCAGACGCCCAGGGGCCCGGCCCGGCGGGACCTGACCTTCGCAGGAAACCCCGCGGGCCGCGAGGGCAGCGATGACTGCTCAGGGCCCCGAGCTCAACGCGATTTGCACGGGTGGCCCTCGCGCCGCCGCCGCCACCTCCTCCTCCTCCTCCTCCGAGGGTGGGAAGTATTCCTTTTGTGCGGATTTACGGGGAGAGGCTTCAATGAGCCCCCTCACATTTGCATTTAAATAGCGGCATCAAGCGCTTCGCGTGCCACACACCAGTGGGCTCCCAGATGTCACGCCGGAGTCAGTCAGATGGCCAGTGCCCAGCTGTCCTCCCCACGTCGTGCCGGAGCAGGCAGTGACCTTAAAGAGACAGCGCCCGCAGCCCCCGGAGCCCCCACTCCGGGAGCGGCGTGCAGGGCTCAGGGCCGCAGCCGCTCTTGGCCGCCGACCCGCGACACCACCCAAGGCTGGGTCAGGCGGTACACCCGCGCGGCGCCCGCACCCAGGCCCAGCCCGGTCTCCCTGCCCGGCGCTCAGTGCCCCAGCCGCCGCGTGCGCCCAGCCCTCCGCCCGCGCCACTACCCACCCGCGGGAGGGGGGAGGGCTGTTCCGCGCGCGCCTGGTGTGAACTTTCCGCTCGCACCCCCCGCCCCAGTCCCGGGTCCGCCACTGCTGCGTAGCGCCAAGACCTGGAGAGCGGGAGCCGGGCTCGCCCTGGCCTCCGAGCCATCCAGAAACTTCCGCCAAGTTGGGGTCCCAGGGCGCAAGGCCGGCCGCGGCGTCAGCGCCGGCCCAACATCCAGGGCACTCTGTGAATGCACCTTCGCGGTAGAGAGGGGAGCCAGCCGCCCTCCCTGCCAGCTTTCCAAAGAGTAATAGACTGCGTTTCCGGCGGCGTTGAGAAGACCGGGCCAGGGGATCCTGGAAGCCGACCCCTGTGAGGGATCGCGGGCGCGAGGGCGCGGTCGGGTGGGGCTCCCTCGAAGGGCCAGCGCCCTCGGGCCCAGGCTGCGCGGCCATGGCCCTCGGCCCTCGGCAAGGGCAGAAGCCAACGCGCCGAAGGCCAGAGGTCCGCATTCCCCTCCGCCGAAGCTGAGTAGCAGGCGCGGCCCGCCCCCACGTCCTCCGCGCCCGGGGGTCACGCTCAGACCGCGCCGGTGACCTGGCCTCCAGCCCCGCTCCTGCCCAGGGTCCGGCCCCCGCGCCGTGCACAGGCAGAGCCCGGGAAAAGAACCCGAAATTGGAGAGCCAGACTGACCTTGGGCCCCGGCGAGAAGGCCGTAGGGGCTGAGAGAGCTGGACTCGAGGGTAATCCCGGGAGGGCGCACTGAGAAAGTCCCGAGAAGTGCGGGATGGGGCGGAACAGCCTCGCACTAGTAAACCCTGCCCACCGAGGGTCAGGGACGCGGCCCCTGAGTGCGCCGCCGGGGCACGCTCGCCCGTGGGCCCGGGGAGACCCAGGAAGCCAGGGCTCCGCACTCAGGCCACCCCAACCTGTTAATCTGCGCACAAAGGGGGCCGGTCCAGAGTCTGGGGAGTGTTCCAGGCCCAGGGAACGCGCTCGCTGTACAGAGACGGAAGCTGCGGGGCCCTCAGGAGGCTGGTGGCGACTGAACCCAAGCCAGGACCCGAGTCCCGCCTGCCCTCGGAGACAAGTAACTGGGCATCTCCCTGGGACACACAGGGAGCTCCTATGGGCTCCCCTCCCCTGCGGTGGAGGGCAGGAGTCCTGGCTAGATTCACTGCTAAAAAGCGAACCCTGAAGGGTCTCAGACCCCTATTCTTTGCACCGTTCCCCCCATCCGGCCCAGCCCCGGTCTTTCGGGAAGGCTAAGGTTCCTGAAGCCCGATCCCCGAGTACCGAGAAAGGCTGAGAATGTGCAGGAGTCTCCTGCCAAGGCGCCAAGTTTGACAAACAGCGCCTCCTGGGGTGAGGAGAGCACAGTGCCGCAGCGCAGCCCAGAGCCGAGCCGGTGAGGCTCCCACCTACCCCTGGGCAGGTGGCCGCCGCCGCCCCCTGCGCAGCTTCCGCAGCTGGGCCGCGGCTCCTGCGCGTCGGGCGCACCTAGGCCTGCCTGACCCGGTGACCCCAGGAGCGCGCAGAAACGTCCACGCGCCGCCTGGTCTGACTGCCGCTCACATGTGTCTGCAAGAGCCAGGCCGAGGTGGGCACCGGGAACAAGGCCCAGGCGGCGAGCACCGCGCCCACACCCTTGCGGGAGAAAAACTCGCGCTCCAAGGGCCCGGCCCCGCGGGGGGCAGCGGACGCCACCCGCAACTCGCTCGACCGTCGCCCTGGAAAACTAGCTCCAAGAGGGCGGAAAACGCCAGGGCGCACCTCGGCATACGAAATGAGAAAGGAAACAATTATTGTCTCCTTGTCCTAACTTTTCTCCGATCCCTTCAGTCACTTTGGCTAACCCCCTGTTCCGAGTCAGCCCTGGGGGCTCTTCAGCCAGAGCTCGAAACCGAAATCAAACACGCGCCTTCTGCGAGCCGGGCTTCTCCCTACGCACCTTGCAACCTTAAAGGTTGCCTCTGCTCACAAAGCTCGGAAGGCGCACAGGAGCGGGGAAAGACAGCTGATGCTCGGCGGGTCTCTCGGATCCGAAAAGGCACAGTGGCCTTAAGAACGAGTTGGGATTTCCTGAGCCGCGTCCAGCGGCGCCCCAAGGCAGGCGGGCAGGAGGAGCGAGAGCCCGAGCCGGGATGCGGATTCCGCGCCCGCCCGCCCGCCCCCGCCGTTTACAAAGCAAACTCTCCCCAGAGTAGTTTCTTGGATGGAACTGCGCACGGAGCACGGTAATCAACCCCTAAACACCCAAACTGTGGAAACCCGGATCGATCAGATAATTTCAAATATTATAATTGGCTTTAATTAAACACACTGCGTTCTAATTAACTCTGAAATTTTAGCATGCTTTGGGACACTGGTGTCTGATTTGATACTGTCAGTCCAGATGTCCTAATAAAATTCAATCCTCCACTCAAGACTTCAATATTCACTAAGAACAAAATGCAAATTAAATGTAAAACCTAAAGTATCGCCAAAGGTATCATCAAGAAAGGTGTCTCAAAACTTCTCACTTTTTATTATGCAGTAGTTTAAAAATGCAGATTACATCCTAACAAGACCTCTCCAGCACACCATAAATCTTAACTCTTTCCTGGATGGGGATGGCGCGCCCTGCCACTGGCTTAAAGGTAAAGGAGGGGGATTGGCAGACCCCCCCCCCCCCGGTGGAATTAACAATCTCCTCTGAAAGCTAAGGGTAGAGCGCAAAAGTTTGCCAGTGAGATTCTGGTTTGAAACACGGGTTTGCCAACCCCGGCAGAGGCGTTGCGTGGTAGAGAGCCAAGGGGTGGAGGTGAACCGGAGGGCACGGGATGGACGACGTCCTCCTCTCCTGCGACCCTCGCCCACTCCTTGGCATCCCCTTAAAGGAGCGTCCACCCACCCCTTCCCCTGCGCAGAAGTGGGGAGGTGGGTGACAGCGGCCAGGCCTGGTCAGGCTGCTCTGATAATGATCTCAGTTGCTGGGACAGGGACGACAAGGCTGGGAGGGTAGGGAGAACACACTGCCCTTGGACGGAAATGTGTCACCTTCCTCCCTCCTGAATGCACAAGACTTCCTGGGGATCCGAACCGGCGGCCGGGGCGGGCCGCGCGCAGCGGCGGGACAGCCGCTCCCGGGAAGCCCGGCGCAGGCCACGCGGGGGGTGCGCCTTTGGCGACACGTTTGGCCGCGACACGATTCTTTACCAATGTGAGGGGCTGCTAAATTCACAGTCCAGAATGGGCCCCGTTAAAAGGAAGCTATTCTCACATTAAACATGTGTATGTTTTCCATACTAATGGAGTCACTTAAAGCTGTTGCTAATTTAACTTTTTTAAAAGGCCACACTGTGGAAATTTGCATTTTCTTTAGGATATTGAAATGAAGAGAAACTGCTGGGCGGCGAGGCTGCCCAGGGCATAGCTGGGGGCCATGCAGAAATAAAAACAGATAAAGAAAAGAAGAAAGAAAGAAACCCGCTTCTCTTCTAGACTATTAATAAGCAATTTGTCCCGCTGAAATTTACATTGCAAAGCGCAGCGCACAGGCTGCCGCGGCTGCAGAGCGGGCGCGGGCTCGGGCCGCGCATCCCGCGCGGGGCGCGGGCGGCCTCACCGCAGTCCCGGCCGCCCTCGGGAATGATCAGTGGGCAGCTTTGAACTTGGTGTCCTTGCCACCGCACGGCTGACCCTCGCCTGCACTCACGCATATCTTCACACCAGTACCCCACCTGGGCCGCGCCCGGAGAGCCGGGGCTGGGTTTGCGTCGTGGCCACCAGGCCAGGGCCGCAGCCAGTTTGGGGAGGGGTCTCGAGGGGAACCCCTAGGTTCCCGCGCACATCCGGGACCACGGAGCCCCCCCCCCTCCTCTTCTGCCCCCAAAGGCTGCCCAGGCCTTAAACCTCAAATGCCAACAATAAGCTTAGTATTTTTCCCGCTGAGCAGTGCGGCCCTCGTCCAAGTCCACTGCTAGTGCGGAGCCTCGCGCTCGGCGCCCGCCCCGCGCCCCCGCCAGCTCCCCCGCCCGCGCGCGGCCCGGCGGAGCGCGGCTCCCGAGCCTAGCGTGGGGCCAGGGCGCCATCTACGGGCGCCGCACGGCTCCGAGCGCCGCCACCTCCTCCCTCTCCCCTTCCGGAACCCGCTCCTCCTCCCGCCGCCGCCGCCAGCGCTCGCCCCGCGTCCGCACCGCGACGCCTGCCACTTATCACAATTACCCGGCGCTCCCCGTGCCATTTTGCTTATGAAACATTGATTGCTAGATATTTGAACTTTTAAGCATTATATTAAAACTTTCGAAATGAAGGCGCGCTCCTGCTCGCGATTTTTAGGCGCACGATTAAAAGACATAAAATCATAAAATGTAAAGATAATGCAATTTGATTTGTTAGTCTAACTCTGCGATTTGAGACTTGATGTCCCCAAAGACCAGGCGAGCTTTTCGCCTTTATTTATTTTTATTAAAACATCAATCTACGCTGGAGCTGGGTGAACTCCGTTTCACCTGGAGAACATAAAATTCTCCATACCGGAGAAATAAGCACCTTTCATAAATCAGAGGTATTCCTGACACATCGATCAATTTTTGGTTGTTAATCCGAAAGGAGGAGTTTTAATTGCTTCCTGCGTTCTCGTCCAGGCACCTCCGTGTTTCGACCCCTCCCTTCCATCCAAGGGTCTCACTTTGTATTGGGGGAGGGGCGGGGGATTGAAAAATCCCGGGTCCTTCCACGAAATCCCGGAACCCCCAGTCTCCGCCGGCGCGGATACGCGCTTCCCCCGTGCCGGGCGCCCTCCGCACACGCTCACTTCCCCGCAGCCCAGCCAGGAGGGCCTCGAGGAGAGACCCACCCGAAGCCCGCGAGGCTGCGTGGGCAGGGTTCGCCGGCCGCCAAGACGCTGCCAGGGCGCGGCGCAAAAGTTCACTGCGAGGCCGGGCCGGGCGTGCCGCCCACGGTCCCGGGCTCCCGCGTCCCCCAGCCCCACCGCGCGCCTCCGCCGCAGCCCCCGCCCGCGCTCCCGCAGGCGCGAAGAGCGCACCCCGCCTCGAGGACCCCGCCGTGAGCGCGGCCCGGCTCCCCTGCACCCGCCCGCGACGCGAAGTTCAACTTTGCCGGCCCTTGGCCTCCGGGGTACCGCGCGCTGGGGCGAGGAGCCCCCGACGGGATCGCGAGCAGCCCCCGCGCGCTTACCTGCGCCGCTCCTTCGACCGGCGTGGCGGGGTGCCTGAGCCGCAAGGTGTCGGCGGCGCCGGCGGCGGGCCGGGAGGGTGTGCGGCCCCTCGCCTGCCCACGTTCCCACCTCCCGCCCTCCCGGGAGAGCCCACGGGCCGGGCCGCGAGCGCGCCAGTGCGCACGCGCGGCGCTGTCTGCCACCGCGGGAGGCGGCGGCGCGGCGGGAGGCGGCCGCGGGGCGCGAGGCGGTGCGGGCAGGCGCCCCGCAGCCCGCCCGCCGCCCTGCCCCGGGGCTGCAGCTGCTCCCCGCGCTCGCCACGGCGGGGAGGGACCTCGGGGCGCCCCTTGGCCCGACGCGAGGCCCCCGGTGGGGCGGCCCCTTTGCCAAGACTGGAGCCCAGCTCCTTCCTCTGGGGGCGCGAGGGCCTTCGTAACGCGATTTGGCCAAGAGAGCGCGCCAGGCCCGGAACTGGGCGCCACGGCCGGGACACCTGTCCGGAAGGAAGCGAGTCCCAGGCTCTGGGGGACCTGAAGCCGTCGGTGTGGACACGCGCACCTTCCTAAGCAGAGGATGGCGAGGGGTCCGCCGGGGCCTTTTTGTATCGTTGGAGAGAGGACAGCTTCCTTGGAGATGCTACTCACAATCCAGTGAAAAGCAGAAGCCCAGTTGTCACGATGAGACAGGAAAGGCAAGAGATCTCCCACAAGGGGGGAGAAGGGCCAGGATTCTCCCCATAAAAGAAAGAAAATACCTGGCCGGCTCCAAACCCAGCTCTGTGCTCAAGGCATCCAGCTGACGCGCTTCCGCAGCTCTTAGAGAATAAGGCCAGCAGCCCTGACCACGCTACTCCCGCCTCTAGTGTCACCTGGCAAATGACCGCACGTGGAACCTTTGCCATAAACATCTGGAGCTGTTCTGTCGGCACAAGGGGGGGGGGGGGAGGCAGGAGTGCTCCAATCTTGGACCCTCTGGCCTGTGCTGGGGTTGGAAGGAGCTGACTTTTAAGGAAGGTCTGGGCTTTCTCTCCCCTTATTTCTTTTTACTTATTTTATTGCTTATTTCTCTAAGCCGACCCTTTGCTGAAAAACTGGGACTATTTCCCCCCCCCCCCCCCCGTAATTCTTAGCTACCTGCTTCCTCAAAGGCTAAGTGTAGTGCAGATACCTAAGTAAATGCAGCTCCCACATCGCCAAGGTTGGTCTCAGTGTGTTGGAATGTGACCCTCAGCCTCTACCATTTATTGTTTTTTCTTGCCTGTTTCTTGCTCTTAGATTTGTTTTGTACTCTTTATTTCAACCTTTTATAGTGAAAGTTGAATGTGCGGAATCATGAAATCTTACTGGAAGGAAAAAGTTATTTTGGGCCATTTATTTAGTAAAAAGCACTCTAGAGAATGCAACCCAGAAATGTACTTTATTATGAGAGCTGAATGTAAGAAAAGAACTAAATAACGAATATTTCCCCCTTGTCATCTTCACTTGGGAATCATTTTTAATGTGAGCCAGCATGAAACCATTTAAGCAATATGCAATATTTTAAGATATAAAATTACCCATGTTTTTAATAGCAGCCCACATGTCTTGAATGTTATGTGCCAGAAGCCGAGATGGCTAGGAACATGCACAGAAAAGTTAGAGGACATGTCCTGGTCACACAGCCAGGAAGCGAGGACTCCAGAGCTCTGGCCCTTACATGGCTGCAGCCATGTGTGGCTTCAGAGGCAAAGGGGAGGCGTTCCGCTGTCTTGAAATCACTTCACATGCACAGAGGGAGGCTTGGAATGGCCTTTACTCAACCAGTTTGGCCAGAAGGGCTGTGGAATGCCGGGGAGCAGGCTGAGGGGACCTTTTCCACCCTCTGATGGCTTCGGGACCTGCGCTGTCCAACCCTCTTCCTTGTTGTCTCACTCCAAGTTCCCACACACACCCCCTGCCGTCTTGCCTGTGCCCCCAGGCCCCAAAGGCTGATGTCACTGGGCCTCCTTCTCCAGATGCGCCCATGAGCCTCTGCTCCCCTGCGGCCACTGGTCCACCACGCTCCCTGTGCCACTCCGGGGAGTGGAGCCCTTTTGATACACGAAGGAGGAAGGGATGGAGAACATTAGCAGCACAGGTAATGACTGGAGGCAGGGCCCTCATGCTCAGTGATCTGATGGGAGTTTGAAGGAAAGCCCTCACCTGTAGGGGAGAGAAAAATTCAGAGAGCCCACTCTGGACGGGAGACCCATGGCCTCATTTTCATATGCAAGTAACAGCCCAGAGGTATCCCTGAGTGGAATCAATCCACTTCTTCCTCTGCATCTCACTTATTGGATACAGCCATCGATCGCTGCCCCCCTTCTCCCCCAGATGTTCCCTGAGGCTGCGCTAGGCTGTGTGTGCAGGGGTGAGCCAGGCCCTGCCCGCATGCAGCTGGAGTGTGACGACCAGACAGGAGAGGGTAACAGCAACCAGCCTGGTGATGTTTGCACTGGGAAAGGCTTTCGTGGACCCGACAGGTTAAGCCCAAGTCTCTCAGGCACATAAAAATCAATGTCCGTTTCATCTGTCGTGGTCCACATATGTGCACTTTGCCACTGGCCACTGTGCCTAGAAACGGAGATTCACAGACATCAGTATTCAAACCTGTTGCAATAGTCACTTTCATCTCTTTGCCCATAACAAGCACTGTGCCTGGTGGCCGCTACGAACCAGCCCACATTGCAAGGCGGGGACTTAACTGTGACCAAATACCACATGCTAATCCAAGGGTGTGGGGGACGCAGGGGCCCCGTCATGGAAACTTGAACCCAGAAGTCAGAACTTGAGGTCCTGGGCATTTTCAGACCACAAGTAATTTCAGGGGTTGTTTTATTTGCCGGTCTCTCATTACGGTGTGAAATGCGTCTCTATGTGGATTTTCCCCTATGAGAAACTGCTGGAGTCAGGACCCGCCTGTGCCCCTCATCTGGTTCATTAGCACAGAATTGGCACCACGTGGGGGCTCAGCAAATACTTCCTGAAAGATTGCAGGTGCAATTCAGTTTGAGAGACTTTGGGGTTTTTGTTTTTTTGGTCTTTTCTAGGGCCACTCCCGCGGCATATGGAGGTTCCCAGGCTAGGGGTCTAATCGGAGCTGTAGCCAACAGCCACAGCAACGCAGGATCCAAGCCACATCTGTGACCTACACCCACAGTTCACAGCAACGCCGGATCCTTAACCCACTGAGTGAGGCCAGGGATCGAATCCACAACCTCATGGTTCCTAGTGGGATTCGTCAACCACTGCGCCACGACGGGAGCTCCGAGACTTTGTATTAGGGAACGATGCAAGCACACCCACACCTTGATAGACTGGGGAGACAGAAACTTCCCTCCTGCTCCAAGCTTGTTGTCTGTTGCTTCTCTTCCTGCCTCACAGAGAAGCAGTGTGTTCGCTGAAATGGCAGCTGACTTGTCAAACAAGCTCTCACTTCCCACTGGAGTCACCTGGGCAAGAGTGAAAAAGAAAACAACCCACAGCCCGTACAGGACGGCCTGGAAAAGGGCCCCTTGTGGGGGCGAAGGGGGAGGGAGAGGACCCTCAGGGCTGAGTCCCGCCGGGGCAGCCGTGGACAGCCACCCACAGGACCGTAGGCCAGGCCAGGGGGGGACAGGAACTGGCTTCCCAATGCCCTTCCTGCCCGGATGTTGGTCTGGGGACGAGGGCCACTCTTCCAAACCGTGGAGATGGACTTCAGACCCTTGGGGCAGCAACTTCCCCCAAGAGACTCCATTCAAGCAGCCGGGAAGAAGGGCAGCGAGACGCCCCTCACCAAATTCTCTGCCCCTGCCTGGCCCTCCACTGCTGGGCTTGAAAGGAATACGATGGCTGATGCCGCCTTACAGTCCTTTGGGGGGAACCCCAGGGCACGAAGCCCTCTGGCCAGGAGGTTAAGCTTCAGTGAAAGGGTGAGAGTTCCCTCGCCAGCTGTCCCAGCACCGCCAGCTCCAGGGCCACTGGATATGCAGCCGTGAGGGTGAGGGTCACACTCGGGTGACGGGAAGTTGGGGTAGGATGTGGCAGCTGCCCCCTGAGGCCGAGCAAGTCTGGATTGTAGCATCCCGTGGAGCCTGCAGAAGGCAGGGCCCCTTTGTCTCGTGATGGAACAAAGGGATAGCGTGCAGGTGCGAGGGCGCCTGCGGGTTAGACTGGGCTGCTCGGTTGGCTTTGGCGGTGGAGGGTGGGTCACAAGAAGACCCTCCTTTGTTTGTTTGTTTGTTTGTTTTTGTTCTTTTTTGGCCTTCTGAATTCCTGGGCCAGGGAACAGATCCCAGCCACAACTGTGACCTATGCCACAGCTGTGGCCATGCCAGATCCTTAACCCGCTGTGCTGGGCCGGGGATCAAACCTGCATCCCAGTGCTCCAGAGACGCCACCAATCCCATTGTGCCACAGCGGGACCTCCAAGAAGACCTTCCTCTGAATAAAATTCCATTTCACATATTCTAGAATGGGGTGACAGCCAAGGAGCAGCATAGGGACAAGGAGACTCCTGAATGTGACCACACACTTAAACCTGGTAAAGAATATACTTTCTATGCATATGTTAAATCAGTTTTGCTTGTCTACCAAGAGTATCTCTGCAATCTGAAACCATGTATTTCCACACTGCAAATTCTACTAAAGAGAAAACAAGCCGTTTTAAAAAACGTAAATTATATGTTCCTTGCATTTAATTTTTAAATTATCAGAAGATTCCTAATAAGTTCTCTTTTTTTTGGCAGAAAAAAATATATTGTGGGGCCTTTCAAAGAGACAGGTGGCTCATACCCCTGAAACCCCAAACTCCCTGAAGTATTTCAGCAAAGAATTTTTTTTTCCCTAATGAATTCTTTCTGACCTGCATTCTCATCTCTGATCCAATGCTGAGAGGTGTGAGATCACACAGAAACTGTTCCTCACCAGCTGGTGATGGCACAGTCCTAGCGTGGGGCCAGAATTCTAAAAATGTCCCCAAGATTTCTGTCCTCCAGCTGTTTAATCAAATGCTAATCCAGGGACTGCTGGGAAGGGACTTTACAGATGGAATTAAGATGACTAGTGGTTGCCGGGGGGAGCGGGGAGGGAGTGGGATGGACGGGGAGTTTGGGGTTGATGGATGCAAACTGATACATTTGGAACGGATGGGCAGTGGGGCTGTGTGGTTGGGTCACTTTGCTGTACAATAGAAATCAAAGAAACATTGTGCATTGACTCTAATAATAATGAAAAAGATGACTGATCAGCTGACCGTAAAATAGGGCGATTATCCTGGACTCTTGGGTTGTAATCTCATGAGTCCTTAAGAGCAGACGAGGAAGGGAGAAGAGTCAGCAAGATGTGGCAGGAAAGGGAGCCAGGGGAAGGACATGGCAGGAGAGAGGCCAGAGAGATTCAAAGCATGGGAGGAACCAGGCCTTCTGTGGTCAGAGGGGCCACACAGAGAACGGGAGGAGGACACGGGCAGCCTCTGGGTCCCCAGCTGACAGCCAGCAAGGAAACAGGACGTTAGTCCTGCAACCACAGGAACCAAATTTAGCAAAAATCAGAATCATCTTAGATGAGGACCCTAAGCTCCAGATGAGAACACAGCTATAGCCTTGTGAGACCCCAGCAGAGGACCAAGCTGAGCCCACCCAGGTGTCTGAGCTACAGAACTGTGTGACAGTAAGGGGTGTTGTTTTAAGCCGCCAAACTTGTGGCAATTTGTTGCAATAAAAACAGAATATACCACGTCTGAAGCCTGGAGGTGGATGCTCCTCACACTGCGTACCACTCGCTCACTGCCACAGCAATGCTGCTAACAAACCTTCCCCAACACAGGGACTCAGACCACAGCCCTGCTCCTCACACATGCCCCTGCAGGCCAGCTTGGGCAGCTGTACGGATCTTGGCCCAGCTGGTTGGGTCCAGCCAGGTGTGGCTTCAGCACACAAGACAAGAGCTATGGACTCTCCCAGCAACTCTGGGGATGCGCTGGCTTGTTCTCTGGGGCTGCCTGGCTCCAAGGTGGCCACAGGTTGGAGCAGACCTGTTCTGAGGGATGGAGGTCAGGTGGGCATCACCAGTGCCCAGCCTTTGAATCATGGGGTATGGAGGCCCATCGGGATACTACAGGTAATCAAGGTGATGAGGGTCAGGAGGAAAGATGCAAAACCACGGATGCAAAGGGCCAATTACAAAGCTATACATGGATTTTCAACTGCACAGAGGGTCAGCACTCCTAACCCCCATGCTGTTCAAGGTTCATCTGTACTTCTCTCCATTCCTCCTACTAAGTACAACTAAAAACCCAGGATCTTGCCGGCATTTCCATGAGCTGTGGTGTATGTCACAGATGCGGCTCAGATCCTGTTTGCTGTGGCTGTGGTATAGGCCAGCAGCTACAGCTCCAATTCGACCCCTAGCCTGGGAACCTCCATATGTCGCAGGAGTGGCCCCAGAAAAGGCAAAAACACAAACACACACACACACACACACACACACACACACACACCCTCCAGGATCTTGTATGTAAAACAAACATAAGAGGACTGCAAAAGGTGGAAGGAGAAGAAAGACCATCCTGGGATCTTGATACCCAAGGAACTACATAGTAGTGATTTTCCTCAGTTTTCCTTTTGCCCTATACATCGCAGACTTGGAGCTAAAGACGTCAGTTGTCCATAAATGCCAATGGTATGGATTATTTAAAATGCTGCTCTCTCTAGCTAAAGGGCTGGGAAAGGGGCAGTCTACCAAGACAGAGAACTTCTAGACAATAACTGCTCCACTCTGACTACACACCATAGAAAAGCTGTGCCCCTGTCCCAGCCACACCAGCAAGGGCCAATTGGGAGCCTAGACTTACACCCTCAGGGGCTGTTAGGAGCAGACACAATGGAATGGTGTCAGAAGAGTCCTGGTGGGGAGTCAGAACTTTCACCACCACCCAATAGTAAGGAGGCATGCCTCCCTGTGGAGCCCATGAAGAGACCAGTATGAGGCACTTCTATTCCTCTGAGCCAGGAAGTATCAGTGAGGGCTTCATGGGCCACCAGAACTCCCACCCCTGCCAGCAGTAATGAGTGTTAGTGGAGACTGAGGTGTAAACCAGGACATCTAGCTTCCACCTGGCAGTAATGAGGTGATACCTTCCTTTTCCCTTGCTAGACCAGTGTCAGAGGAAGCTAACTAAAACAGAAAGTGCAAATAAGATTCAGTCTTGTGAAATTATAATCAAAGGTCCATGTTTCAATGGAAAATCACTTGTCAAACCAAGAATTAGGAATATCTCAAGCTGAATGAAAAAAAGAGAAAAAAAATCAATAGATGCCAGCACTGAGATGATATGTTAGAATTATCTGACAGATAATTTTAAAGTAGTCATCATAAGAGTATTTCAAAAAGCAATTACAAATATGCTTGAAACAAATAAAAAAATAGAAAGTATCAGAAAAGAGGAGTTCCCATCATGGCTCAGTGGTTAATGAACCTGACTAGCATCCATGAGGATTCAGGTTCAATCCCTGGCCTCACTCAGTTCGTTAAGGATCTGGTGTTGCCATGAGCTGTGGTGTAGGTCACAGATGTAGCTCAGATCTCGTGTTGCTGTGGTTGTGATATAGGCCAGCGCCTACAGCTTGGATTGGACCCCTAACCTGGGAACCTCCACATGCCGTGGGTGCTGCCCTAAAAAAACAAAAACAAACAAACAAAAAAAAAAAGAATCAGAAAAGGGAAAAAAAATCCTACTTAGAAAAGAATGGAAGATATAAAGAACCAAATGGAAGTTTTAGAAATGGAAATATAATAACTGAAATAAAAAAACACAACAGATGAACTCTATAGCAGAATGAAGGAGTCAGATGAAAGAATCAGTGAACTCAATCCAAAAAACAGAGAAAATAGATTTTAAAAAATAAACAGAGCCTCAGGGACATTATAACTGGAGACCTAACATTATGTTACTGGAATCCTCAAGAGGAGGAGAATGGAAAAGTACTTGGCAAAAGATATAAGCTTACAGATTCAACAAAATAATTGAACTCTAAATAGGAAAAATCCAAAGAAATACACACCAAGGCACATCACAGTCAAACCCCTGAAAACTCAAGACAAAGAGAAGCACATTGAAAGCAGCAAGAGAGAGAAGACACAATAGATAAAGGGAAAAAAATTAATTTTAATGACAATGAATTTCTCATCAGAAACCATAGAAACTATGATGAGATGGCAAAAATTATTTTAAGTGTTGAAAGAAAAGTAACCCATAATCCTATATTCATGCAAAATGTTCTTCAAGAATAAAAGGGAGATGAAGATATTCTCAGATGAAAGATAACTCATAGCATTTCTTGCCTGTGCATTATCCCCCAAAAGCAGCTAAAGGAAGTTCTCTAGACAAAGGAGAAACAATAAGAGAAGGAACCTTGAAACATAAAAAGAAATAAACATAAAAACCAATAGCTAACTCAAAATGGAATCCTAAAAAGTGTGTAAGTCCCAACAAACAAAAGTCCAAATCCAGACAGCTTCACAGGTGAATTCTACAAAACATTTGAAGAATAGTTAACACCTATCTTCTCAAACTATCCCCCAAAAAATTGAAGAGGAAAGAATGCTTTTGAACTCATTATATGAGGTGAGCATCACCCTAATACCAAAACCAGACAAAGATACAACAAAAAAGGAAAATTACAGGCCAATATATTTGATGAATATAGATGCAAAAATCCCCAACAAAATATTAGCAAGTTGAATTTAAAAATATATTGAAAGGATCAGATGCCATGATCAGATAAGATTTGTCCCAGGGATACAAAGATTGTTCAATATTCCCAAATAAATCAATATGAAATACCACATTAACAAGGTGAAGAATAAAAATTATCTGGCCACCTCAATAGATGCAGAAAAAGCTTTTGACACAATCCAAAATCCACTTATGATAAAAACTCGCAACAAAGTAGGTATAGAGGGAACATGCCTCAACATAAAAAAAAGCCATATATGACAAACCTACAGCCAACACCACACTCAATAGTGAAAAGCTGAAAGCATTTCCTTTAAGATCAAGAACAAGACAAGTATGCCCACTCTCACCACTTTTATTTGACATAGCATTGGAATTCCTAGTTACAGCAATCAGGCAAGAAAGAAAATACGAATTCAAAGAATGTGTTTGCAGATGACGTGATATTATATATAGAAAATCCTAAAGACACTACCAAGAAAAATTTTAGAATTAATAAGTTAATTCAGCAAAGATGCAGGATACAAAATATAACACAGAAATCTGTTGCACTTTTAGGCACTAATAATGAACTATCAGAAAGAGAAATTAATAAATAATCCCATTTACCTTTGTATCGAAAAGAATAAAATACCTAGGAATAAATCCAACCAAAGAGGTAAAACACTCTGAAAACTATAAGACATTGATGAAAATCATTGAAGTTGACACAAGTGGAAAGCTATGCCATGTTCATGGATTGGAAGAATTAATATTGTTAAAATAACCATGCTACCCCAAGTAATCTACAGATTCAGTGAACTCCCTATCAAAATATCAATGGCATTTTCCACAAAATTAGAAAAATAATTCTAAAATTTGTATGGAAACACAAAAGACCCCAAATAGCCAAAGCAATCTTGAGAAAGAAGAACAAAGCTGGAGGTATCATGAGAGGGAGTGGGATGGACTAGGGGTTTTGGGTTAACAAATGCAAACTATTGCATTGGGAGTGGATAATCAATGAGATCCTGATGTATAGCACAGAAAACTATATCTAGTCACTTATGATGGAACACAATGGAGGATAATGTGAGAAAAAGAATATACATATATATGAATGACTGGATCGCTTTGCTGTACAGCAGAAATTGAGAGAATATTGTAAACCAATGATAATGGAAAAAACAAAAATCCTATAAAAAAAACAAAATAAAATTATTTTTAAAAAAGCTGGAGGTATTATGCTTTCTTCCTAATTCCAAAGTATACTCCAAAGCCACATTAATCAAAACAGTATGACTGGCACAAAAACAAACATATAGATTAATGGTACAGAATAGAGAGCCCAGAAATAAGCCTATGCAATTATGGTCAATTAATCTATGACAAAAGAGGCAAGACTATACAATAAGGAAGACAGCCTCTTCAATAAATGGTATTTGGAAAATGGGATAGGTACATGCAAAAGAATCAAACTGGAATATATTGTTATACTATATACAAAAATAAACTCAAAAACAGATTAAAGACTTAAATGTAGGACCTGAATCATAAAACTCCTAGGAGAAAACATAGGTAGTATGCTCTTGGCATGGGTCTTAGTACCTTTTTGGATCTGTCTTTTCAGGCAAGGGAAACAAAAATTTTAAAAATGGGAATAAAATCTTTTTCACAGCAAAGGAAACAATCTACAAAACAAAAAGGCAGCCCACTGGATAGGAGAAGATATTTGCAATATATCCAATAAGGAGTTAAACAAAAAATTACAAAGAACTCATACAACTAAACATCAAAAACCAGAACCTGCTTTTAAAATATGGGCAGAGGATCTGAACTGACATTTTTCCAAAGAAGATACACAAATGGCCAACCAACATGTAAAAAGATGCTCAATATCTCTAATTATCTGGGAAATGCAAATCAAAATCACATTAAGATACCACCTCACACCTGTCAGAGTGGCTACTGTGAAAAAGACAACAAATAGCAAGCGCTGGATAGGATATAGAGAGGGGGGAACACTTGTGCACTCTTGTTGGGAATGCAAATTGGTGCAACTTCTATGGAAAACATACGGAGGTTACTCAAAAAATTAAAAATAGAACTTCCATATGATCCAGCAATTCACTCCTGGGTATTTACCAGAAGAAAACAAAAACTCGAATTTAAAAATACATATGGGAGTTTCTGTCGTGGCTCAGTGGTTAATGAATCTGACTAGGAACCATGAGGTTGCAGGTTCGATCCCTGGCCTTGCTCAGTGGGTTAAGGATCTGGCGTTGCTGTGAGCTGTGGTGTAGGTTGCAGACGCGGCTCGGATCCCGAGTTGCCGTGGCCCTGGTGTAGGCTGGCGGCTACAGCTCTGATTCGACCCCTAGCCTTGGAACCTCCATATGCCGCAGGAGCAGCCCAGGAAATGGCAAAAAGACAAAAAAAAAATGCATATGCACACCAATGGTCATTGAAGCATTATTTCCCATATGAAATATGGTCAGCATATGAAAGCAACATAAGTGTACATCGATAGATGAACAGATAATGAAGATGCACACATGAAATGGAATATCACTCAATCATGAAAAATGAAATCTTGCCATTTGTGATGACATGGGTGGATCTAGAAGGTATTATGCTAAATGAACTAAGTCAGTTAGAGAAAGGCAAATACCATATGATCTGATTTATGTGTGGAATCTAAAAAACAAAACAAACAAAACAAAGTGAAAACAGGCTGCTAGGGGAATTCCTGTCATGGCTCAGTGGTTAACAAACTCGACTAGTATCCATGAGGATGCGGGTTTGATCCCTGGCCTTGCTCAGTGGGTTAAGGATCTGGCATTGCCATGAGCTGCGGTGTAGGTCGAAGACATGGTTCAGATCCTGAGTTGCTGTGGCTGTGGTGGAGGCCGGTGGCTGTACCTCCGAATTGACGTCTAGCCTGGGAACCTCCATATGTTGTGGGTATGGCCCTAAAAAGACAAAAGACTAAATAAATAAATAAATAACAGGCTCCTGGATACAAACAGCTGGTTGCCTTAGGGGAAGGAAGTGGGGAGGGCAAAATAGGTGAAGGGAATTAAGAGGTACAAACTTCCACTTATAAATAAGCCACAGGGATATAATATACAGCAAAAGTAATATGGTCAATAATATTATAATTTTGTATGAGGACAGATGGTTACTAGACTTATTGTGGTCATCATTTCATAATGTATGCAAATTTCAAATCACTCTGTAGTACACCTAAACGAACATAATTTTTACATCAACTGCATTTCAATTAAAAATCAATTAACATATTAATTTAAAATGCTTAAGTAACTGTCAGGAAGACAGAAAAAATAAAAATCAGAGGGAATAAACTGAAAACAAAATTAAAATGGCAAACTTAAGCCCTACATACCAAAAACTACATTACTTGTAAATGGTCTAAATACACCAATAAAAAGGCAGAGATTGGTAAAGTAAATTAAAAAACATGACTCAACATTATGCTATCTACAGGAAACTCACTTCAAAAATAATGATATAAGCAGGTGGACAGCAAAAGGACAAAAAAAAAGATACATTGTGTGAAGACTAATCAAAAAGAAATCAGGACTGCCTAGATTAATAATATCAGACAAAGAATACTTCAGAGCAGGGAGTTCCCGTCATGGCTCAGTGGCTAACGAATCCAACTAGGAACCATGAGGTTGCGGGTTGGATCCCTGGCCTCGCTCAGTGGGTTAAGGATCCAGCGTTGCCTTGAGCTGTGGTGTAGATCGAAGAAGTGGCTCGGATCCCGAGTTGCTGTGGCTGTGGTGTAGGCCGGCAGCTACAGCTCCAATTAGACCCCTATCCTGGTAATCTCCATATGCCACAGAAGTGGCCCTAGAAATGGCAAAAAGACAAAAAAAAAAAATACTTCAGAGCAAAGTAAATCACCAGAGACAGAGAGGGACATTATAGAGCAATAACAGATATAGTAATGCTCAATATGTTTGCACCAAAGAAACAGCTGCAAAACATGTGAAACAAAGACTGATAGAAATGAAAGGAGAAATAGACAAATCTATAATTATAGCAGGAGAGTTCTTCAATGACTGATAGGACACTTCAGCAAAAAAAATCAGCAAAGGTGTCGTGGAACGCAACCACACCATCAACCAACAACCCACTCCAATTAGAATCTGACATTTACAGAACATTTCATTCAACAACAGAATTATACAGTTCTTTCCAAGTATCTATGAAACATGTACCAGTGTCGGGAATATAACCTAGAACATACGACAGATCTCAACAAATTTAAAGACTCAAAATCATACAGAGTGTGTTGGCTGACCACAATGGAATGAGACATATTCAGTAAGAAAATAATCTTCCAACACTTAGAAACTACACAAAGCTCTTCTAAATAATCCCCTGAGCCAAAGAAGTTTTGAGTGTAATTTAAAAAAGAAATGCATTGGCCTAAATGAAAATGAAAAGACAGCATATCAAAATTTGTGGAGCACAGCTAAAGCAGTGCTAAGGAAAAAATGCAGGGCATTAAACATGTCTGTTAGAAAAGATGCTGAACTAACAGGCAAAAACACGAACCTCCACCAAGTCTCACATCGAATACAAAATTTAATTCAAAATGGGTCACGGTGGGAGTTCCCCTGTGGCTCAGTGGGTTACGAACCCAACTAGTATCCATGAGGATGTGCATTCAATCCAGGGCCTTGCTCAGTGGGTTAAAGATCTGACATTGCTGTGGCTGTGGTGTAGGCCAACAGCTGCAGTTCCAATATGAACCCTAGCCTGGGAGCTTCCATATGCTGCAGGTGTGGCTCTACAACAAAAAACAAACAAACAAAAAACAAACAAAAAAAGGATCATGCACTTAAAATGGGAAACTACAAAACTTTTAGAAGCAAATAGGGGAGCAATCTTGAGGCTCTAGGGTAGTGAAAGAGCTCTCAGCGTTGTCACAAAAACACAAGCTATAAATCAAAAAAATGGATAAATTGTTCTTTTTTTTTTTTGTCTTTTTGTCTTTTTGCCATTTATTGGGCCACTCCCTCGGTACATGGAGGCTCCCAGGCGAGGGGTTGAGTCGGAGCTATAGCCACCAGCCTACACCAGAGCTACAGCAACTCCGGATCCGAGCCGCGTCTGTGACCTACACCACAGCTCACGGCAACACCGGATCCTTAACCCACCGAGCAAGGCCAGGGATCAAACCTGCAACCTCATGGTTCCCGGTCGGATTCGTTAACCACTGAGCCACGACGGGAACTCCTGGGTAAATTGTTCTTAATGAAAAACATGCTGGGAAAGGCAAGCTCCTGCTTTTTCGTCTTTAATCCCCTGCTCAGCTGCCTCCGGCCTGGAACGCATCCTCATCCCGAGATAGAGGGCGCACGCAGCCCTGCTGGACTTGCTGCCCTGTTTCAGACTCAGTGTGTGCTTCTCTGTTCTGCTTAGCTGTGTGTGTCACACAGTACCTGGCCAGTGCCACTGCTGTGTCTGTCCCCTGCAGGGAGGGGCAGGGTCCTTTGGATGTAGCACAGAAACGCTGTGTGCAGCCAACAGTCCTGGATCAGCTGCCGGATCACCGGAAGCAGAGCCAGCGAGGTCTCTCCTGTACGGGGAAAGCATTCCATCCAGTGCCCGTCTGTCCCGTGTTTCCTGGGGTGCCTCTGATACCCGATACCCGGCTGTGCTGGGCAGGAACACTCAGACCTTGCCTGGTAGTGGGTACCACTTGCCTGACAACATTTTTTGAAACTCTGTTTGGGAGTTTCCGTTGTGGTTCTGTGGAAATGAACCCAAACTCGCAACCATGAGGATGCGGGTTCTATCCCTGGCCTCGCTTCAGGGATCGAGCATTGCAGTGAGCTGTGGTGTAGGTCACAGACGTGGTTCGGATCCCATGTTGCCATGGCTGTGGTGTAGGCCAGCAGCTGTAGCTCCAATTTGACCCCTAGCCTGGGAACTTCCATATGCTGCAGGTGCGGCCCTAAAAAGCAAAACAAACAAACAAAAAACCCCTCTATTTAAGCCTTCACTTGTTGAAGGACCATGTCTGGGCTGTCTCCTGGTTTGGGCGATTAGGAATCAATCTGCTACCAGCGTTCAGATTCAGGGTTTTGTGTGAATGTTAAGCTTTTGCTTCTGCAAAAGATCTTGGTAAGAAGATGAAAAGATAAGCTACAGACTAAGATAAAATACTTGTAAATTGAAAATCTCATAAAGGGTTACTATCTAGAACCTGTAAAGTACCCTCAAAACTCAATGGTGAAAGCACAGAGAGTCTAACAAGAAGACGTGAGGAAACAGCCACCCAAGAGGGTCTGCAGGTGTCAAACCGTCACATGAAAAGATGTTGAAGGTCAGTCATTAGAAAAATGCAGATTAAAAACCGCAGTGAGATAGCCACCCTCTCACCAAAATGGCTAAAATGAAAAACAGGGGTGCGTGGAAGGCCGATGTGAAAACCCCGACCCGTCGCAAAACAGGTTGGCGTTTCCTTTAGAATCTGAACAGAAACCACTATGCACACTGGCAATCGCCCCCCAGGCGTTATCCCAGAAAGCGAAACTGGCGTTCACACAAAAGTCGGGACGCCAGGGTCGGGAGCAGCGCTCCCCATGAGCACCCAAACCAGGAAAGGGTCCGATGACCTTCAACAGGTGCGCGCCTAAAGCAGCTGCGCGCATGCGCGCCTTGCCGGGCTGCTCAGCCTCGAAAAGGAGAGGCGCGGCGACACACGTGACAACCTGGATGGATTCCAGAGCATTTGCTGAGGGGAAGAAGACCCCAGTGTTCGCGCCCCGTCCCGGTCCCTGTACGTGGCATGGTTGATGACGCAGTTACAGCATCAGTGGTTCCCAGGGGGGGCCAGGGGGGGAGGCGAGGAGAGGGCGGCTGTGAAGGGCGGTGGGGGGGGAGGGGGTCGCTGCGGGTTCCTGGCCTGACGCTGCTCCACGCTTGTGCAAGACGTTGTCGCTGGGAGAGACCAGGCAGAGGGGACGCGGGGTCTGTCTGTATGGTTTTCGCAACTGCGCGTGAACTTGCACTGATCTCTACACAAAACACCCGTGTCGAAGTCACGAGGGTCAGCAGGGCTTTCTGAGGGGCTCCTGGGTGCCTTCTGCTTCCCACCAGAGCCCTGCTCAGTGTGGACGCTTGAGGACAGCGAGGCTTAGCGGGGACGGACAGCTCTCCCAGGGTCACCAGTGGTGTGGGAGCTGGGACTCTGGTCCCACGCTCAGTCCCCACCCCCCCACCTCTGCAGGCCCCTCAGTCCGGGCCACCCCAGGGGTGTTCCCGAAGCCCCCACCCCCGGCCCTGCTCCCGGACCCTCCACGACGCTCCCTCATTGTCTGGAAGGACAGTGAGCACCGCACTCAGTGACCCATGCCCTCCTCTCGCGGGGGCAGAGCCATTCCTGCCCAGTCACGCCCCTCAGCACGTGCACGGGCCAGTGCCCTCCCTGGAATGACTCTGGTCACAAGCGTCACCTGGGCCCGCATGTGGGACAGACTGCATGCGGAAAGACCACACATGGGACAGATGACACTCAGGGCAGGCCACATGCCGGACAGACCCCACGCGGGACAGGCCACACGCCAGACAGACCCCGCTGGAATATGCCTCACGACGGGGAGGCAGGTAACTCCGTCTCAGCCACCATGGTTGTCTCCAGTCGTATGTTGCATGACCTGTAGGAGGCATTTAATGACATCCACGGACTGGCCTTTTCATTTAATGCTTTGTGGGCATTTTGATAACTAACATATCTGCATGGTTGGAGGGCCACACAATTCTGGGTCATGGTGGACGTGGCCTGCCTGCGTCCACGGATGTCCAGGCTGCACACGTCTCAGTGCTGCACACAAACTCCAAGGAGCCCTTTGTGTGGGTCCCTGACCGCATCTCTGCTGGTTTCTGTGGGCTGGTTTCTAGGAAGGTCATTACTGGCCGGAAGGGCTTTGGGTTCAGATCAGAAGCAGCTTCTCCCGTGGCTCGACTGGGCCTGAGCCTCCACCCCTTTCACCCTTGGCCTGTCCTTTGACCCAGGTGCAGGTCTGTCCCAGCAAAAGAGGGATGAGGTCTCCCCCCACCACATCCCCCATGCCCTTCTGGGCCTGAGCAGTGCCCTGTGGTGTGGCCTCTCGAGGCCTTGTCCAGTAACCCTGAAGCTGACCCCTGGGCCCTCCCAGGAGCCTGGGCTGCTGTGCTGAGATTTGGGCTTTCCAGGTGGCCCGCAGGCCTGGGCAGTGGCTGCCCCCAAGGCTGCAGGACCCAGGCTGCTGGCCACCTTGGCCCTCTCTGCGGGCCACAGCCCTTCCTTCACCTTCACGCCCTGCAGTGTCCAGAAATCCTGAGGTCAGGCCCCTGTGATCCCGAGGCCCATCCCCCAGCCCACAGCTGGACTACTGAGCTTTTTTGAAGAACTGAAGTAACCCACCTGCGCTGTTGGTGCGAATGTAAGCTGGTGCAACCACTGTGGAGAACAGTATGCAGGTACCTTGGAAAACTATACATAGAACTACCATAGGACCCAGCAATGCCGATCTTGGGCACATATCTAGACAAAACTTTCCTTGAAAGAGACACATGCACCCGTGTGTTCACTGCAGCTCTATTCACAACAGCCAAGACATGGAAACAACCTAAATGTCCATCGACCAATGATTGGATGAAGAAGAAGTGGTATATATACACAATGGAATACTACTCAGCCATAAAAAAGAACAAAATAATGCCATTTGCAGCAGCATGGATGGAACTAGAGATTCTCATACTAAGTGAAGTCAGAAAGAGAAAGACAAATACCATACGATATCGCTTATTTCTGGAATCTAATATACAGCACAAATGAACCTTTCCACTGAAAAGAAAATCATGGACTTGGAGGATAGAATTGTGGTTGCCAGGGGTAGGGGGAGAGCGTGGGAGGGACTGGGAATTTGGGGTTAATACATACAAACTCTTGCCTTTGGAATGGATAAGCAATGGGATCCTGCTGGATAGCACTGGGAACTACATCTGGTCACTTGTGATGGAGCAGGATAATGTGAGAAAAAAGAATGAAGACATGTATGTGTGACTGGGTCACCTTGCTGTGCAGTAGAAAATTGACAGCACTGTAAATCAGCTATAATGGAAAAAAACAAAAATCGTTATTAAAAAGTACTGAGGTAAAACCCATGTAAGGTAAAATTAGTGGTTTTAACCATTTCAAGCTACCAGTCCATAGCATTTAGCACGTGTTAGTACAATCACAGAGCTACACACCCCATCTAGTTCTAGAGCATTTCCAACCCTGCAGAGGAAGCCCCGCACCATCAAGCATTGGCCCCCATTCTCCTGGGACCGTAACGGAGCAAGGAGGCCACCAGGGGGTGGCTCTGATGCCAGGCGGCCCACACAGGCCAGCCAGCACCTGAGCCAAGGCAACGCCCTTGAATCCGAGAAGATGAGACTTGAAAACTCGGATCACAGTCAGCGGGCCTGTCCCAACTAAGGCCGCCGCCAGTGCTGTGGCCGCTGCCTCAGACTTGGCTTCCCTGCCTTCTGCAGCAAAGCCTCTCCCGCTCCCGGCAGGGCAGGGGCGGGGGCCGCCCCAACCACTTCCAGGTTCAGATCCACGTTTGCTCAAATACTCCTGAGAACCTTTCACGTGCCTGTTTACCTTTCATCATCCGCTCCCTCCAGGCCTGGTCGTTGCCAATCTGCTCCGCCTCCCGGGATCTGCCTGTTCTGGATGATTCACATAAACGAGGCCACACAGGACACGGCTCATTTCCCTCTGCATGGCGCTTTCGAGGGTCATCCACGTTGGGGCGGGCTGGGTGCTCCCTGCCGTTGATGGCTGAGGATTAATCCGGTGTGGACTGGAACCCTGACCTGTGAGAGCTGTGCCCGGCTCCCTCCTGACCCGCCCCAGCTCAGCAGACTCAGCCCAGCCCCGGCGCCCCCCGGGCAGGTGCTGTCCCCTGTGCAGCCCACAGGGGGTCCTGGAGGAGGCAGAAGAAGCACACTCTGCTGTCAGATGCACCCCGACACCCCAGACAGCAGCCCCCACCCCGGCCGACCGAGAAGTGAGGCCATTGTCCCAGAAAACACGAGCTCTGGTGTTTGTCCCCAGGGTGGATCTGGCTCCCCGCCTGCCACCAGACCAGCCTCTCCCTGTGACCCTAGGCAGAGAGGCCACCTTCACCTGGCATAGGTGGGGAGAGGACCGGTTTCCTGTCCAGAAGTTGTGGCCACAGGGCTGGGCCGAGGCCCCTGGCAGCTCCTGGCCTGGCTGAAGGTGGGCACGTCTGACCTCTGCAGAGGAGAGGCTGGTTCTGGAGTGGAGGCCAGCTGCCCAGGCTGTGCTGCCGTGTGTGCCAGGACCCGCCAGTACCTGGCGCGGGCCCTCGGGTCCAGGCTGGACTCGGGCCAGGGCTGGCCTCCAGACACCTGCAGCGGGCACTCCTGAGCCAGCTGGCCTGTAAGGATGGGCCTGGCCATCCACTGAAGTGTGTGGGAATGTCCTTTGGCCTAGCTGGGCCTCCACAGCGAGGCAAGGTGGCCAGCCCACACCCAGATCCCAGGTGGCGACACTGGGAGGTGAGGAAGAGCAAACAGCACCCAGGTCTCAGGGGCCCCAGTGCCAGGGTGTGGAGAGCACCCTCCACCCAAGCTCTGCACTGCTGGCGGATGCCCGGAGCCCACCACAGACTGGGCACTCCAGGGTCACGCACAAAAGTAGTTTGCGAGGACAAGGACACTAACGTCAGGTGCCCAGGCCCCTTCCCACAAGAGCTGGCCCCCTCCCTCTCTCTCTGCTGTTTGCTCCCAAGCAGAGGCAGTGGGCGAGGGGGAAGGAGGAGGGGCATGAGCGGAGGTTGTTGGACAGATGTGAGATTTGGGGTCTTATTCTGAGGCATGATTTCCTGCCAACCAGTCTCTACCCCAAGCGTGTGCAATGCCAGGATCCCAGGCCTCAGCTCCCCAGAGCTGGCCGGGACCAGAGCTCAGCTCACTGGAACTGTGGCTTCCCACAGGACCCGGGCAGTACTGACATCAGGCACAAGTGGCAACTGTCACAGCCCTGACCCTGTGGCCAGGATGTCCCCAGCAGAGACGTCCCTAACTTCACGGCTGCACACGGACGTGTCACGGGCCTGACTTCCCAGTCTGAGTGCCTCCTGGGAAACAGGCTTTGTTAACCAACCGTGGCTGGGCTGGCATCCCTCAGAACTTGGGTCTCAGACTGCCAACTTGTCCTGTGGGTGAGCAGGTGTGGGTGCTGCTGGGTCAGGGAAGGGAGCAGAGTGTGTGGGTGCTGGGGTGAAGCCAGAGCCCCTGACATGGAAGAGTGCCACACAGATATAAAATCAGAGTTTCTATGGACTCTGAAACTCTCTTTTATCACACGCAACACTTCCTCCTCACCCATCCTGGTAGCAGTTGGCCTATCAGCCACTCACACCTTAGTATGAATTTGTTCACCCCCCGCAGACCATCTCACAGCAGCACAGCAGCCTGCACTCGTGTTCCAGGCTCATCCAACCTTGCTGGTCCCATGAGAAGGATTCTCCTCCACCCAAAAGGAGACACAGGCTCCACATGGGCCCTGTGGCATTCCAGGGAATCAAGGATCAAGACTGATTTCTGGAGTAACTGGAGAGGGAAAGAGAGGTTACCCACAGAGGAGTCCAATTAACAGCAGGCTTCTCATCAGGCACAGCGGGTCCCCGAAAACAAGAGAGTTGGTCACAGAAACCGTGTTTGGAACTCAGAATCTATCCTCCGCCAAACCGTCAACTGCATTTGGGGACAGAGCCTCCAGATATGCAAATTCGGGGGTGTAATCTACCAATTCTCCTTTTGTGCTCTTTCTGAGAAATTGTTGCTTGAGGATGTACTTCAACAAAGCCAACATCATGAGGAATATTCTAGAAAAAGAAAGTAACAGGATCAAAAACAAAACAAAAACAAAACCAAAAATGATTTCATTAACCCAAGAGTGCAACATGAAAATAAAATCTAGTCAGAGAGCCTAGAAAACAGCCAGTACAAACCAGCCCTCCAGAGGAGAAGCTGGACGGCCTTCCTGGCGCGGTGAGGAAAGCATGCTTGTTCCATCAATATGGGAAAATAAGAGCACTTAGCACTGCCAGGAAAGACTTCCAGAGGAGTGTCATGGGCCATGTGAAGCATCCTGACATGATTTTGAGCAATTGATAGGGTATAAAAATTATATATCCATCTTAACGTGGGTCCTGCATCATCCCCCTGCCAGCAGCCAGACTTAGTGGTGGTATAGGAAAGGAGTAATATTTATAAAATCATACTATATGTTTCCTAGGTTAGAATTACAGACTCAGGGAGTTCCCGTCGTGGCACAGTGGTTAACGAATCCGACCAGGAACCATGAGGTTGCGGGTTCGGTCCCTGCTCTTGCTCAGTGGGTTAACGATCCGGCGTTGCTGTGAGCTGTGGTGTAGGTTGCAGACGCGGCTCGGATCTCGCGTTGCTGTGGCTCCGATTCGACCCCTAGCCTGGGAACCTCCATATGCCGCAGGAGCGGCCCAAGAAATAGCAAAAAGACAAAAAAAAAAAAAAAAGAATTACAGACTCAGATATTGGGGATTAAAGGAGAGTCACAGCAAACAGATTCAGAACGGAGGAAGTGTTACAAAGTCTCCCCCATGCACTTATTAAACTGCAGCCCCTCCCCTCCCTTCCCCTTGGGCTTTCATGTGCCTGTAGCTCTTACTACCACCTGATACAGTGTAGATTTACCTACTTACTGATTTTGTGTATTGCCTTCCTCCTCAGACTAGGGAGTTAGCCCTGCAGGACGAGGGGCTTTTATCTCTACTGTTTGCTGCCCAGTGGTGCCAGTGTGTAGCAGGTGTTGATTACTTTTGGTGGAGAAAGGCCAGCTGAACCCTGTACAGGTGAGGGCACCGCTGCCACAGGTGGTGTGGGGGGATGGTGGGGAGAGAGGGGCTCTCGCTTCTTTCCCTGACGTGAGAAAAGGAAGGTCTTAGGAGCGGAGGACGCCGTGCAGGATTCCAAGCTGGTCACGAAAACCCAGAAGGGCTGAAAAGAGCAAAATTCAGGCGGAACGGAAGTAGAAACTACTCTTTCATACGGAGAAGCCACAGAGAAATTGCTTAAAGCTGACAAACGGCAGGAACAAAGTGGAGGCCTTTTATGTAGAGTTAAGGTGGTAACAAGACTTCAAACATAAACTATTAAAACGGTCCTCTCCTGGAAGTGGGGAGGGTGGGAAACGTTTTTTTCATTTACTCTCTGTCTACACTGCGTTCATATTTTTCTCGGTATTACTTTTATTATTTTTTAATTTTATTTATTTATTTTGTCTTTTTGCTATTTCTTTGGGCCACTTCCGCGGCATATGGAGGTTCCCAGGCCAGGGGTCTAATTGGAGCTGTAGCCACCAGCCTACGCCAGAGCCACAGCAACACAGGATCCGAGCCGCGTCTGCAACCTACACTACGGCTCACGGCAACGCCGGATCGTTAACCCACTGAGCAAGGGCAGGGACCGAACCCGCAACCTCATGGTTCCTAGTCGGATTCGTTAACTACTGCGCCACGACGGGAACCCCCTTATTATTTTTTCAAATGTGAGGGGAAAGCCAGGAACACAGACATCATTGTCCTTGTTTCCCGGAAAAATGTCTTCACGTGTTTATGATTTATGCCCGGACTTTATGGAGGGTCAATATTACAAAACGGCCATCCAGAGTTCCCGTCGTGGCTCAGCAATAACGGACCTGACTGGTATCCATGAGGAGTCAGATCATCAGTGGCCTCGCTCAGTGGGTTAAGAATCCGGTGTTGCCATGAGCTGCAGTATGGACAGAAGATTCAGCTCAGATCTGGTGTTGCTGTTGCTGTGACTGTGGTGTAGGCTGGCAGCTATAGCTTGGATTTGACCCCTAGCCTGAGAACCTCCATATCCCATGGGTGCAGCCCTAAAAAGACAAAAAACAAAAAGAAAAAAAAAGGCCACCTGGAGTTCCCTGGTGGCTCAGCAGGTTAAAGACCCAGCATTGTCTTTGCTGTGGTGAGGGTTCAGTCCCTGGCCCAGGAACTTCCACCTGCCATGGGGGAGGTCAAAGAAATAAGTAAAAATAAAAAATTTTTAAGTGGGCGTCAGGAGAGTAGGTCTGTAGGGTCTGAAAACTACAATAGAAGACATTCCTATCCCGTATGTTACCGAGTGGCCCCATAGGCGGGTCATGCCTCAAACTCTCCTAGAACTTCTCCCCAGATAAAGGTGTGTCTCGACCAGGGGAAAATATCTACGACAGATATGAAGGACAAAAAGCTCAACCCTGTCAATAGAGAGAAACTTTCTCAGATTAATAAGAAAAATTCCTAAGTATCTCAACAGGAGAAAGGGAAAAAGGCGATAAAACAGCTCTCCAAAGAAGAGATGAAAAATAGTCAAAGAAGACAGCAAATTAACCTTTTTACCTCTCAGCCTGGAAAAACCAGAGGAGGAGGAGGAGGGCCAGGAGGGGGAGGGGGAGGGGAGGGGGGAGGCGGGGAGGCTGGAGATCTGGGGAGTCTGCCCCCCCCCCCGTGGTCCGAGGCATGTTTCCGTGGGCCAGTTGGAGAACACGGTCAAAAGTCCAGCACTGTTACTTCTAGCAATTCACGCCGAGGACGAAGCTGGTGGCTAAGTGTGCAAAGAGGAGCTTCAATCAGTGACAGGTGTCCGAGGGAGAAGGCTGTGTGACGACAGAGCCGAGGGACGCAGGCAAGGCCGGGGCCACCCAGAACCCTCAGCAGCTGGAGGGAGGAGGGAGGCAAGGAACGACCCCCACCCCCGCCCCCGCAGCCTCCAGGGGGAGGTCGGCCCCACCCGCACCTTGACTTTGGACTCCGGCCTCCTGCACCGTGAGAGGACACATTTGTCACCTGTCTGTGGTACCTGGCCACGTGTCCTGGTCACTAAATGTACTTCTCGACAACCTGAGAGGGGCGACAGCCCTGGGCTGGTCGCCCTTGCCCAGCCTGGTGGGCAGCCTCCATCTCTGCCTCATGGCAGCTGCCACCAATGTCCCTGTCCCAGGGTGGGAAGTCAGAGCAAGCTGCTGTGTCTGCCTGGACCCACTCAGTGGTCCCACCGACACTTCTGCGCGGAAGGAGCCTGGGCAGGGCAGCCTCTGCCCGGTGGCTGTGGACCCAGCAGGTGCTCACAGGGTTGGGTTCCAAAAAGGAAGAGGGGAGAAGAACTGGGCCAGTTTGATTAGTCTCCTCCTGCATCGTGTCATCTGTGGCCTGAAGTGAAAGGGGTGTGGCTCCAGGGGACCACGTGGTAAGTCGGGATGGGGCCCCAAAGGATGGAGGGTCTCCCAAGGCGGCTGGACCCTGAGCAGAGGACGAGCATGGTGGGCAGAAGGACGTGGCCCTGCTCCGTGTGTCTTCAAACCGTGGGTCCCGTCCCTCCCTCTCCTTAAAAATCATCCCTAGAGAAACTTGATACCCCATTTGGAAGGTGATGAATATTCCTTCTCAGCTACAGTCAGAGCCAAAAAGACAACACACCAGTGACTGTAACACAAAAGAAGCACTGTACAGCAGAAACTGGCCCAGCATTGTAAGTCAATGACACCTGAATAAAAACAAACAGAAGAAGCAGAAGCACAGATAGAGAACAAACCGGTGGTTCCCGTGGGGAGAGGGACGAGGGACGGGGAGGGGCAGCGTGGGGGGAGGGGGTAAGAGGTAGAAACTTAGGGATAAATAAGCTACAAGGATACATTGTGCAACATGGGGGATAGAACCAACATTTTATAATAAGTGGAGTAGAAGCTTTAAATATTGTGCATCACTGTATTGTACACTCACAACCTGTATAATAGTGTATAGCGACCACACCTCAATTAATAAAAACAGAAGAAAGGCAAAAGAGAAGGAATCAGGAGTTCCCGTCATGGCGCAGTGCTTAACGAATCCAACTAGGAACCATGAGGTTGCGGGTTCGATCCCTGGCCTCACCCAGTGGGTTAAGGATCCGGCGTTGCTGTGAACGGTGGTGTAGGTCGCAGATGCGGCTCGGATCTGGTGGTGCTGTGGCTCTGGCATAGGCTGTTGGCTGCAGCTCCGATTCGACCCCTAGCCTGGGAACCTCCATATGCCGCGGGTGCGGCCCTAAAAAGACAACAACAACAACAACAACAAAATAGAAGGAATCAGGCTGTGTCTGACCAGAGCCACCAAGCAGCCCCAGCCAGACATCACCTCAGCCCAGCTGGTACCCTGGGAGCTGATCTTCCAGGCTCACATATGGACACATGCCTTTGACCTCTGCCATGGCCCTGGGAGGGTGGTCAGGTGCCACTTCCTCAAGGGTTCTCAGGGCCACGTTCTAACATCATCCCCATTTGCCTCCCCTTCTGGGAGGCTGAAGAGCCAGTTTAGAAGGAGATGGACGAGCCTGGAACCTTCTCAAGGGTCTGGGCTCACTGGACCCATAAATGAGCCAGAGATAACTTGGCTTGTTTTAAGCCTCTAAGACTGAGGAGTTGTTTGTTATTCCTGAGCTCATCCTAACAAACAAGGGACACAACCTAAACGTCTACTGGGACAGGAGGACTTAAGAGTGCAACCGCTTCAGAGTCCAGCGCCACGTGGCGAAGGCGCGCAGAATAGCTACCAAGTTTAGCTTTTCCAAAAAAGGCCAGAGGGATACACACCGGCAGGCCATCTGCTGGAACCTCAACATTAAAGAGAGGCAGGCGCCGGCCCTGGGGAACAACACAGGCCAGGAGGAAGCGTGGGCTCCCCAGGCGTGCTGCGGGCAGAGCCCCTGGGCTGCAGCGCCATAGCGTATGTCCTATTTAAATGCACGTGCAGAAGAAGAAATGTGGGAGTGTGCATAAACATGAATGCATTCACAAAAGGTGATGTATCCATACAACGGGGTATTATTCCGCCACGCAAAGGAATAAAACCCTCACACTTGCTTCACTGTGGATGAGCCCTGAACACGTTACGCTGCGTGACAGAAGCCAGACACAAAGCCATGTAGTGTACGGTCCCACTTACATGAGATGCCCACAGCAGCGAATTCTGTGGGGACAGAAGTGGACAGACAACAGGCTGCTTAGGGCTGGTGGGCGTCCAGCTTCTTTCTGGGGTGATGAAAACGGACTAAAATTGACTGTGCTGATGGGTGTACTTATCTTGGCATTTACGAAAAGCCACTGGAGGGTACGCTTTATTTCTTATTGAAGTACAGTTGATTTACAACATTGTGTTAATTTCTGGTGTACAGCCAAGTGGTTCAGTTGTACCTATAAGAATATGGATACTCTTTTCATATTCTTTTCCATTATGGTTTATCACCAGATATTGAATATAGTTCCCTGTGCTATACAGTAGGGCCTTGCTGTGTATACACGGTAGCGTGTATCTGTTAATCCCAAACTCCTAATTTGTTCCTCCCCTTCTCCTTTGGTGACCATAAGTTTCTTTACTATGTCTGTGAGGCTGTTTCTGTTTTTGGGTGTCGATTCACTTATATTATTTTTTAGATTCCACATATAAGTGATATCGTGTGATGTTTGGCTTTGTCTGACTCACTTCACTTGGTATAATATTCTCTAAGTACAACTATGTTGCTGCAAATGGCAACTATTTCATTCTTTTTTATAGCTAATATTCTATAAATATATATATATATATATATATATATACACTCCGCATCTTCTTAAACTAATCGTCTGTCCATGGTCACTGGGTGGTTTCCAGGTCTGAGCTACTGCAAATAGCGCTGCTATGAACACGGGGTTGCACGTGTCTTTCTGAATTGTTGTTTGGTCAGGATAGAAGCCCAAGAGTGGCATGCGGATCATATGGTAACCCTGTTTTTAGTTTGCAGTTTTTGTTTGTTTTGTTTGTCTCTTTAGGGCCACACACACAAATATGGAAGTCTAATTGGAGCTGCACTTGCCAGCCTACACCGCAGCCACAGCAAATACGAGATACGAGGCTCGTCTGCAACCTACACCGCAGCTCATGGGAACACCGGCTCCTTTAACCCACTTAGCAAGGGCAGGGATCAAATCCACATCCTCCTGGGTACTAGTCGGGTTCTTAACCTGCTGAGCCACAGAGGAACTCCCTATTTTTAGTTCCTTACGGAAGCTCCCCACTGTTTGCCATAGTGGCTGCACCAATTTACATTCCCAGCAACAGTGTAGGAGGGCTCCCTTTTCTCCACGCCCTCTCCAGCATTTGTTATTTACAGACTTTTTGATGATGGCCATTCTGACCGGTGTGAGGTGATGCTTCATGGTAGTTCTGATTTGCATTTCTCTAATAACTATCAATGTTGAGCTTTCTTGCATGTGCCTATGGGCCATTTGCATCTCTTCTTTGGAGAAACGTCTCTGTCTTCTGCCCATTTTTCTTTCTTTCTTTCTTTCTTCCTTCCTTCCTTCCTTCCTTCCTTCCTTCCTTCCTTCCTTCCTTCCTTCCTTCCTTTCTTTCTTTCTTTCTTTCTTTCTTTCTTTCTTTCTTTTTCTAGTTCAATTCCAAGGTGGTCAGAGAAGAAATTCTTTTTTTTCCTGAAAAACTTGGATTTTATTTTTTTTTCCTTTTTAAAAATTAAAGTATAATGATTTACAGAAAACTAAACATAGAACTCCCATTTGATCCAGCAATCCCACTCCTGGGCATCTATCCAGAGAAAGCCACGACTCGCAAAGACACATGTACTCCGATGTTCACTGCAGCACTATTTACAACAGCCAAGACATGGAAACAACCTAAATGTCCATCGACAGAGGAGTGGATCCAGAAGAAGTGGTCCATATACACAATGGAATATGACTCAGCCATCAAAAAGAACAAAATACCAGCATTTTTAGCAACATGGATGGACCTAGAAACTATCATGCTAAGTGAAGTCAGCCAGACAATGAGACACCAACATCCAGTGCTTTCTCTGACATGTGGAATCTTCAAAAAGGACAGACGGAACTTCTTTGCAGAACAGATGCTGACTCACAGACTTTGAAAAACGTATGGTCTCCAGAGGAGAGAGTTTGGGGGGTGGGGGCTGTGCCTGGGCTGTGGGGTGGGAATCCTGTGAAACTGGATAGTGAGGATCATTATACAACTACAGAGGTGATAAATCCATTTGAGTAATAAAAAAATTTTAAAAAAGGATAATGTTTTCCAATGCTGTGCCAGTTTTTTCTGTGCAGCAAAGAACCTCAATCATATGTGTACGTATATATGGCAATATTTTTAATTTTTAAAATGTCTTATTACAATTGATTTACAATATTCTGTTAATTTCTGCTGCACAGCAAAGTAACCCAGCCATATATATATTTGGCTTTTTCCTCATATTATCTTTTTCCTCATATTATCTTCTTTTTCTCATATTATCGTCTATCATGTTCTATCACAAGTGATTGGACATATTTCCCTGTGACACACAGCAGGACCCCATTGCTTATCCACTCTAAATGCAATAGTTTGCATCTACTAACCCCAAACTCCTCATCCATCCCACCTCATCCCACTTGGCAACCATAAGTCTGTTCTCTATGTCCATGAGTTTGTTTCTGTTCTGTAGATAGGTTCATTTGTGCCATATTTTAGATTCCACATATGGTATTTGTCTCTTTCTTTCTTTCTTTCTTTCTTTCTTTCTTTCTTTCTTTCTTTCTTTCTTTCTTTCTTTCTTTCTTTCTTTCTTTCTTTCTTTCTTTCTTTCTTTCTTTCTTTCTTTCTTTCTTTTTCTCTTTAGGGTTGTACCTGCAGCAGATGGAGGTTCCCAGGCTAGGGGTTGAATCAGAGCTGCAGCCGCTGGCCTCCACCACAGCCACAGCAACATGGAATCCGAGCCACACCTGCGACCTACAGCACAGCTTGTGGCAACGCCAGATTCTTAACCCACTGAACAAGGCCAGGGATCGAACCCGCATCCTCATGGATCCTAGTCAGGTTGGTTAATCACTGAGCCACGAAGTGAACTCCTGTGTTTCTCTTTCTGACTTACTTCACTTAGTATGAGAGTCTCTAGTTCCATCCATGTTGCTGCAGATGGCACTATTTTGTTCTTTTTATGGCTGAGCAGTATTCCATTGTGCATATGTACTACACCTTTATCAATCCGTTCATCTGGACATTTAGGTTGTTTCCATGTCTTGTCCTGCCCATTTTTCAACTGGGCTGTGTTGCTGTTGTTGCTGTTGAGTCGTGCGAGCTGTTTGTGTACTTGGAAGTAAACCCTTGTCAGCCGCATCATTTGCAATGTTTTTCCCCCCATCCTGTGGGTTGTCTTTCCCTTTGGTTTATGGTTTCCTTTGCTGTGCGAAAGCTGCTAAGTTTGATTAGTTCCCATTTGTTTATGTTCGTTTTTACTTCTATTGCCTCAGGACAATGACCTAAGAAAATATTTGTACGGTTGATGTCAAGAGTTTTACGGTGTCTCTTGTAGGAGTTTTAGGGTGTCACGTCTTATATTTAAGCCTTTAAGCCATATTGAGTTTATTTTTGTGTATGGTGTGTAGGCGTGTTTGTTTATTTGTTTTTGTTTTTGTTTTTGTCTCCTTAGGGCCACATCGCAGCATATGGAAGTTCCCAGGTGAGGGTTGAATTGGAGCTGCAGCTGCCAGCCTACACCACAGCCATAGCAATGTGGGATCCGAGCCACACCATAGCTTGTGGCAACACCAGATCCTTAACCCAGTGAGCGAGGCCAGGGATCAAACCCACATCCTCACCGACACCATGTCAGGTTCTTAGCAGGCTGAAGCACAGCAGGAACTCCTGAGGGAGTGTTCTGACTTCATCGATCTGCATGTGGCTGTTTGAAATGTACACTTTAAATGATTGACTTGTATGTTATGCGACTTGTATCTCAACAGCCTTTTTTTTTTAAGTACATATTTGTACTGACAGAGCCCAGACCTGCCAATTGCATTTGCTCTGGGTGGTGAGTGGGGAGTACAGAGGATGGGAGCTTTTTGCTTTGAACTTTGAACTGCATCTCCGTTTCATTTCTGAATTGTAGGAATGTTTACAGTAAGCAATTACTTTTGTTATTGAGGAGGAAGGGGGGAGGAGGAGGAGGAGGAGGAGGAAGGGGCATACAGCCCATCTCTGCCAGCCTGGTGTGCCATGGATCCACTGATGTCCCTTCCTGCTTTTTAAAGACGTAGGCGTCCACGCTGCTGTACATGCCCTCTGTGTGCCTGTCTGGCTGGGAGAGTGCGATGCCCAGAAGCCCAGCACGTGCTCCTGTGGACGTCCAGAACGCACATTCTCCCCCGTGAACTCAGCCGACTCTCCCGTTCCTGGGTGGTGCTGCAACTACTCAGGGCAAAACTGAACTGGACCCGTATCGATCCCTTCATTGCTGAGAGGTTCTGGTTATAAGCGGAGTCTTTGGAAGAATAATCAAAAGGTGGATTCAACAGAAAGGCCATCTCTTCTTCTGAGTGCAGGTATCATGGACACGACCCCCCCAGCCTGTGAGAGCTCGCCCACCACTTGCTGGCTGTGGTCCTCACGGCGCATGGGTCTCAGCTGGTGTCTTAGGAAAGACAAACGGGGTTGGATGGGAATGAACATCCCTGCGTGTGTAACCTGTGTTGTTTGCCTTTGACAAAGGAGACTGCTGGTTCCAAAGGTGGCTGGGTCTAGAAGGCTGTTGGGTCCTTAGGAATAAAACCTCCTTTCCACACGATTACCCAGGATGTGGGCTCGAGAAAAGCATGCAGACGCTAGCTGTGTGGGCACAGCTGAGTAACAGTGGGGCTACGTCCACGAGCAGGGCAAGTCTGGCTTTGAAATCAGAAAAGAGTCCTGCGGCATCCTGCCAGTCCCACTCTGAGCCACCATCTACCTTTGGCGGGTTGGCATCCCGCTCCATCAGGCACAGGTGTGTGTGTGGCCGCCCTGAGATCTGGGCTCCCACATTCCGCCTTGGTGTTTG
Source organism: Phacochoerus africanus (assembly GCF_016906955.1). Lineage (NCBI taxonomy): Eukaryota > Metazoa > Chordata > Mammalia > Artiodactyla > Suidae > Phacochoerus > Phacochoerus africanus. The sequence continues at coordinate 139,262,961 of NC_062558.1, forward strand.
GGAGGAAAACACCAGCCTGGCATACTTCGCCCTAAAATCCAGCCAAAGCAGAGGCAGGACATGTTCAGAAGACCCCTGAGTCCTGCTGGACTAGGCCCCATGCACCTCGGATGGCCGTGGGGAGCCGGGGCAGGGGCAGGCCAGGAAGGGGGACTCACACTCTGTCCTGTGACATTCTCTCTTGAACAGCGACTGCATCTTCTGGAGTCAGCGCTCAGTCCTCACGGGGCCTGGTGCCTACACTCGGCCTGCTGGGGATCCCTGGTGCGTGGGGGCCTTGGCGCGGCTCCACGGCAAGGCCTGGGCATTGTTTCCTCTATGGGTCTCGCTCCTCGACTGGACAGAGTGGCATCCACTGGGTACTGTTCCAAACACGTGCCAGGCATCAGATTGGGCTCATCAGGGTGGGAAAAGCAAGGTAAATCTACTCAAGCAGAAAAGGTGTGGTGGTTACAGGTGCTCTCAGGTGGGGGTTTGGTTGCAAGGCAGACTCTGGCGGGACGTCAGGGGCTCACAGAACTGATGGGAGAAAGGGCAGAGCTCAGGACAGCTGCCTGGTTGGTGAGACACTGAGGGCTGACCCGTCGTGCAGGGCTGGCTCCCAGGCGCATAGAATGCACAGTGGTCACTGCCCATGAGGACAGAAGGCAGGCTGGCCAGGCGAGGGCTCCAGACAGGTGGCACTGCAAGCTTGAGAGGGCAGTGGTGGCAGCTTTCACAGGCTGTGGGGGCCCAGGGACAGGAATGGGATCCCTGGCCCTCCCCCCAGTGCAAAGTTGGGGCTCAGAGCCAGACAGGTAGAGAGGACCAGCGTCCCCACGGTTTCACCCCTGGGCTGGGGCACAGCCTCACCATGTGGCCGACTAGGAACCAGGCGCTCTCTCACCCCCGCCTGGCGCTGCGAGGTGGCAGGCCCCCAGACCGTGTCCACACCCTCACCCCCAATCCCAGTTCCTGTGGCTGTGACATTACAGGCAAACAAGTGACCACAACTTTCTATGCCAAAGATGCCATTAAGGTTCTTGAGAGGAAGGCGTTATCCTGGATCATCCAGGGGGCCCTAAACGCCATCATGTGTCCTTGAGGGACAGGGAGGGAGGTTTGGTACAGACCTTCAGAGGACAAGGCCACGCGAAGATAGAGGCAGAGACAGAAGTCAAGTGGCCACAAGCCCGGAGAGGCCAAGGACAGCTGGCAGCCCCGGGAGCCAGAGGCGGCGGGAAGCATCCTCCTTGGAGCCTCTGAAGGAGCCTGCCCCCTCGGACACCTTGACTTTGAACTTCTGGCCTCCAGGACTGCAGGAGGATAGGTTCCGTCCATTTAAAATACATTTAAGGGAAAAGAATCTGAAAGAGCATGAATGTGGGTACATGTGTAACCGAATGACTTCGTCACTCGGCAGAGATGATCGCAACATTGTAAATCGACTCCACTTCCGCGGAGCTTTAAAAATAAAACAGACGCTCCCGTCATGGCGCAGCGGAAATGAATCCGACTAGGAACCCTGAGGTTGCAGGTTCGACCCCTGGCCTCGCTCAGCAGGTTATGGATCTGGCATTGCCATGAGCTGTGTTATAGGTCGCAGATGTGGCTCGGATCTGGCGTTGCTTGCAGCTGTGGCGTAGGCTGGCAGCTGTAGCTCCGATTCGACCCCTAGCCTGGGAACTTGTTGTGGGTGCAGCCCTAAAAAAAAAAAAAAAAAAAAAAAAAAAGCAAAAATAAAATAAAATACATTTAAAGAGTTCCCACTGTGATACAGTGGGTTAAGGCTCTGGTGTTGCTGCAGCTGTGGTGTAGGTTGCAACTGCAGCTCAGACTCAATCCCTGGCCTGGGAACTTTCATATGTCGCAGGTGCAGTGGAAAAAGGAAAGAAAATACTTAAATAAGTTTGTGGTGACTCTTACGTGGTCATGGGAAGCTGAGACGAGTGAGTGTGGCTGTGCCCACCACAGAGACGGTGTCCAGGCTCACAGACACCCAGCACCTCACTAGGGGACAGAGCCAGGCCCTTGACACTGGATGAACACGCAGGCTTAAGAGTCGGCGGAGCTACCCTCTGAGGGAGGCCTTGGTGTTACCCTTGGGTGTTGACCTACTGTGATCTCCCCCTTCTCAAGCTCCCACCTGGGTGTGTCTGAGGGCTTGGCAGAACCCAGGAACTCGGGGTTCCCAGGCCCCTCCACCCGCGGGGCAACGTCCACCGAGTCCATCACGTGAAAAGGGAAGGCCGAGCCCCAGGAGGACCAGGCAGCGCCGGCCTCCGTGCGCGGGGCCGCTGGGTGGCAGGTGCGAGGGGCGGTGCTGGCGCAGGGACGCAGCCAGGGCCCCACGCCACCGACCAGCCGCGGTAGAAAACAGCAGCAGTGATAATACCGGCCGCGGCTCTGGGCGCTCACCCAGCCGCGGGCCCTGCCGCCTTCTGCGCGGCACCTGCGAGGGCGGAGGACCTGCCCGCGTCCCCAGACAAGGGCACCAGAGCTGAGCCGCCGCGTGCACGGCTGGGACGCGGTCCAGGGCAAACCTGCCGCAGAAGCCACCCGCTCGGCCTCACCCGCCCTGTTCCCCCGAGGAGAACTGTTTCCTACTTAGCAAAATAAGTGGTTCATTCACAGGCTTACATTTCGCACCCAGCTTCACTTTTTCCCACGATGTCGGGTGTTCTTGGATGTGAATGAAGGCAGCGCTTCAGAGGGAAAATCATCAGGAAACCGCGGCTTTCCTGCCGAGGGTGTTAATCGCTCCCCGCTGCCAGGCTGGGGGCGCTGTCCTTGGTGGGGTGGTGCGGGGGGGGGGGGGTTAGGGCGCCGCCCCTGCCACCCATCCCCCTCCAGACTCCGCCCCCGGCCCGCCCCCACCCCCACGGTCAGGAAGATGAGGGAACCTGGCCCATCGTGGCCCCTCTGCGTAGGCGCCATCGTCACCACCTTGCTGCCCACCTCAGATCTCACACTTGTCCACGAGCAGAGTGGCACCGGGACGGGAAAGGCAGGAGACGCAGCCTGGAAGGGATCTGAGCTTCACAGCGCCAGACGTGGGCCTGGGGCCCGGCGCAGGTGGGGGAATAGCACGGTGCCCAGGACGGGGACAGGTCAGCCACGTGGGGGGTGGGGCCCGTCTGAAAATACCCTCCCCCCATCTTTTGTCTTTCCAAGGGGTTTGGGATTGGAACCATGGCTGGTGATGCAAGATTCACCCGAGGCTCTCGTGGGGCGGTTTGGAAAAGGTGGAACAGGTGAGAATCTAGGAAGCGGGCAGTTCTCCTAAAACCAAATAATGAATCCACCCCAAGTATGAAATATTGCTTTAGCATCACCTAGGAAGCCAGCCCAGCAACCTGTGATGAACACACATTCAGCTCTGAACTCTTCTAGGGGATGTGTCCATTTTAACGGAATTTTCCCTGTTGGGTCTAAATCTTTCCTCTGGATTGGGCTGCGTGGCCATTGTGGGCACTGATAACATGACAAATGGGGTTAGGATACGCATTTTTCCGTTTTCCAAATGAGCCTTTCTGCTGAGGCTGCAGCTGGCCTGCCTCTTTCTAGGCCCATGAGTCTGAAGACTCCAGCAGTGACCGGGGCGAGGTCCCCAGAGTGGGATGTGGCTCCTTCAAAGAAGCTGAGACAAGGGCAGGCCCACCTCTGCCCGAGCAGAGTCCAGACCAGTGACGGGCCTTGCAGTGTATCGCGTTGAATTTGTTGGTGACGATGCCGGTATTATTATTATTGTTACTGTTATTTTGCAGATGAGCCTACAGCCCGGAGCTGAAGCGCCTCCTGCAGTCGCTTTGCTGGGGAAGAAGACAGCGGCCCCCACACATGTAGGCGTGCAGGTGCGGCTCCGGGCGTGTCTCATCACTAACCCACTTCATCCTCGCAGCAGGTCACGTGGGTCGTCCGCATTTTACAGACGAGGCGACTGAAGGCACGAAGGGCTTGGGCTGTTCAGCCAAGGCTACGCAGCAGGGGAAGCCATCGCCGGGTTCCAACCCCCCATGACGAGAGGCTCAGATGGGACCCTTTCCTGGCACAGGTCACTTTCCAACTCCTTCTGCCCTCCCCCTCCCCTTCCCCACTGCTGGGCGAGGCTCCTTCCTGCCCCACCAAGGCCCCAGGGAGGCCAGCGGCCGCCACTGGGAAGGTGGGACCCATCAGGGTGCATGGCTGGGCCTTCGTCCGGGTTTGGCCTCCTTGGGCTACACTCAGGGGCTGGGGGGAAGCGATGGCCGAGGTGAGGCTTCCGGTTCTCAGCACGGGGGGCTACGTGTTGGCTTGTTTCTTGACGGACTTGGCTGCCTGGCTTGCAAGGACTTTACCATAATAATGTTTTCTAGTCAAGCTGGTGATGTCTCCCCCAAGAGGTATTAATATTGGGATAAACTGTCCTTAAGGCGCATCTACTTCAGGAATAAGCCATCATACGCGCACTGCCGTGTTCCATGGAGCCTCGTGCTCACCACGACACAGAGGCTGGCCAGTGCTCACTTCTTTGCTTTGACTTCCGTAGGGACAGGATGCCTTTCTAGAATGATCGCCGGTAGAGGAAAACTCACCCACTGCTTCAGCTGAAGGAGGTGGGGTGTTGGGCAGGAGCGGCCTGGGTGGCCAGCAAGGAGGGAGGTGGCGGGGGCCCCTGGGGATCCCCCGGGCACAGGAGAAGGCACAGGGCATCTCCTTCAAAATCTCCTTCTTCCTGCAGCCCGCCTGGAGATTTCACGGTCTAGACCCCGAAACCTTAGCTTCAGAAGGACTTCACTGCTCGGAAGCTCTTTCTTTAATGGTAGGTGTCAAATGCGTTGCCGTATCTAGATATTCAATTCATTAAGTATTAAACACCTGTTCTAAACAGCACTGTGAAATGCAGATGAGAGCAGCTGTGTTATATCTTAATACAAAATTCATTAAATCCATAGCCCCAAACTTTCCAGCCTCATTATAAAGCTGTGTGCTCACCACTCACTACCGAGGATGTGTCAGAGCCTGGCCGCCTCTTCTAGATGCGAGACATCCGGGCGGCGGGCACTGGAGTGCTGGGGGATGGGTGGAATTGGCCAACATCACCCAGAAGAAATGGGAAACGAAGCTTTGCCTGTTTCACGCATCCCTGAGAGGAACTGTTTACTCAGTACAAAGAACTCTCAGGCTTCACCGCCAAGGTCGACCCCATGTGTCCGTGCCCGAGACCACGGTGGCTCCTGCCGTCCAGGCAGGGCAGGGCAGATCCCTGGCCCAGAGCTGGGGGCTGCCCATGCGGTCAGTGCCCTGCACGGTGAACTAGCTCTGGGCAGAGAAGACTGGCAGCAGGCAGCAGGCCCCCACCATCCTGGGGCACAAGGGATGAGCTCCAGGGGATGGGCAAAGAGGACCCAGGAGCTCCCCCTGTGGTGCCGTGGGTGAAAAGTCCGGCTGCAGTGGCTCGGGTCGCTGCGGAGATGCAAATTCCATCCCTGGCCGGTGCAGTGGGTTAAGGATCCAGCACTGCCGCGGCTATGGCTTGGATCCAGTCCCTGGCCCAGGAACTTCCATATGCCTCAGGTGCAGCCATTTAAGGAACAAAAAAGCAAAGAGGACCCAGGGGCTGGTCAGAGTCTTGAGCCATCCACTCTACTGCACAGATACTCAGAACTGTCTATGCAGAACCTCTGCCAACCAAGAAGAGTGGGGCAGGGCTGGGTACACAGGGCACCTGGGCGGTTGGTTTGGTTCACGAACCCACTAGGTAGTAAGTCCTCCCTCTGCACTGCTTCCGCCAGACCCTCTCTAGAAATGACCTCATCCCGCTGTGTGCATCTCAGAATGCCGCATGCACACACACGCACGCACGTACATGCACATGCACACACACACACACACACATGCATGCCTGGCAGAACATTCCAGAACCTGCTGCTGCACTTCAGGATCCCCCTTCTCCCCGTCCACTGCCGCCTTCTGCTCCTCTGCACCAGCCTGCAGATGCTTCATAATCCTTCCCGAACTACTGCAAGAACCAGTGAGCCTCTTGCACGGCCTGAGAGAGAGCTCTCGAGCGTGGCCCCTGCAAGGCCCCTCCCACCGTCAGCGTCAAACCTGAACGTCCCTGCTGATGACGTTTTCAGCACAACCCACAGGAAACTTTACCTGCTGGACCGACCCTCACGTGTTTATATTTCACATTCTGTCTCTTCTACGAGGCCCTTGTTCACCTCGTAGCATCACTGAAGTGCCCTCCGTCTTATGGTCAGGGTACTGCCTTGCAGTCAGACACTGCCTGGCACCCTCCTCAACTTACTGGAGTTGCCCACTTTTCTGGTACCACATGGGTGGGATTTCATTTTCGTTAAAATACCTCCAAGGAGAGTCACCGTGATTCAGCACTGAAATGAAAGGATTTGAGGCATCTGCAGAAAGATACCAAAGCAGGCCAGCTGACTCGGATTCGGTACCGAATGCAGAAATCAGTATTAGGGAAGCAAATGCAAACCACTGGGAGAACAACAGGGAGAACTCAGGGTTGTTTGTTTGTTTGTTGGGAGTTTTTTGGTCTTTTGGGGCCACGCCCACAGCCTGTGGACATTCCCAGGCTAGGGGTTGACTCGGAGCTGTAGCTGCCGGCCTACACCACAACCACGGCAACACCAGATCCGAGCCGCATCTGTCACCTACACAACAGCTCACAGCAATACCAGTGAGTGAGGCCAGGAATCGAACCTTCGTCCTCATGGATGCTAGTCAGATTCACTTCCACTGCTCCACAACGGGACCTCCCGACCACACGTTTTTGTATGAAACCACCACCAAGAGCTTCGTGAACCTAAGGAGGGAAGAGGCCCCCGAGTCGATGAGGTTGGTGTGTTTGGTGACCCAGATGCCAGGACTGACAGCACCACAGCCGGCATCGCAGCCGCGGCAGGAGAAACAGCCAAGGCCCGGGAATAGACGGGAACTCAAAGCACCCAGAAGCAGTTGGGACTTATCCCAGGATTTTTTCTTTTTAGGAACGCACTTGTGGCATGTGGAGATTCCCATAGGATAGGGGTCCAATGGGAGCCACAGCTGCCGGCCACAGCCACAGCCACACTGTGGGATCCGAGCCGCTTGTGCAACCTACACCACAGCCTACGGCAATTCTGCATCCTTAACCCACTGAGCAAGGCCAGGGATCCAACACACGTCCTCACCGATACTAGTCGCTGAGCTGTGATGAGAACTCTCGATTCCAGCACTGGTACGGATACTAGTCAGGTTCATGAATGCCTTTCATCAGTGTTTCATTGGCTGTGTGTTTTCTTTCTTAGCTGCTCATAAAATCATAGTGCAGGGGCCCTCCGTATCGACGGATTTCACGTCCCTGGATTCCACCAGCTGCCCACGGGATTCTCTTCCACTTTGCATAAGAGACGTGAGCATCCTGGATCTTGATGTGTACAGAGGTCCTGGAGCCAGTCCCCAGCAGATACCCTGGACAGCTGTACATCTTACAATTTCTAGAGGAAATTAAAGACACTTAACAGAGTTTTGCAAACCAATACTCATCTTCAGCCTGCAATTTGCTGTAAACATTTTCTGTTTTATTCTACTTCATTGTTTAAAAATTTTGGCCCTGACCTACTGAACTGCTTTCCTGGCCCACTGATGGGCTCTGAGCTGCAATTTGAAAAGATGCCGGCAGCCATCTCCTTTGCCAAAGGCAGGAGAGGTGAGGAGTCTGAACCAGCACTGGTCTGATAAAAATGCAATAGAAGTCACAGACACAACTGAAAAATTTCTCATAGCCACATGAGAAGCATAAAAAAAATCAGGTGAAATTAATTTTGATGCTATATTCCATTTAACCCACCTTATTAAAAAATACTTAACTTGCAAAAAAAAATGTGCAAAACTTCTTAATGAGCTTTGAAATCTGGCACACAGCCCATCTTAATTCAGACTAGACATGTTTCAGTTGTCATGATGTGTCAGAGGGCACAGCTCCAGAGCTGGGATCAGCAAATCTTTGGTGTAAAGGGCCAGGTAATAAATATTTCAGCGTGGCCAGCCGATGGTCTTTGGCACAGCTAACCCAACTCTGCCACTGTTGTGTGAAAGCACTCCTGGATAACACTTAATTGTAGCTGTGTTCCAATAACAAGGCATTTATAAGAACAGGCGCCAGGACAGATCTGGCCCGAGGGCCAGAGTTTGCCAACCCCTGATGCAAGTCATTCCACGCCTGAAGCCATCAATGTCGCCAGACTCTCTAGTTGAAGCCAACAAACCCTCTTTTACCACTTGCTTTAGCAGTTATCAAAAATTCCTGATTAACGGCACCAGTGTTTTCCTAGGTCCGTCTCCCAAAGTAATAGAAATAGAAGCAAAAATAAACCCATGGGGCCTAATCAAACTCACAAGCTTCTGCACAGCAAAGGAAACCATTAAAAAAAACTGAATAGACAACCCACAGAATGGGAGAAAATATTTGCAAAGGATCAACCAACAAGGGCTTAATTTCCAAAATTTACGGACAACTCATACAACTCAACAACAAAAAAACAAACAACCCAGTTTAAAAATGGGCAGAAGACTGGAGTTCCCGTCGTGGTTCAGTGGTTAACAAATCCGACTAGGAACCATGAGGTTGCGGGTTCCATCCCTGGCCTTGCTCAGCAGGTTAGGGATCCAGCGTTGCCGTGAGCTGTGGTGTAGGTCGCAGACACGGCTCGGATCACACGTTGCTGTGGCTCGGGTGTAGGCTGGTGGCTACAGCTCTGATTTGACCCCTAGCCTGGGAACCTCCATGTGCTGCGGGAGCAGCCCTAGAAATGGCAAAAAGACAAAAAGACCAAAAAATAAATAAATAAAAAATAAATAAATAAAAATGGGCAGAAGACCTAAATAGACATGTCTCCAAAGAATATATATGGATGGCAAATAGGCACATGAAAAGAGGCTCCATATGGCTATTAGAGAAATGCAAATTAAAACTACAACTTACACTGGTCAAAATGGCCATCATCAAAAAGCTACAAATACTAAATCCTGGAGAGGGTGTGGAGAAAAGGGAACCTCCTACACTATCGGTAGGAATGTAAATTGGCACAGCCACTATGGAAAACAGTAGGGAGGTTCCTTAAAAAACTAAAAATAGAGTGACCATATGATCCAGTAATCCCATTCCCGGGCGTCTATCCAGACCCAACTATAATACATGCACTCCTATGTTCATAGCAGGACTATTCACAACAGCCAAGATATGGCAACAACCTAAATGTCCATCGGTGGAGGAATGGATAAAGAAGGTGTGGTACATAATGCAATGGAATACTACTCAGCCATGAAAAAGAATGAAATAATGCCATCTGCAGCAACATGGGTGCAACTAGAGATGATCATACTAAGTGAACTAAGTCAGAAAGAGAAAGACAGATATGATATGATATCACATATGTGGAATCTAAAATATGATACAAATGAACCTATCTATGAAACGGAAACAGACTCACAGACAAGGAGACAGACTTGTGGTTGCCAAGGGGGATGGGTTCGGGGGAGGGATGGAGTCGGAGGTTGGGGTTAACAGATGTTATCTATTATGTATAGAACTGATAAAGAGCAAAGTCCTACCGTATAGCACAGGGAAATATAGTCAATGTCCTCTGACTAAACAAAATGAAAAAGAATATATATATATTTTTTTGAATATCAATCAAGTGTTTTATTTTTATAAATCTTAGAAATATAGGACAAAGTTTGCACATTGTTCCATCTTCAAACCTTGGAAAGGACATATGCACATTAGTAAATGAAATATTTGAAAACATAGTTAACTTCATCTTTTTTTTTTTTTTCCCACTGTACAGCAAGGGGGTCAGGTTATCCTTACATGTATACATTACAATTACATTTTTCCCCCAGCCTTTCTTCTGTTGCAACATGAGTATCTAGACAAAGTTCTCAATGCTACTCAGCAGGATCTCCTTGTCAATCTATTCTAAGTTGTGTCTGATGAGCCCAAGCTCCCGACCCCTCCCACTCCCTCCCCCTCCCATCAGGCAGCCACAAGTCTCTTCTCCAAGTCCATGATTTTCTTTTCTGAGGAGATGTTCATTTGTGCTGGATATTAGATTCCAGTTATGAGTGATATCATATGGTATTTGTCTTTGTCTTTCTGGCTCATTTCACTCAGGATGAGGTTCTCTAGCTCCATCCATGTTGCTGCAAATGGCATGATGTCATTCTGAAAAAGAATATTTTTAAAAATGTATATATATAAAAATAATGTGTGCATATATGCATGTATAACTGAATCACTTTGTTGTGCAGCAGAAATTAACATAATGTGGTAAATCAACTACATGTCAATTAAAAAAAAAATCCCTGACCAAGATCTGTGGTCTCAGGCTCCTGCTGGCTGAGGCTGTTGGCAGCGCTCAGAGGCGCTCTGGGTGGTCCCGGCCCAGCTCTCCCATTCACACCTGCACTCCCCCCCAGTCTGTCCACCGTTCATCCTGAGAGCTCGGCATCCCCTCGCCTCCCTCCTGCTCTCTGCATCTCCCTCTCTTCCTGGAGGTGCTGGCTGAGTTCTCCTGCATTTGAGAAGCACGTGGGGACATGAGGCTGATTCACAAAAGCTGGCGTGGTCTCCTGCGGACTTGGAATCCCCAGCCGGGCAGGGGGGATAACCACGGAGCTGGTGCAGGCCAGCAGCCCAGATAGGGAAGGCCATCCGAGGACAGGGCTTCCTGTGCACAGGAAAGCCTCCGTCCCTGATCCCTGCCACCAGGAGTCCCTAGGAGGAGCTGGGGGACCCAGCACTGTGGCATCAAATGGCTCCAACATCTAGTTTTAGCTCCAGAATAGGCACTGGCCCAGTGCTGCATGGGGAACGATTTCCAAATGAAAAACATTAGCCTGGTGGCTTCCAAATGTCATCCTGGAGCCAAGCAATCCCCATGTCACGGAGACAGCAGACCTCCTCGGGCTTATCTGCCAGCCCCTCGCCTTTCCATGGGCGAGTCCTTGTCCCCAGCTGGCCTCCAATGATGGGGGACGGACCTGACCAAGGGGTCGCTGCCCTGAGGTTTGGGACGTGGAGCTCTGTGGGCCGAGGCAGACGCGTGTTGGGGCTGATGGCGGCCACGTGGAGAAGCCGACATGCAGTGAGAGGGAAGGGAGCCAAGAGCCGAGGTGCCAAGTGAAGTGATCGAAGACAGGGGCAGCGGGAGGGACCTGGGGACACTTGCATCCAGGCCTTTCTGATGGCCGAGTGGCTCTTAGACACGTCCCCAAGTTCTTGCAATAAGCCCCTTTCTGCTCCCATTTTCTCTCCATCACTTGCCAACAAACGAGTCCTATTAAATAAGCGGTGAGAAAGGGCCAGGGCCAGTCTTGGAGGCTGCAGCCTGTCGGAGGCCAGAGGCCCAGAGCCCCCTTTCTGAGCCGGTCCTGCTGTCCTGGGCTTGGCGGAGCCGAACCCCTTGCGCTGCCTGCTGCCCTCGGGCACCAGGAAGGCTGCCGGCTGCGGACCCATCAGAGGAGGAGCGGTGTGGCCGAAACCCCGGGGCTGGACCTGCAACCTCTGACCGCTGAGACCTTAACCTGCAGAGGACTCTGCTCCTGAGCACGCAACACACGCTGCTTGGGGCATCACAGGGCTCAACGGCCGAGTGGGAAATAAAGTCCTACGAGCCGAGCGAAGGGGCTGCTCTTACCACGAACTTCCTGGATGGGCGGCACCCTTTACAACAAAATTCCTCGACAGACTTGGACCAGGTCCCTCCAAAAGCACATCCACCCAGAACCTTGGAAGGTGACACTATTTGGAGATCGGTCTTTGCAGGAGTCCTCTACAGGTGTCCCAGGTCGTACTGGACGCAGATGGGCCCCAAGTCCAATGACTGGTGACCTTACGAGGAGGGGAGAGGACACACACAAGGAACGGACACATGGAAAGATGGCCTTGAGATGGAGGCAGCTGCACCTCAAGGACCCCCAGCTCACACCACGAACGGGCGTGTCCAAGGTACCCTGGCTCCCCAGCCAGGAGCTGGGGCCTTCGAAGAGATGCCCAAGGTTACAGGAGGTCCATGGGGTGAGCCCTGACCCCACAGGGCTGGCGTGGCTGCTCGAGGACAGACGGGAGGACACAGGGAGAAGGCGGCCATCTGCAAGGGGAGGGGCCCGCCCTTGCCGACACCTTGACCTTGGATCCCCAGCCCCCAGGACTGTGAGAAGAGAAATGTCTCTAAGACCCCAGCCTGCGGTGCTTTGTAACGGCTGCCTGCGCAGACAGACACAGCAAGACTCCCTACTGTCTGTATTCGTCCTTAAAGTTCAATTTAAAAAAACTGATTCATTGACTGACACTCTGCCATATTCCAAGATGGATGTAAATGTTTCAAAATCTATGTTTACGGAGGTCCCATTGTGGCTCAGTAGCTTAAGGACCTGACACAATGCCCATGAGGATGGGGGTTTGATCCTTGGTCTTGCTGCTCAGGGGGTGAAGGATCTGGTGGTGTTGTAGCTGCAACGTGGTTTGACGAGGCAGCTCAGATCCGGTGTTGCCATGGCTGTGGTTGGTTGGCAGCTGCAGCTCCAATTCGACCCCTGGCCTAGGAACTTCCATATGCCGCAGGTGTGGCCCTGCCAAGAGCAAAAAAAAATCTATGTTTACAGGTCGATGGCTCCACTTTCACATTTCAGACCTGTGGCTCTGGCGCCCACATTTCACACCGTGGTTTTGAGGGTTCACCGGGCCTGTGTGCCGCCCTGGTGATGGGTCACGGGTGGGAAGAGGCCCCAACACCACAGGCAGGTCAGGCAGGTCACTGGTGTGTCCAAACAATGTCAGCGTTTCCTCGGACTTCACGCCCGACACAGAACAGAGGGTCCCAACCTCCGAGCTCTCCAATCCTCCCCCGTAAAACTTAGGACATGTCTTTTCTGTTGAGCAGTTTCAGCGAATTTTCACCAAGGTGATTTTTCCTCTCTGGAAATGCATTTAGGAATGGTTGTGCCGGTGAGGCTGGGGCTCCTAACGCTCTCAATTACTGGCACGTTCTCCCCAGTTTGAAATGTTTTCCCCTCAAGCTCCCAGGAATTCATGCAAATGTTCCCAGCATTCAGGTTTGGATCAGCGCTCAGGCGCTGGGAGGGGGGGGCACTTAAATTTGGCATATTCTGTTAAGCTGATAAAAACCCTCTCCGCACACATTGCAATAGAGAAAAGGAGCAGCCGACACCATTTCCTTGTGGGGCCCCAATGAGAAATAGGTCTGCAGGTCCCAAGGATGCCTGGAGGGGGCCGGGGGTGACATGCCGTGCCGGTGACCCCACTGAGCCAGGACTGGGTGCCGAGGTCCCCTGGGTGTCTCTCCTCCTGCAGCCGTGCGCCTGCACGGGGAGCTGGCCTGGGGACTTGCCCACACCTGACGCTCCTTGGCCGTGAAGGAGGCCCCAGACCACTGAGCGTGAATAAGGACCCACGACTAGGACTCCAGGCCCGATGGGCTCCAGGGCGCACGGCTCTCTGCTGACAGCCACCTGTGCCGTTCTGTGACATGGGCCAAGCACACAGGCTGCGCCTCGGAACAGCAGGAGATGGGTGACACCCAGTGTCCTAACAGCTCGCAGGACTAAAGAGGGCTGAGTGAGGGGACGCCCACGCCCCACCACCATCACAGCCCTGAGGGGCGGGAGCTGGAAGCAGAGCGGTGGTCGTGAGGGGCTGCAGGGCGAGGGACAAACGGGCAGCTTGTTAGTGTGGGGGCAGAGTTCCAGCTTTGCAAGATGAACAGTCCGGAGACCGGCCGCACCGCTGCATTGCGCCCTGAACGTGGCAAATTATACTGAAGACACCGAGCGTTACCACAACGAAAAATACATTAAAAGGCGTTCCTGCTGTGGCGCAGTGGGATTGGCAGCGTCTCTGGGGCACCGGGGCCCAGTGGGTTAAAGGATCTGGTGCTGCCACTCAGATCTGATCCCCTGGCCTGGGAATGCCATATACCATGGGGCAGCCAAAAAAATTAAAAAATAGCAAGACCTGGAGTTCCCCCAGTGGCTCAGCAGAAACGAATCTGACTAGCATCCATGAGGACAAAGGTTCGATCCCTGGCCTTGCTCGATGGGTTAAGGATCTGGCTTTGCTGTGAACTGTGGCGTAGATGGCAGACAAGGCTTGGATCTGGAGTTGCTGTGGCTGTGGTGTAGGCTGGCAGCTACAGCTCCAATTGGACCCCTAGCCTGGGAACATCCATATGCTGCAAGTGCGGCCCTAAAAAGCCAAAAAATTAAAATTAAAATTTAAAAAATTAGCAAGACCCAGCTATAATAGTCATTCTGCATAAGTTACTTTAAAATAGTTACTTTAAATATGAAAACTTATGGAGTTCCCATCGTGGTGCACTAGTTAACGAATCTGACTAGGAACCATGAGGTTGCGGGTTCGGTCCCTGCCCTTGCTCAGTGGGTTAAGGATCCGGCGTTGCCGTGAGCTGTGGTGTAGGTTGCAGACGTGGCTCAGATCCTGTGTTGCTGTGGCTCTGGCGTAGGCTGGTGGCTACAGCTCCGATTCGACCCCTAGCCTGGGAACCTCCATATGCCTCGGGAGCAGCCCAAGAAATGGCAAAAAGACAAAAAAATAAATAAATAAATATGAAAACTCAGATTTGAGCATAAATAGACTGAAAAAGATATACTGTGAAACCAGTAAGCACGAGGAAGCTAGAGTGGCTACGCTGACACCAGGCAGAACAGAACTAAAGAAAGCGGTACAGAGAGGGCAACCATCTCCTAATGATTAAAAAGTCAGTTTGTCAGGACCTCTGGACTCCTCAGGCACGTGGACTCGAGCCTGCACACGGGTCACTGTCCACAGGGAGGGTTCCTGCCATCCTTCACGCCCTGGCCAGGCAGAGTGGTGGGCTGCGCCCCGCCACCCCAAGGAGGCAGCTCTGGCCAGGGCAGAACCGCCTGGACCTGCTGCTCACTCTGGCCAGGCAGTGTGTCCGAGAGGGATGGAGGTCACGGCCCCAAGACCTGGCCCTGGCCCTGAGCAGCGGCCCCCTGCCTGCCTGCTCGGGCCCACGGCCCAGGCTCGCAGACCGCATCCCAGCCTGCTGTGCTGAGCGGAGACCAGAGGCCCCGGGCAGCGGCCAGGCTCAGCCAGGAAGGGAGGTCCTGGGAGCTGGAAGGCAACGTGAAGCCAGGTGAAGGGGAGAGTCCCCGTCCTTGGTCTGGGGTTTGCCTTCCTATTTTTGGTCAAGGCAGGTAACGAACCACATGAGAGGAGGGGACAGACCCTGATGTGTCTGGACCTCAGGGCTCTGAGCGTGGGGTTGGGGGGTGCATGCCCCTCACACAGTACTCAGAGCTGTGATAGAAACCTCGTAGCAGAATGTCTTCAGGGTGCAGCTCGTGGCAGAGTTTCCTTTCAAGGCTGAGTAATACTTCCTCGTATGTATTTACCACATTTTGTTCGTTGGGTCCCCCCTCGAGGGACAGACAGGTGGCTGCCACTTTTGGCTGCTGGGAGCAACACTGCTATGAACACGGTGTGCACATATCTGCTGGTGCCCTCGCACCGCATCCTCTTTGGTATCTGTGCACAAGTGGAATTGCTGGAGCACGTGGTAACTCTGTATTTATGTTTTGAGTAATTCCCATACTGTTTTACAAAGCAGCTTCGCCATTTTACATTCCCACCAGGAGGGCACAAGAATTCCAATTTTCCACATCCTTGCCACCTATTATTTTCTGGTTGTTTGATTGTAGCATCCTAAGGAGTATGAGGTGTCAGTCTTGCTTTTTAAAAATTCGTTCGGGTTAAAGAACATGTGGTACATGTATACCATGGGATAGTAGCCATCAAAAAAGAAGGACATAACTCCATTTGCAGCCACATGAATGGACCAAGAGATTATCAATCATACTAAGTGAAGTAAGTCAGACAAAGACAAATATCATAGGATATCACTTATATGTGGAATCTAAAAAATGATACAAATGAACTTATTCACTAAATGGAAGCAGACAGACAGAAGACAAACGTATGGTACCCAGTGGGGAAAGGTGGCGTGGGGACAAACTAGGAGTGTGGGGATAACATATATACAGTACTGTATATAAAAGAGATAAACAACAAGGACCCAATGAATAGCACAGGGAACTCTACTCAGTATTTTATAAAAACTATGTGGGAAAAGAATCAGAAAAAGAATGGATATATGTATATGTATAACCGAATCATTTTGTTGTACACCTGAAACTAACACAACGTTGTAAATCAAACTATACTCCAATAAAGAGAAAATTTAAAAACCCATTCTTAACAAGGTCCTTCTGTATATAGCACAGGGAACTATATCTGATAACCTATCATAAGACATAATGGAAAAGTATGTAAAAAAGAATGTGTGTGTGTATATGTATATATATAGCTCAATTACTTTGCTGTACAGCAGAAATTAATACAATATTTTGAATCAACTATACATCAATAAGATAAATTTAAAAAAGCTCCTTTATGACAACCTTTGCCTTTTAATTAATGTGTTTAGTTCACTAAAATTTAATGTAATTTTTGGAGTTCCCGTTGTGGCTCAGTGATTAACAAATCCGACTGGGAACCATGAGGTTGCGGGTTCGATCCCTGGCCTTGCTCAGTGGGTTAAGGATCCAGTATTGCCACGAGCTATGGTGCAGGTTGCAGATGTGGCTCGGATCCCACATTGCTGTGGCTGTGGCATAGGCCAATGTCTATAGCTCTGATTCGACCCCTAGCCTGGGAACCTCCATATGCCACAGGAGCGGCCCAAGAAATCAAAAACAAAACAAAACAAACAATTAATGTAATTTTTGATGTGGTTGGATTTAGGTATGCTAATTTATTGTTTTCTTTCTTTCTTTCCTTCTTTCTTTTTTTTTTTTTTTTGTCTTTCTGGCTGCTCCAGCAGTGCATGGAAGTTACCAGGCTAGGGTAGAATTGAATCTGCAACTGTCGGCCTACACCACAGTCACAGCAACACAGCATCCTAACTGCATCTGCAACTTACACCACAGCTCACAGCAATGCTGGATTCTCAACCCACTGAGTGAGGCCAGGGATTGAACCCATGTCCTCATGGATACTAGTGAGGTTTGTTACCACTGAGACCCAAGAGAAACTCCCATTATTTGTTTTTTATTTGTTCCATCTGTTTTGTGTTCCTCTGTTCCTCATTTTCTGCCTTCTGGATTATTTGAATTTTAAAAAAATCTGTTTTAAATAATATTGTGTTTTAGCTATGCCTCTTTAGCTATACCTCTTTACATTAGACTATTAGTGGTTGCTTAGAGATTAAAATATATATAAACTATACATCCTTATATACATGTATATAAACTATACGGCCTTTTCCAGTCTAGGTAGCATTAATTCTAAACACCATATATAAAACGTAGAAACCTTACAACCCTATGGACTTACATAGGTCCATATGCTGCCCCCCCCCATTCTTTAATCTATCGTCATGGGTATTGTATCCACATACTAATAAACACCAGCAGGCAATGTTATAATCTTTCGCTTTAAACAGATTTATGTATTTTAAAGAAATTAAGATTTTAAAATTTGTTTACCCACATATTTCCCAGTTTTGATACTCTTCATTACTTCCCTAAAATCTGAATTCCCAACTGGTATCATTTCCCCTCAAATAACTTCTATTAGTGTTTATCAGAAATAGCAACAAATTATCTAATATTTTGTCCCAAATATTTTCCTTTTTGAAAGGTACAATCCCTGGCTATAGACTCCTAGCTTGACAGGTTTGTCTTTCAGCATCAAATACATTGTTCCACTTCCTTCTGGCCTCCATAGTGTCTGATGAGAAGTCTGCAGTAACTCAAATCATATTCTTCATGTACAATGTGTATCATTTTCTTTGGCTGCTTCAGAGATCTCCTCTTTCTCTTTATTTTCAGCAGTTTGATTATGATACTTAGATGTGGTTTTATTTATATGTATCGTGTTTGGGGTTCACTAAGCTTTTTGAAACTCAAATTTACGTATTTCACCAAATTTAGGAAATTTCTGGACCACTATAACTTTGAATACTTTTTCCTCCTACATTCTCTGTTTCCTCTTGGGACTGAAATTGCATAGGTGTTAGAACTTTTAGTATTGTCCCACATGTTCCCAGGGCTCTCTTCATTATTTTCAAACTGTTTTCTCTCTCCAGACTGAATCTATATTTAAGTTCGCTGACTCTTTCATTTATTATCTCCATTCTGGTAATAAGCCAATCCCCTGAATTTTCAATTTCAAATATTATATTTTCTTCAGCTCTAGGATTTCTATTTGGTTCTTATTTTTATAATTTCTACTTCTTAGTTGAGATTTCTTTTCTTTCACTGACAGCATATTTTCCTTTATTTAACTGAGTATAGTTATAATATCTTCTCTAAAACTGTTGTCTTCTGTGGAGTTCCTGTCATGGCTCAGTGGTTAATGAACTAGACTAGTAACCATGAGGTTGCGGGTTTGATCCCTGGCATCGCTCAGTGGGTTAAAGATCCAGAATTGCCATGAGGTATAGTGTAGGTCGCAGATGTAGCTCAGATCCCACATTACTGTGGCTGTGGCATGGGCTGGTGGCTACAGCTCCAATTAGACCCCTAGCCTTGGAACCTCCATATGCTGTGGATGTGGCCTTAAAAAAACAAAAAATACAAAAAATAAAATTGTTGTCTTCTAATTCCAACATCTTGGGGGGCATATCAGGAGTCTCAGTTGATTGACTTCTCTTAAGACTGCGTCATAATTTCCTTTTTTGTTTTTGTTTTTGTATCCGGAATGTCATGTATTGGGAATGTTATGTTGCAGAAATTCTGGAGTCTATTTTGACCCTCCCTAGAATGTGGACTTTTTTGTTTTGGTAGGTGATTAGCATGATTGGACTTAAACTGCAAACTCTGTGTCTTTAGTATCAGCTCAAATCACAGTGCAAATCTTTTATTTTAGCTCAACTGCCTTGAGTCTGGCTACAAGCATGTGTGGTTCAGGGGCCAGTCAGCTATTTGGATAGAGTTTTTTCTTTTTGTGCAGGGCTTTTAGTTTTTATTTTAATTAATTTTTTACCTTTTTAGGGCCACAACCCAGGATAGGGGTCAAATTGGAGCCACAGCTGCCAGCCTATGCCACAGCCACACCAATGCCAGAGCCAAGCCATCTCTGCAACCTACACCATAGCTTGCAGCAATGCTGGATCCTTGACCCACTGAGCAAGGCCAGGGATGGAACCTGCATCCACATGGATACTAGTCAGATTCATTTCTGCTGAGCCATGATGGGAACGCCAGGGCTTTTAGTTTTTAAATGCAATTCAGTTGGGTCCAGCAGGAATTTCCTTGGCCATCCTTATATGCTTGTTTCTGAAGCACAGGTGTTTTGTTCACCTGTCACAAAGCTGGATGGCCTCTGAGCAGGTGCTTAGTGAAAGGAAGAAACACCTTCGCAAGAAGTTAAGGATTAAAAGGCCAACTTTCTCTTAGGCTGAGAGGAGAGCCAGCTGTGGGTGAACCTGTCTGTATCAGTCTGCTCAAGCTATCATCACTATGTGGCTTAAACAACAGAAATTAATTTCCTCACAGTTCTAGATTCTGGAAGTCCAAAAGTAAGGTGTCAGCAGGTCTGGTTTTCCTGAGGCCTCTCTCCTTGGCATGCAGATGGCTATCTTCTCCCTGTGCCCTCACACTGTGTTTCCTCTGTCTTTGTCTGTGTCTGATCTCCTCTTCTTGTAAGGACAACAGTCATACTGGATTGGGAACCACCCTCACAATCTCATCTAACCTTAAATACCTTTGAGGACTTTGTCTCCAAATAGAGTTGTATTCTGAGCTGCTGGCAGTTAGGGCTTCAACATATGAATAATTTGGGGTGGGAAACAATTCATCCCATACACTGCCCTTCAAAGGCTAAGGACTGCCCTCCCTTAAAAGGGCAATGAATTCAGCTGATCCACCCCATGGTGCCCAGGTTATCCTTATATCCTCCTATTCTGATGAGGAAACTAAGGCTCTGGAAGCTGCCTTCACAGAGCTACTTACTGAGTGGCACATCTGGTGCCCACTTCCCACTTTGGGTCTTGGGCTCTGGTCCTCCAAGCCCAGTAGGTCGTGGGTACCAGCTACAAAGCTCAGGACCTCCCGCCACAGGATCAAAAGTACCAACTGTGACCATTCCTGTGTTGATGGAGGGGTCCAGAGAGTTCTGTGGGCCCTGTCTGTGGCTTAGCACTGCCTCCCAGCAGCCCAGACAGCCTGACTCAGAGGTGGGCGCTCTCTCCCCATCCTCCAGCACCAGGGCCTGAACATTTCTGAAAGCCCTCCCTCCTTGTCTGCTGCCTCCTGGCTCTGTGGTGCCGCAGGCATCCCAGGTCTCAATGGTCTGTGTTTGACGACCCAAGGGAAAGCAAGAGCAGCTCGGCATGGGTGTGAATCACTGCAGAGTCTGAGCCCCTGGGTGCGGCCTGGCTGCGGGGCAGGTGTGCAGCCTACCTCGGGGAACGCTCTGCTGCAAGTGGAGGGGAGGGGGGGGTCCCAGAGCACAGCGGTCTGAGCAGGGTCCACAGTCCTCTCCTGGAGCATCTGGCTTTGCCACACTTGCCTCTTCCAACCAGGGACTACCATGGACAATGAAAACATCCAGCGTGGTGGGTCTAGGATGCAGGGTGGGGAGGGGGGGTTAGCTCTTCCGAGGAACAGCTAGAAGGATGAAGCGACACCTGGAATGACCAGAGTCGGGATGTTTTGCCGAACTGGCTTCTCTGAGAGTCATTTTGAAGCGCAGGTGATTTGGAAGAGCACGGCAGAGCCCTGAGCCACCAGGGAGTCGGGGTGGGGTAGGGAGGGGATGGACAGGCAGAGAGGCTGCCGCTGTCCCTATTCTCCTCAGCTCTGTCGCCAGCCCATTTTACTTGTCAAAGACCGTTTCGAACCAAGCGCCACGGCTTTCCCCCCGCGTGAGTCATGCGTTCACGTCAACGCAGCATATTTATGCAATCTGCCTCAATTACACTGTCTAGGGAACAGCCTGGCAACCCATTAATCCTCTGGGAAAACATTTTAAACAGACCAATTCAGAGACAGCTCCCTCACAATGCTGACCTCCGCCAGCTCCTTTTTTGGCAGAAGGAGGCAGGGTGCTTGACCTCCCAGGAAGAGGCGGTGGGCGCCGTCCTGCGTCCTAAGCCTGCCCGCCCGCCGTCCAGCCCCTGCTGATTCACTGCCCGGTGTGCGTGCATCTTGCCACCAGGTAACTGTAGCCTAACGTGTTGCCCAGTGTAGGGTCACAACAGGAAGACGTGCAATTAAAGGGACAAAAATACCCCAAGGAAATCAACACGGGACTTATTAATATCAGACCCATAGGTGACAAGTGTCAGACAATCGGTCAACAAGGGGCCCCGTGTCTGCGTGATCCCGGCTAACCCATTATGATCTTTATGAAGTGTCCTTCTGGGGGGTCCGGATCTGCAGATATGAGGGGAAGCCCCTTTCCTTTTATTAGCAGCTAAGCTCTTTATACTTTGACCATATTGCAGCAGGTTAGAAGTCTAAGCTTTATTGTCTTATGTTATTGAAAATCCAGATTCTGGCAGGCTTCTCCCTCAGGTCACGCTTTGTCTGCGAATACATTCTCATCTTTCCATGTACAGAGACCGTCTGGAGAGAGGCAGAAAAAGATTAGGACTGTAATATACTTAAATCCAATTTATTTGCCTGGCCAGAAACTTCCACCCTCCACAATTGCTTCCTACCCGAGATGTTGTCTTTAATTCTTTCGTGACAGGGAGAAACACAGCTCCCAGCAGGTTCCGGCAAGAGGAAGGGCTTGGGTCCTGAGGCGTCCACACCGATGGGGAACAGGGGGACCTGGGCTGGGGGGTAGCCCAGCCACAGACTGAAGTTTCTGGTTCAGAACGGCTCCTTTTTTTATGAGGAATAATCTGAAGTCGCTGTCATTCATCAGAAGAGAAACGCCTTCATTAGAGGGTGGCAGGCCCAGAAAAGCCCGCTGGCCGAGATCCCTGCCACCATGGCTCCCTCGTGCTTTGTGTCACCCAGGAGGGGCTGTCCCCTGGCCGCCTGGCTCCCGCCCAGGTGTCAGCCCCAACCAGGTTGGTCCCCACAGTGCAGCCCAGGCCCATCTCAGCCTGTAGTAACTTTCCTTCCAGACTCTGCCTCTGGACGCAGACAGGAAGCCTGGCAGGGACACAATCGGGGGCGGGGGGGGGGGATTTTCGTCAATTAGTGTTTGCTCAGTTAAGGGAGGGGCTGCCCAGTGGCTGCCCACCCCTCTCTCCCTCCCCACCCGGCAGAACCAGGTCGTGAACTCAGAGCTGGGCTGCCCCCATTGTCACCTGCGGGCCCTGCCGACAGTCAGCACAGTGGAGGAGGGGGGTCAGAACACAACTGATGAGCACCAACTGTGTACACTCTTCCACGCCAGGCCTTGACCAAGGGAGGAAGCAGAGATGGGCACCCAGAAGGAAATAATGAACAGGGGACCTCTGAACTCAGGGCAGGGAAGTGGGATGTGGGGACAGGGTCCCAGCTGGCAGGGAGCACCCCAGGAGGAGCTTGGGAGATCCTGCACCCAGTGACCCACTGGGGCCCCTTTGCCCGGAATGTGCCTGTTAACACCGAGAGTCACATGTCCCAGGAAACCCCCAGGTCCGGACAAACCACCCTAGCAGCCAGAATATCATCTCAGTGCTGCCCTGTCCCTCCTGGGTGACCCTGAAAGTCAGCTCGCAACGTGGTTAATTCCTCACCCACGCACCATGGGCACGACAAGGATGCCTTTGACCTCTAGGAAACCTTGAGGCTTTCCCGCTCTCCTTCGGGTCCGTGGTCTTCCCCAAGCTCTGGCTGCCTCTTAGAGATAGCAGGTCACCATGTCTGCTGTCCCTCGAGAGCCACGGGACGTGATCCATTCCAAGACGCGGCAAGCCACACAGCATCAAGGTGCAGGGCTCGGGATAAGAAACTGGCTTCCTGGGGAAGCGGCTCCAAAGCCAACAGTGGGAGGCCCTGGCAGCCGAGCAGCGAGCAGCTCCAGAACAGCGCCCCATCCTCTGCTGCCTGCCCTCGCCACGGGGTGAGACAGGAGGGGAAAGGAGGAGACAGTGAGGGAGCCTGGGTGCTCCTTTTTAAGGGAATGCTGGGAAACTGGGCTGCCTGCATCCCCAGCCTCCAGTCCCTTCTGGGCAAAAGGTACCGCTGTGCCAGCCAGCCTGTTGCCAGGCAGCCCATAAAGAGCTACAACAGTCGTGCCAAAACATGAGCTTGTCCTTGATGTTCAAGGCACACGTGGGCGTTTCGGTTTCTCCAAGGTGAAGGCCACTTTTGCAAAACATCTCGGAAAGTGGCCACGTGGGTCACGCACATCAGATTCTGTCCTGGCATCACATTCTTTCCCATTAGAAATAAGACAGCACTGAACGCCTTTGGTGGTTGTCCCAGCCCAGCCTACCCTGCCTGCCTCCAGCAGTAAAGCGCCTACTCAGAAGACCAGACGAGACCAGAGGGGGAGTGGAACCAGAGTCCCAGAGAGGGGCCCCCAGGCTACGAGGGGCTTCGGGAAACTGCACTGACCTTCTCGCCCAGGGCACCATTCCTGGCCGCGAGCCAACATGCAAAGGATGCTTGGGTCCTAGTCAGGACCCACCACCCCCATCCCGGACCTTTGCGCCCTGTCTATGCCCCCCACCCAGGGTGGGGTTCGTCCTCTCTGGAAAATCTGCTCCCCTTTGAAGGAGACAAGCTCCCAGCACCTTGCCAGGGAGGTGCTGTGTTTGAGACAGGGCATCCCAAGCACCGGTGGCTTCACAAACCTAAATCTCCGGGGGCACTGGCAGGTGTCACCATCCCCACATAGCACATTTGACTCCAGAAGGGAAAGAAGACAGTGGTCCCTTGGTAGGCTCCGAATGCAGCTTTGGGCATAAATCTGCGCACAGAATCAATTCTTTGGAGGGAGCCAAATGGAGTGAAAAGCAGGGGCAATTTGCACAGGACTACGTTTTGCCAAACTGTCTTCCAAAATGATTATAACACTTTTCATTGCTACAAACAGTGACTCAGTGCCTATTTTCCAACATCGTCACCAGCACTAAGTGTTATGCTTTTTAAAAATTCCTGCCAACTTGATAGCAGAATACTTAGAAGACTTGGGTTTTTAAACTTACAAGTTTTAGTCATTTTTGCTGTAGCCAAAATTCCAGATCAACCGAAGTGTCTGTCAACATGATGCCAGCAGCCTGAATTGTTGTTCATATGATCAATGTAATAACACACGGCTCTTTGAAGGACAAGCCAGATCCCTGCGGGTGAGCTGCATTCATAGCAAAGACCCTCGGGACATAGTGTTGAGTGAAAATGAAGTTGAAGGAGTTGTGCCTATGATTTTAGTAGGCTCTACACACATGTACACACATGCACATTCGTGTACAAACTCATGTGTGCACACATACACACTCACACACACTCAGAAATTCACCCTCCTTCCACTGCCGGCGGCACCAGTGGGCATCAGGGAGGAAGAGGAGACGGAGCCCAGTGGGAGGGTGGCCGTTGTTCCTGCAGGTCAGGGCTGGACTCGTGCTGGGACAATAAACCAAAGGCACAGAGCTGCCAGGTAGGTACGAAGGTCACCTTGCAGGCGTTAACCAGTTAGCAAGTTAGCTGACCAAGGATATATCCTGAAAAATGCACACTCTACCAAGAGAGGTTTAAGCGCGCCCCTGGCCCCGGCCCGTGGCCTGCTCAGTCACACTAGTTCCCGTGCCTCGCTGCCCACCCCCCCAGCCAGCCCTTCTCTCTCCCGTCCCCCTTCTCACTGGGCTCCAGGGATCAGTAGGCCGTGGGGGGCCACCCCGAGCAGATCATTTTGGACCCCACCCTGAGGCTGGGTCTTCCCGGAGGCCTGGGCACCAGCTTTGTTGGCCCCGGCCTGGCCGCTGGCGACTCAGATGACCTTTCCCTGCAGGGCAGGCCGTGGGGGGGCTTGTCGCCAGGAACTGGCCCTCACTCCTCCCCTTCCCACCGGCGAGGCTCTCCCATGCCCCCAGGGGACTGCCGTCCCAAACCACAGCCACTGTCTCTGGCTTCCAAGCCGCCAGGCCCTGCTGCCCCACGTGGGAGAGCACAGAGGGGGATCTGGCCGCGTCCAGTGTCAACACTAGGAGGCGATTAAAACGTGGGGCTGCCCACAGGGACAGTGACCACCCCCACTCTCTCTGACACTGGACACAGCACTTCCACAGCAGCCGGGACCTGGCTTTGCTCACTCAGATACCACAGCACAGGAGTTCCCCTTGTGGTGCAGCAGAAACGAATCTGACTAGGAACCATGAGGTTGCGGGTTCGATCCCTGGCCTCGCTCAGTGGGTTAAGGATCCGGCATTGCCATGAGCTGTGGTGTAGGTCTCGGATGCGGCTCAGATCCTGTGTTGCTGTGGCTGTGGTACAGGCTGGCAGATGCAGCTCTGATTCGACCCTTAGCCTGGGAACC
Organism: Phacochoerus africanus; assembly: GCF_016906955.1. Taxonomy (NCBI): domain Eukaryota; kingdom Metazoa; phylum Chordata; class Mammalia; order Artiodactyla; family Suidae; genus Phacochoerus; species Phacochoerus africanus. The sequence continues at coordinate 139,288,480 of NC_062558.1, forward strand.
TCTATATGCCACAGGTGTGGCCCTAAAAAGCAAAAAAAAAAAAAAGAGAGAAAGAAAGAAAGAAAGAAAAAAGAAAGAAAGAAAGAGAAAGAGAGAGAGAAAGAAGGAAGGAAGGAAGGAAGGAAGGAAGGAAGGAGAGAGAGAGAGCGAGAAAGAAAGAGAACCACGGCATGGCATTGCTGCAGCTGTGTCAGGACCTCTATTCCAGAAATGTTTATTCTGTGGAATTTTCAATTGAAGCAGAGGCTTTGAAACAATGAATGCAGACAAGAACGTGTGATGGGGGCCATGGCACGTCCAGTCACCCCACACAGATGGAGGCGAAGCACGACTGAGAAAGTCACATCCCGTCACACCGTGTGGCCCGCATCTATCTGTGGTGTGGACATGGCTGCAAATGCTGGCATCTCGTTTGTGATAGTCCCCCACACGTACCAAACGCTCGCCCTATCCCCAGGGCAACTGATAAAGGAGTTTGACACAAATAAATTGTAGATTAGACCCCGCGAAGTCTGTTTTCCCGGGCAATGCGAATGCACCTGCTTTGGTTTCTGGGCAGAAGTTGTTATCTGATGATAGGACATGAAATATGTGGAAAGGGTGCGATCCTTCACCTGACGGGGGTGGGGAGAGACGGCGCCAGGGGACAGGCAGGGGGAGGGGCTGCAGGGGGCACCCTTGGGTCCTGTGCTGGCTGGACAGCCCTGCTGTCCCCTCCGCTTGGCGCCTCCCCCACCAGGACTGCCCAGGAGCGCAGCCTGCAGTCCATACCTCCGAAGGCAGGCGTTTGGTGGTTCTCACCGCAATTTATTTTAATTATGTGTGACATAAAAAGACCACCTACAGATGAGACAATGCCGCCGTAAGAGTCTCGAGGTTACTGTAGGGAATACTTCATAACCGAAGTGTGTTTTCCCCAAGGAGTTAGACTACCATTTGATTTAATTTTTAATTTTTACATTTTAATCAAAAATAGATCAAATGGTGGTGGTCTCTCCGGGGAAACATGCTTCAGATAGGAAGCCGGCCATGCTCCTTTTAAATATGTAAAGCTGCCATCTCCGTATAAGTCACGGGTGGCGCCTGCTGCCAGCCGTGACACTGGGCTGGCCGTGTTTCCGGAGGAGCGGGGCCGCCGGCAGCGACACCTGCTCCAACCCGTGATCTTTAAACAAAAGACGGGAGTTTCTTTTTATCAATGCACCTCTGCACCACAGAGGCGTCTACCTGGATGTCAGCAGAGCTGGGTGGACGCTTCCAGGACGGGGCGGTGGGCAGCGTGAATCACAGCGTGTGAACACCTGTGCACACCTGCTCTGGATTCTCAACAATAACGATAACTTTTCAGTGGCAGGAAAGGCACGCATATTCCCAGCCGGGTGGCTCTTCCACCTGTGGGGGTCACATCATCGCCTTATCACATCTCCTCCTTGAGGGTGGCCCAGGCACCTGCTGGCATCCAGGTGGGCTTGAACAGCAGCCACCCAACTCCCGGCATGATGCACGTTTATGTTCTGTGGTGCCCGTGGACTTGATGTTCCCATCTGGAAAGGGGGGACAAAGCCGGGACAAAGCCGGGACGTGCCCTGACGGCGTGGGAACCAAGCGCCCATCAGCGAACATGCTGGGGATGTACTGGCCGCACCCAGTAAGCGCCAACGGCATCTCACTGACATCTTCCCGCTGCCTGGGTAGCAGAGGTCATGTCTCCTTCTCTCTCCTCCTAAGTGTCCCCTCAGGACCCGGAAGGGCTGTCCAAGGCCTGAGACAGGTGTTTGGTGGGGAAACGGCCTGGACAACAGGGGAGACCCAGGCCTCCAGAAGCCCTGCCCTTCCCAGCGGCTGCTCAACGCCTCGGCAGTGCCCACAGCTCTGCAGCCCGTGGGGCTTCCTCGAGTACCTGGATCTCCCTTCCTGAGTAACCCGGACACCCCCAGGCTTCCAGGCGTCCCCATTACAAAGCTGGGGGAGGGTGGGGAGGGAGCCCCGCCCACTTCCTCTGACTCCTTTCCCCGCATCAGCTGAGACCCGGGACCTCCCGGCCGCATCAACCTGGCCCTGGAAACCTGCTTTCACGGCCTGCTGTATTTAGTGCCTCCCTCTGGTGGCCCAGGGAAGGGATGTCCCCAACCTGCCCCCAGTGTCATTTACGTGAAGATCCACTGGACGTGTTTCTTCTGAATTAGCTCTAGGGGAACAGCGTGGTTTCCCAAAAAACAGGTATGCCTCCTTTCTCCCGGCCACCAGGCATACGGGAGACCATCTCTGTGCCTCAGAAGCCCAGAGAAAAAGCTGATGCTCGCGTCTGGTGGCCTGGCTCTCAGTCCAGTGGGCCTCTGCTTTGGTACCTGGCTTGCTTTCCACCTCCATCTCTGTGGCTCCTCACGGATGTGCTTTGCCGTGGGCTGTCCACTCCCTCTGGATGCCGAACGACAGCGGGGGTAGGAAAAGCCTAGACTGCCTGTGTCCCCCCTCTGGCCCCACCCACCAAGGTTGAGGGCGGAGCCGGACTTGGTGAGCACCCCACCCACTGGCCAGGTGGGAGTGGGCACCCCCTTTCCTGGAACCAGCACCCCTTGCACCCGGCACCCGGCACTGCCTTGGCTGGTGGCTCGGCTGGATGGGCTAAGTCCCCAGTGCCCCCTGCTTGGGCCACCAGGGCCTCTGCCATCTGTTTCGGCTGTGGCTTTGGAACAGCAGGATGGGCCCCCAGCTCAGGGGGAGAGGGTTTGGCCCAGGGGAGGTGAGGCCTGCCGGGACCTCCGTCAGCTTCAGGCTCCAAGGGCCACACTCTTACCCCCAGTTCCACAGGTGCCAGCAGTTGACCAGTTTTCCTGGTCAACACAGAGCGTGCAGCGCGGAGAAGGCTCAGGAGTGAAGGGGAGCTGGGCAGACGCGTTCGTGACAGACCTCATTCCCAAAGCAGAGGCCCCAGAACCGGGGGGCCCCTGACCCTCAGCACTGTCCCAGCACGTCCCCGAGGGTGGCCCCGTCCGGGCTCACTCACACCTCACCTGTTTGGTCCCAACCCACAGGGGACTCAGGCAGCTGAGCGGGTGGGGGCCTGGGGCAGGTGCGTGCCCCACGGTGACCAGACCAAGTTGACACGAGCATCCAGAGCTTGGGGACCTCGTGATCACAGCCTCGCTCCGCCAGTCTGCTCGGACACCACCACATGTCCGGTGTGGGGAGAACTCGGGTGAGAAGGGGGATGAAAGTGGGCGCTCAGCCCCGACGCCTGAGCTCGGACCAGCCCGCGGCCTGTAGGCCGGGGACGGTGATGGAGCCCTTGCAGATGCTGCACCAAGAGGAGAAAAACGCATGTTCTGAGAATGTTTTCCGCACACGTCTGCCAAGGCCGGTCAGGCGGAGAGCGAGCTTTTGTGCGGAAAACATCTGCCACCGCATCTGAAGAGCACACGGCGACGGGCACCTTCCACAGTGACACGAAGCGTCAGCAGGGCTCTTCCGGCAAAGACCCGTCCTCCTGAGAGAAGGCCCCTGAGGCTCAGCTGCCTCGGGCTGCTGTCACCTGCTGAGCCCACAGCTGCTGTTCCCGCGGGCTTGGGGCAGAGGCCCATCTCCGGGTTCGAGCCTGAGGCCGCACTGGCATTTTCCAGTCTTGGAAAGAGCAGGTGGGGACCTCGCAGCAGGGTGTCGGTGTGTCAGGGCTCGGCTGCGGGCCGCTCGGCAGCCCGGTGGGGACAGCGGCCATCGCGGGCTTCTCCAGAGCTGGGCTTGCAGAGCGGGGGGCTCGAGACATCCATCAGTGATACGCCAGGCAGCCCGCAGCCTAAGTGGAACCATCTGGAGGGACAAAGAGGCTTTGTGAACAGCCTCCTCCTGCTCCATTCGGGGGGAAACTGCTGAGCACGGGGACAGGGAGGACAGGTCCTTCAGGAGGAGCCTCCCGGGGGAGAGGCAGCCCTGGAGCCCGCGTGCAAAGACCGCAAATGGGGGCAACCCTCCCTCCCTAGTGCCGCTGCGGTCTTTGTAACTCTATGTGGTCATGACACTTAACAGGGGATCTAGCCTCTCTCGGATTTTTTGTTTTCTTGGTCTTTTTGCCATTTCTCGGGCTGCTCCTGCGGCATATGGAGGTTCCCAGGCTAGGGGTCGAATTGGAGCTGCAGCCGCAGGCCTACACCACAGCCACAGCAACGCAGGATCCAAGCCACGTCTGCGACCCACACCACAGCTTATGGCAACGCCGGATCCTTAAACCACTGAGCAAGGTCAGGGATCAAACCCGCAACCTCATGGTTCGTAGTTGGATTTGTTAACCCCTGCACCACGACGGGAACTCCCTCTCTCGGATTTTTAAGTGTGCAACACACACAATAGGGCTGACAGGCATGGTTGTGCAGCAGAGCGTGGAGCTCAGCCACCCTGCAAATCTGCAATCCTACCCATGGAGCGGCAACCCCTGCATCCCTCCCCGCAGCCTGGCACCCCCCCGCATCCTGTCCTCTGCTTCCCTGAGCCAGACTAGTTTGGATTCCTCCTCTAAGCAGAATCATGCAATATTTATTTGCTGTGGCTGGCTTATTTCACTCGGCATAATGTCCCCCAGCTTCAAGCATGTTGTCACACATGCAGGATTTCTTTCTTTTTCAAGGATGAGTAACATTCTGTGTGTACACACACCACGTCTTCTTTCTCCATTTATCAGTCGATGGCCATTTAAATAGCTTCCATATCGTGGTTATTGTGAACAGCCATGGCGAACATATCACTTCAAGAGCCCGATTCCACTTCTGTCAGTTTTCGGCCCAGGAATGGGATTGCTGGACCATAAGGTGCTCCTGTTTTTTCTTTTTTGAGGCACCTACACATTATTTTCCACAGCAGCCACACCACTGTCCTACCAGCCAGTGGACAATCTCTCCAGGTCTTCGCCAACACTCCCCCTTGGCCTTTTTGGTGACGGCAGTGAGGTGCCATCTCACTGCGGTGCTGCGCTGCGCCTCTGTCTCCATCAGTGATGCTGAGCAGCTCCTCACATGCCTGCTGAAGACATCACGCTTGCTGATTTCACAATACATCACAAAGTTATAGTAATCAGAAAAGTACAGAATGGTATAAAGGCAGACATACAGACAAACAGGACAGAAGAGAGTTCAGAAATAAACCATGCACACATGGTTACGTGATCTTCAAGGGAGCTGAGAATCCACAGTGGGGGAAGGACAGTTTCCTCACCGGGGGGCTGGGAATCTGGAGACATCCACACACAAAATAGTGAGACTGGACCTTTATTTTTATTTTTTTTGTCTTTTTGCCTTTCCTAGGGCTGCTTCCGTGGCATATGGAGGTTCCCAGGCTAGGGGTCGAATCGAAGCCGTAGCCACCGGCCTACACCAGAGCCACAGCAACGCGGGATCCGAGCCACGTCTGCAACCCACACCACAGCTCACGGCAAGGCCGGATCCTCAACCCACTGAGCAAGGCCAGGGATCGAACCGGCAACCCCATAGTTCTTAGTCAGATTCGTTAACCACTGAGCCACAACGGGAACTCCTGGACCTTTACTTTAAACCATGCATAAAATCAACTCCAAACGGACTGAAGGGCGGAAACCGTGAAACTCCCAGCAGAAAGCACAGAGGAAAAGCTTCACGACGCTGATCTTGGCCATGACATGATACGGCATGTAAACAACAAAAAAGCGTGGGCAACAGAAGCAAAACTAGCCACGTTAGATGACATTGGACTAAAAAGGCCCCACATAGCAAAGGCCACAACAAAGGGAAAAGGCAAACCATGGAGCGGAAGAAAATATTTGCAAACCAAGTATCTGTTAAGAAGTTAATTTCAGAACTATGTAAGAAACGCCTATAACTCATTAGCAAAAAACCCAAGTTGCTCACTTTGAAAAGGGACTAAGGACTTGACGAGACATTTCTCCAAAGACAATGCACAAACGGCCACAGGGCATTTTGGATGATCAGCAACTTTTAAGGACTGGAAGAAGCATTTATGACCCCTGAGATTAGATTTCTTCTGCCAACGCAAATTAATTTTTTTTTGTCTTTTTGTCTTTTAGGGCCGCACCCACGGCACATGGAGGTTCCCAGGGTAGGGTCCAATCAGAACTGTAGCCACCAGCCTACACCACAGCCACGGCAGCGCGAGATCCGAGCCGCGTCTTTGACCTACACCACAGTTCATGGCAACGCTGGATCCTTGACCTACGGAGCAAGGCCAGGGATCAAACCTGCATCCTCATGGATGCTAGTGGGGTTCGTTAACCACTGAGCCACGACGGGAACTCCCAATTCAAATTAATTGTGAAGAGGTTTGTCGAGAATGCTTGAAAAATTTATTTAGACCATCATTGAGCCGGCTTTCCAGAAACACAAGTGGGCTTCACCAGAAGGGACCAAAAAGATCCCTTTAAATGTAACATACACTTGTGATTGACAGCTACATCCTTTCTTGTAATTTTATTCTTAATAAAGGTCACAACTAATCCCTGGCCTTGCACAATGGGTTAAGGATCCGGCATTGCCATGAGCTGTGATGTGTGTTGCAGATGCGGCTTGGATCCCGTGTTGCTGTGCCTGTGGGGTAGGCTGGCAGCTTTATCTCCCATTCAACCCCTAGCCTGGGAACTTGCATATGCCACAGGCACAGCCTTAAAAAAGAAAAAAAGAAAAAAGAAAAAGGTCATACCTACATGTGATTTAAGTTTGCATTTGTGTAATTATTTTCACCTAAGTAAATCTGGATGTCAGTACAGAAATCTTGTTTATTCTGAGTTGGGGCTAAAAACTCACTATGCATATGTAGTAAAAGCTCAGGCGGCCCTTGCTGACCTGACTAGGCCTCCGGGGGCCTGAGCGGCCCCAGGCCGCGGAAGCCTCCTGCTCACACCCTCACCATGCGCCAGCGGCAGGACGTGGTTGGCACCTGGAGAGCCACACACAGGTGCCCAAGTAGCAGCCCCCTCCTGCTGAGCAACCTCTGCGGGTGCACTGGGCATTTCCTGGGGCTGCTGACAACTGGTACGATGACTCGACACCCGGTGTCGGCCCCCAGATACGGCGGAGGAAACGGATGGTCAGACACGCACCCCAGCTGAGTCTGGGAGAGTCGAGCGAGACGAGCCCTCACTCTGCGCTGCGTCCCCAGAGTCACTGCAGGTCCCAGGATGCACCCGCCTCCTCACCTGCTCGGAGCCGCCCAGAGAGCAAACCTCCCTGCCGGCTGGACCCTCACTGGGCTGTTGGTCCTCAGAGCGACTGGAAACCAAGGACCCTGGGTTTGTGACTGCCGCTAACCTCCCGCTTCTGGAAGGTCACTTGGAGGGCACTACTGCCGAGATCTTAAGATGGGTAGTTCTACACATTATAAGCCGAGGGGTCGGAGGCTCCATGATGAAGGCTGTTGGGTGGCGGAGGAAGGCGCTCCGTGGAAACCGCACAGCGCGAGCAGGGCCTTCTCGCCCTCCCTTCTCGTCTGGACCGGCTCCTTCCACCCCTGCGTGCGCTGGAGGGAAAGGCGGCGGTCCCCACAGGCTGCGCGGTCCGGCCCCCTCCAGCAACGCTGACCCACGCAATGAAGTCAGCAGAGTCATCGCCCTGTGTCGTGCTCCCCTGCCTCTGCCTCTGCGTTTGTGGTGGGAGGCTCAGCAGCGCCACCAGCCCCTGCAGGACATCTCAGTGTGGCCAATGTCCCAACACTGGTCTGAGCTGTGTCCCCCACCTGGGGTCGAAGGGCCATGCCCAGCTCTCCATGACCATTTTCCCCCAGAATCCAGGGCAGGGGGGCTGGTCTGGATCCCCAGGTTACCCCACGGTTTCCAGTGGCTGGAAGAGACCGAGGAGTGGAGAATGAGTGGGTGGATTTGAATCACCGATTCCCAGTCAGTAGCTCATGGGAAGCAGGAACAGACCCACCATTTCTCGCAGAGAAAGGGGAGGACCTGCCCTGATCTGATTGGAGATATATATATACATATATATATATATATATATTTTTTTTTTTTGGCTGCCCCACCGCACATGGAGCTCCCAGGCCATGGATCAGATCTGAACTGCAGACGCGAACCAAGCCGCAGCTGTGGCAACCCCGAATCCCCAATCCACTGTGCAGGGCCGGGGACTGAACCTGCATCCCAGGGCTCCCAAGGTGCCACCGATCCCACTGCGCCACAGCAGGAGCTCCCAATTTTTTTATATGGCAAATAAAACACACAACACAAAATTCACTATTTTTTCCATGTTTAGTGTACCTTTCATTGGCATTCCACGCCCTGTTGTGCGACCATCACCCCATCCATCTCCAGATATCTTCCATCCTCTTCAACTGAAATTCTGTCCCCACTAAGCCCCCCACTCCCCCTCCGAGCCCTGCTGTTTGCACTGGGCAGCCTGCCTGCCTCCCAGGCTCAGGAGTCGCAGTGATTGTGTGAGAAGAACAGTCTGAAATCCTCATCAAATATGCCCACATATCCGTAAGCAACTGATGGGCCGGAACTTCCCAAAGGCTCTTTAAGATACACACAAACGCCACGAATAGTGGTCAGGAACTTAGGTCCCGCCAGCGGTGGGACTGAGGGCTGGGGTGGCGCCCTCCACGCGGCTCCGGCTGCAGGGGAGGGTCTTCACGACCGGGCCCATGCCAGGGGCAGAGAGAGTCCGCTTCGACCTCCCCCATCACGGCTACCTGTGACCCTGGGTGCTGAGCCGGGGGCTCCAGAGCCCCTGTGAGGGTGGGCCCTTTCCGGCACCTCAAATTCATCGCCCCGCTGTCCGGCCCCGTGGCCGGCCCAGGATGGGCACCATCGATCCCATTTCATAGGCAGGAAAGCGAGGCTGCGGCTGGAGTGAGGACGCCGCAGGAGCCCAGGCGCCACAACATACCAGACACATCACTGCTGTGGACACTGAGACTCGGGACTCAGTGTCCAGTTATTCCAGAAAAGCAGAAATGCCTTCTGCACCGGAACCAGGGGACAGCCTGCACCCCCGGAAAGGTCCCGGCTCATGGGATCCTAAGCGACCCGGGGGCGTCCGGGCTCTCAGTGTGGTCCGGGCATCTCCTGGGAGCTCGTTCCAAAGGCACAGTCCCCAGCCCCTCCCTGGCCCCTCCCCGGCCCCTCCCGCGCCCTGACCCAGGAGCGCCGCAGGGAGATCAGGTGGAGGGCGATGCTGGGGCCCGGGGCGGTAAAGGACCTGGCCTTGGCGGCCTCTACCCTCATCAGAACAGCGGGGACGAGTCACGTCTCAGAGGGTTTTCTGAGGGTTAACGTGATAATTCGGTGCAGCGTCTGACACGCAGCTTCGCTGGATCGTCAGAGAGCTTCCTCCCCTTTGCATTTGGGGAAAAAATGCACCACTGGGTTTAAATGGCAAAATTTCCAGAAGTGATCTGGTATAATGGCGATAAGCTGAAAATGCAATGGAAAAAAGATGACCGGGGCTTGAGCTTCAAGTGTAAGACCCACATACTAACAGCAAAACCAACAATGAGGGGGAAGGGGCAACTTTGAGACACACACAGTGTGATCACAGCAGCACGTACACCATCGCCAGGCGACAGATCACAACGCTGTCAAGTAACTGCCCCCGGCACTTGGACATTCTGCACAAATCCAGTCAATATTACGTGGGGCTTTTTGGGTTTTTTTAACAGCCGCACCTGTGGTATAAGGAGGTTCCCAGAGCCGCAGCTGAGGCCTCCACCACAGCCACAGCAAAACCAGATCCTTAACCCACTGAGTGAGGCCAGGATTGAACCTGTACCCTCACAGGCATGACGCTGGGTCTTAACCCCCAAGCCACAGCAGGAACTCTGCGGTGGTTATTTTTGGTATCTGACAAAGTGTCCTAACGTTGATCTGGAAGAATAAGCATCCGGGAAGAGCCAGAGCTGCGACAGGAAGGAGGACGATGGAGGCGCTTTGCCCACACGAGTGCACTGGGCCCGGACCCTCGCCTTCTCACGCTGTCGCTGGCGAGTCACATCTTATCAAAACAGCCATTCGCGCACACATGCGCATACTCGGCACACACACACAGGTAGTGTCGTAGCCACCGGACCTCTGGGAAAGATCAAAGCCCAGAAGGGGAGCGCAGAAGCAACCACACATACAGCAGAAGCAGCAGAAAGATGTGGTTAGAATAAATGATTACTATTTGGGGAAAAACAAAGTTAGAGATATCAGCCTTTTGGGCCCCAAAACTCTGTAGCTAAAGCAAAGTTTTGCATGTTAAAAATGAAATCAGACTCATGCAAAAATGCAGGTGCATAATTTACACGTCAATTCATACAATGTGCATAATCCTGGGGAAAGGAAGGCCTTTCTCTAATGGTTCCAAAGCTAGAAGCACCTAAAAAGAATACATATGAATTCACCTGGTCACTGCTGTACAGTAGAAATTGACAGAACACTCTAAATCAACTATAATGGAAAAAATCAAAATCGTAAAATTAAAAAAAAAAGGGGTAACAGATATGACAGTAAAATCCTTCCAGCAAGGGATACCACAAACATCATTGAAAAAAATGTGAAAAATCATAAAAGGTGAAAATATTTGTAGCAGATGGAAGAAAAACAGATTTAACAGCCTTAACATTTAAAGAACTTTTTTTTTGTCTTTTGTCTTTTTAGGGCCACATCTGCATCATATGGAGGTTCCCAGACTAGCAGTCCAATCAGAGCTGCTGCCGCCAGCTACACCAAAGCCACAGCAATGCCAGATGCCTCTGTGACCTACCCCACAGCTCATGGCAACGCCAGATCCTTAACCCACTGAGAAAGGCCAGGGATCAAACCCACAACCTCATGGTTCCTAGTTGGACTTGTTTCCTGAGCTATGACAGGAACTCCTAAAGAACTTCTAAAAATAAATAATGGAGATGTGAACCCCACAGTAAAATGGGCAAAGATGGGACAGTCACAAAGGGTGCACGTGGCAAATACACATGGCAGAAATGCAAGGGGGCACTGTTCACAATAGCTAGGATGTAGAAACAGCCTCAATGTCCACTGACAGATGAAGGGATTAAGAAGATGTGGTACACTGACACAATGGAGTACTACTCGGCCATAAAAAAGAACAAAATCGTGTCATTTGCAGCAACACGGAAGCAACTAGATATTCCTATGCTAAGTGAAGTAAGTCAGAAAGAGAAAGACAAATACCACGTGACAGAATCTAAAACATGGCACAAATGAACCTATCTACAGCACAGAAACAGACGCACAGACAAGGAAAACAGACTTTCCATTGCCAAGGGGGAGGGGCGAGGGAGAGGGATGGATGGGGAGTTCAGGTTAGTGGATGCAAACGATTACACGTAGAATGGATGAGCAATGAGGTCCTACTGTACAGCACAGGGAACTCTACCCAATCTCTTGTGACAGAACATGATAGAAAATAATAAGAGAAAAAGAGTATATATGTATGTATGACTGGGTCACTTTGCTATACAGCAGAAATTGATACAACATTGTAAATCAACTTTGTAAAAAAAAAAAAAAAAAAGATTTAAGGAGTTCTGGTTGTGGCTCAGCAGGTTAAGAACCTGACTAGTATCCATGAGGATGCAGGTTGGATCCCTGGCCTCACTCAGTGGGTTAAGGATCCCGTGTTCCGTGAGCTGCAGTGTAGGCCGCAGATGCACCTTGGATCCTTTGTGGCTGTGGCTGTGATGCAGGTCGCAGCTGCAGCTCCAATTCAATCCTTGGCTTAGGAACTTCCATGTGCTGCAGGTGTGGACCTAAAAAGAAAAAAAAATTTAAAAAAAAAGAAATGCAGTGCAGGATCCGCGCATTAAAACCACAATGTCCGTACAGAGGTCAGATGGGGAGGGACCAAAGCAGAACTTCTACCAAAAAATGAAAATGGAATCTGATCAAGCTTCTGGATCAACACTAACTTAGCAGCACAGAGCTCGGGAGGAAGACAAACACGGGAGGGATGCAATTGGCAACATGCCACACAACCTCTACCCACCACGCACGAGTTTCCTGAAGATACGCACGGGGGGTGGGGGATGGGGGAGACCCAAAGCAGCAGACGCTCAGGACGGGGCGGTCAACCCACCGGGGACAGGGGCCTTGTGTGCATCCAACTTGAACACGTCGTGAAAAGAGGAAGCCCATAAAACCAACACCTTCGAAGTTAAAGAGGCAGATGGGAACCTGATCAAAGAGTGTATCTTCCGAGCCAGCAGTGCAATGTCTAGAATCTTCTCCATGAACAGAGTGGTAAACCTTACACAAATGCATGTGTAAGAACTTCTGTAATAGTAAGTAGCCTAGAGGATGAACCAACGAATCAATGACGCTACACACCACGCCCTGCCAGGCAACGCAGTGAACCGTGGACGTGCTGCCAGGCTCGGCCGCGGCAGGTCTGCGGCGCAAGGAGGCTGACAGGGGGCTTTGAGGGGTGCAGAGAGGGGCTGGAGCCTAGACCCTCCGTGCTTTCCCCTGCCGACCTGCCTCATGCTGAGAACGCGGAGGCCACAGCCGCGCGGGCCCTGCGCCTGATGCTGTTTCCTCTACCACCTGGCCCGGCAGGGCCCTGGGATAAAGCCGCTGCTTCCCCCCGGCTGGCCGCCCTCACTGCACCCCGTCCTCACGTTCGCGCTGTCAGGCCTCTTGGTGGCGCGCTGCTCCGGCGTCAGAGGGGCCGTGGGGCGGGCAGGGGGTGGGTCCTGAGCAGCGGCCAGGCCCTTGGGCTCGCTCCTGGGGATCGTGCTAACGACATGTCCTCATCGGACCCTTTCACAGCCGGGAGCGAGGCGGAGACGCTGGTGATGTCGAGGGGAGAGGGGACCTGACCCCACACCCTCCCGACTCCATCGGGGGGGCCCGCCCTCTGCCGGGCAGGGCGCTGCTCGGGGCTCTGCCTGCCCGGAAAAGCCTTCCGTCCACAAGATCAGCCAGGGCGACCCGTGAGCTGCTTCAGGTAGCGAAGCCCCCGGTGTGAAGGCGGAGCACCTCTTCTCCCCACGAATTTGGGGGAAAGAAAAAGAGCTTGTACACAAATGCTGTCATCTCGAAATTTTCATTTTTCCCATAAAAACTGATGGCTCCTTCTGAAAAGAGAGCAACAAACTACAGCTCTTTAAAAATGTATTTTTGAGGCCATGAATCTCAACCCTTTCTCCCCATCAGCCTTGGCCGGCATCTCCTCATCACGTCACAGCTCTGCGATCTTACTTGGGGTGAGATGTCCGGAGCCCCTCAAGGACCCTGGGCGCAGAAAAGTCAGTTTGTCCCGCTGCCTGGCGACGTGCCCTGTGCCTGGACCATCCACACAAATGGCACTGTTAATGCCAACGCCCTGTCTCCTCCCGGCCGTCCTTCCTGGACGAAGCTCCTCCGTGACCCCCGGAGCTGCTTATGGAACCGCGTGTTTTGGGTCGGTCTCTGGCAGGGAACCAGCCCCGTGGAAACACTGGGACACACGCAGAGCAGGGGCTTGTCCAGGAAAGGACCCGAGAGCAAAACCCATAGCCCAGCGGTTTCGCCAGGACCTGTGTCCAGGCGACCTGCAGACCCAGGGAACAAGGCCACAGCCTTCACAGGCAGACGACACGCCGAAACCCAAGAGAAAAGGAGAAACTTCCATTTTAATACAGAAGTGGGCCTGTGCCTGACAACTCCAGCTGCGGAATCACACACAACAGACCGGAGTGTGGTATTTACTAAAATTCAATTTAAGATTACAGAGCATTCTGAATACAAAAATAGGACTTTTCATTAAAAAAGAGGACATGAGAAGACCTGGGTGCGTCCACCAAATGATAGAAAAGTGTAAAACGGGGCTGCACCTGGATACGCTTCCATGAGCCACAGGGTCCTCGAACCCACAGGAAGCGTGACACTGAATTTTTTAAACTTTTCAACAATGCAACTGATCTCCTTCTCAAGCAAGATGCCCTTGAAAGGAGGCTCGGTGAGCAGTTCCACGTGGCGGTGCTTCTGAAGTGACAGGGGCTGCCGGCTCTGGCGTGGAGGACGGCGGAGACCCACGGCTGGGGACAGCGGCTGCCCTGTGGACGGGGGCACCCACACGCCTCCAGGAGGGGGTGACATCCGCTGGCACAGAGGGTCCAAAACCACAGATGGAATCTTCCTTTTCAACCTGCGTCTTCTACCGATTCTCGGTGTGGTTAAAGTGTCCCTGCAGTGACGAGACAGCACATCGTGGAATTAATTGACCTTGGCTTGGCGTTCACGACACAAAGCACCGAACTGCAAACGACTGAGCTGATGCTTACTTTCAGGGTAAGTATATACTTACAGAATCTACATAAAAACATTATAATTAAGATAGTTAAAGCACTCCCTACAGTGCCTTGCATATGGAATGTTTTTAATAAATATTACTTCCTTTCTCTCCCACAGTTCTATGGGGGCACAGGGAAGAGAATGAAAACACTGTTTATATATTTATGCACAGAATTTTTTAAAATGATGTTGTCCCAATACATGGGTTCGACCCAGAGGCACTGCAGCAGGCTCGCTGCCGGTGGCCCTGCCCTGCCTCCCTGCCTCCCCGAGTCCCACCCCTGGCCTCCAGCAGCCGACCTCCTGTCTCCTCACCTCCACCCGCAGAAGTAACTGGAAGAACCAGACGGCCAGGGGCACCCTGGTGAGACTCGGTGCCACCGTGAAACGAGGTCCTGTCCAGCATCTGGAAACCGCTACCACACCTGCCACCACCCAGCCAACAGCAGTGTGGCTCCACGGCCCCTCCCTGCTCTCCGAGGTCACGCGTGGTGGTGGCGGTGGTAGTCGGCAGGCTCCCTGGGCAGCTGAGGCCAGGAAGGGAGCGGTGGGCCAGGCAGTGGGTGGGCAAAGCAGGCTGGTCCAAGGGGGCCACACACGAGGAAGAGGACCGAGATCTAGCATCTTCCACACAAATGAACCTGCAGAAAGCACTGGCACCTTCCACTCAGGCGCTTTTCCCTGGCACGACTTCAAGTTCCCCCACACTTATGCTCACTCCTCCCCCGCAGCCCCCTCTCAAAGCTCGAACCCCAGAGCCAGCCGAAAAGGACCCACCCCATGCGATGCAGAAGTGAGGTCTGAGGCCCGAGGGCAGGGACCCGCCGCTGGAGGCAAGTCTGCTGGGGGCTGTGTGGGCACGGAGCCCCCGACTTGATAAAGCCATCAAGGAAGAGGTCAGTGGTGCCTGCCATGCAGTCGTACTGCTGATAATTAATGCACCTGTTGCCTGTCCAGATGGGCTTGCAAAGCAGTATTAACAGCAAGAGTGGGAGACACAACACTTCTGATAAAACATGATTCCAATATTTTTTTTTCTTTTTTTTTGTCTTTTTGTCATTTCTTGGGCCGCTCCTGCGGCATATGGAGGTTCCCAGGCTAGGGGTCGAATCAGAGCTGTAGTGCCGGCCTACGCCACAGCCACAGCAATGAGGGATCTGAGCCGCGTCTGCAACCTACACCACAGCTCACAGCAACGCCAGATCCTTAACCCACTGAGCAAGGCCAGGGATCGAACCCGCAACCTCATGGTTCCTAGTTGGATTCGTTAACCACTGCGCCACGACGGGAACTCCTCCAATATTTTTCCACCAAGCAAGAGCAGGAGGTTTTTTTGAAGAGTTTTTGTTTTAATATCAGGATCAAAAGAGACTCAGATCCAAAGAGACACCTAGACATATCATTAAAAAATTGTCAAAAACAAAATAATCTTAAAAGCAGCGAGAAGTGCGGTATCACACACAAGGGATCCTCGGTGAGATTAACAACTGGTTTCTTTTTTTTTTTCTTCTTTTCTTTCTTTCTTTTTTTGCCTTTTTAGGGCCGCACCCGCAGCATATGGAAGTTCCCAGGCTAGGGGTCTAATCGGAGCTGCAGCTGCTGGCCTACACCACAGCCACAGCAATGCTAGATCTGAGCTGAATCTGCAACCTACACCACAGCTCAAGGCAATGCCGGATCCTTAACCCACTGAGCGAGGCCAGGGATCAAACCCACATCCTCAATGGATACTAGTCAGATTCATTAACTCTGAGCCACAATGAGAACTCCCAACAGCTGATTTCTCACCAGAAATATGAAAGTCAGAGGCAATGGGATGACAATTCCGAGTGCTCAGTCAATCAGAATTCTCTACAACAAAACCGTCCTTCAGAAATAAAGGAGAGATTAAGACCTTCCCAGATTAACAAAGACAGAGGAAAAAGTGTCATCAGTAGACCTACCCCACAAGAAATTCTGAAGGGAACCTTTCAGGTTAAAATTAAAGGACATTAGGAGTTCCCATTGTGGCTCAGTGGTTAACGAATCCGACTAGGAACCATGAGATTTCGGGTTTGATCCCTGGCCTTGCTCAGTGGGTCAAGGATCCAGCGTTGCTGTGAGCTGTGGTGTAGGTCGCAGATGCAGCTCGGGTCCTGCATTGCTGCGGCTGTGGTGTAGGCCGGCGGCTACAGCTCCGATTCGACCCCGAGCCTGGGAACCTCCATAAGCCATGGGCGCAGCCCTAGAAAAGAACATTAAATGAATGAATGAATGAATAAATAAATAAATAAATAAATAAATAAATAAAGGACATTAGACTGTAACTCAAATCCACATGAAGAAATAAGCCAATAGGGTCCTTTTCCTAATTATTACCAATGAGTAAGAACTTATCTATGTCCCCTGCTCCATCCAAGCTCACTTCAATAGCAGGCCTTTGCTTGGGAGGGACCCCTCTGGCTACACCTCTCCATGGGGTAAGGAGTCCACAGGGCCAATGGGATGTTTCCGCCCAAAGGCCCTGTCCCCTTCTAGAGCCCTTCTCCTGGCTGGACCAGGCTCTCTCACAGGGGCACTCTCCTGAGCTCAGCACACATCACTGCATTTCAGCGGTTCCTCCAAGGCCCCTGGGGTCTGCTGCTACTAGTGGGAGGTCTGCCGGCTGTCACATCACTGTTCCCTCGTGGAAACGAGGCCTTTCGCTCCAGCAGCTCTCCAGGATTCTGCCTCGAATGTCCTTCAGTTTCACCATGACCATGACGGACGCGCAGCTATGTCACATCCTAGACTCACTGTGACTTTTCAGGAATACAAAGAAGGACAGACAGCAATATAACACACTTATGAACCATCACGTAGCTTAAGAGACAAAACATTATAGATATAACTGAAAACCTGCTGTATCTGAGCCCTCCCTCCCAAAGTAGAATGATGGCTATCATTCTCAGGAATGGTTCTATTCTTTTGTTAACATGTATGAGTGTTTTAGATACCGAAAATTACATCTAAATGGTGTCATTCTATACATACCCTTCCGTAATTTCCTTTTGTAAGCTCATTTTCACTACTGTGTATATTTCGCTGAATAAACATCAATTCACTTCTCCATTTTTTTTTTGTCTTTTTGCCTTTTCTTGAGCCGCTCCCGTGGCACATGGAGGTTCCCAGGCTAGGGGTCTAATGGGAGCTGTAGCCAGAACCACAGCAACTTGGGATCCCAGCCGCGTCTGCGACCCACACAACAATTCACGGCAATGCCAGATCCTTAACCCATTGAGCAAGGGCAGAGATTGAACCCGCAAACGTCATGGTTCCCAGTCAGATTCATTAACCACTGCGCCACGACGGGAACTCCCTCCATTTCTCCTCTTGATGGACAGCTATGCTCTTCCTGGCTCACTGCCATGCAAACAATGCTACAACTATTTTACACGTATTTCCTTGGGCATCTGTGCGTACACGCCTAGGACTGAGACTTCCGGTCACGGGGACACCGGCCTTGACCCTTCCTAGAGACCTGCGCTCCCATCACTGTAGCAGGTCTTGCTGGCTCCACTGAGGTGCGAGACGCTTCCCCTCGACATCCGCCCCACTGCCATCACCACACACCTCTGCTTCTGCTGATCTGACGCTTTAATCTGCACGCCCTGCATCGCTACTGAGGTGGAACATGCGCTTACGGTCACCGGCTGGCTGGGCTGCCTCATCTCTGAATCGCCACTCCACTTCTCTGCTACTCTCTGTCCTGAGCGTTGCACGTGTCTCTTCCCTGCTTCAAGGAACCTTCTTAAATGTGAAGGAGGAGTCTGATTGTGCAACAGGTCTTGGGTACACAGTCAAATACATCAGTCCTTTCCCTTTGGGTTGATTTGATTTGATAAATCCTCTTAACGTCCTAAGTATCTTCTACACTTTCTACTGTAAGTTGACAGATATGTTTTGTGGTTGGTTTTTTTCACATTCAGGTTCTTCAATTTCCCCAAATTGATCTCTGTGTGGGGTAGAGATCTAACTTTATTTTTCCTCACACGTGGATGGCCAGTTGTCCTAGCACAATTCATCGAGTAAGTGGTCATTCCCAGCTGACTTATAACAGGTTCTCTGTAATATATCCAGCTGTCACATATGCATGTCCAAAGCCCTTGATTTTACCCACTGGTCCGTCTGTCCATCCCTCCGCCAACACCACTGGCCCGATCACTGCAGCTTGGTAATGAATCTTGACATCCAGCAGGTGCATTCCCTCACCCTGTCTTTCTGCTTCAGAATTGTTTGGCCGCACATACCTCTCTTCAATTCTGGGAAATTCTCAGCCTTTAGTCTTTACTTTTTAAAAAATTAATTTTTAGAATTTATTTTTTGGCTGCAGCATGCAGCAGCTAGACATGGGATCTCTGTTCCCAGACCAGGGACTGAACCCAGGCCACAGCAGGGAAAGCGCCAAGTCCTACCCAACAAACCACCAGGAACTCCCCGTTAATCTTCTCAAATCAGATGCTTTTCCTTACCCATTCTCTAAGTGCCTTCCTTCTGGATTTCCAAATGGACCTTCTCATTCTTCCCTCTGACTGCTGGTCACACTCTCGCACTTTCCGTCTCCTTATCTCCTGCCGGGTTTCGGATGAACTTCCCAGATCGAACCGCCGAGTTCACTAATTCCGTCTTCCACGGCGTCCAACCTGACGGGTTTTCGTTGGTTTTTTCACTTCAATGACCACATTGTTCACTTTCAGAAGGTTTTTTTTGTTTTCTTGTTTTTTAAATCTCCCAATTCCTTTTTCATACTGACCTTTTCTGTCATTATGGCCCTGTTTCTTTTTCAATCATTAAAAATTAAAAAAAAAATACTTATCTTTAGCACGAACTTCAGGTTCTTTTAGTAATTCAGAGTCTCCCGTTTGTTAGCGTCCCTGACGCCCCCACCCCACGGCAGGTTCTTTACGTGGTTGCCATCACCCCATGGTGACACCCCCCCCCCCGTGCCAGCTGTTCACATGAACCCTGCCGGCTCTGGATGGTGGAAGCGTGTCTAGAGAAGACTCTGTCTTTGCCCTACCCAGGGCTTTAAGGACGTTAACAGTCGCTGTGTATTTTCACCTCAGGCTTTGAGTTTTGCTTCCTGTACCACTGAGACACAAAAAACGTGCAGTCCACACCCATGTACGGCCTGGCATTTTAAGTTCTGATCCCCTTTAAGGCAGAGGCCGACCTTCAAGACACAGAACTTTAGGAAAGGGTCCAAATTCTAGCTCCCACACCTCCCCTGCCAAAGTCACATGTATCCCTGGACGTCAGCATTCCAGCCGCAGCCCTGGGCCCATGCCAGGCCCAAACCCAACAGAGGCCAGGACCTGGCAGCAGCCACCAGAGACCCAGGTGCATCGACTGCTCCCCTCTCTGCACCTACGCTCGACCGTATCTTTACTTACTATACATACTGCACGTTTTTATCTGCAGCGGGAGGGGGTTCATTTATATTAGCTTAGTCTACCACATAGATCTAAACTGAATTCTTGTTAAAATGCTAATTTTCCTGTGAAAACCCATCTCCCCGTCTCCTCATAGTGTGACATTTCCTTCCTAGAGAAAGGAGTTTTAGTTTTGATCTTCCAGTCTCTTGAAGGCTCTGATCCTTCACAGCCTGGAAATATCTCAACAACACACTTCAACAATTTTAAACTGTTTTTCTGGTATCTGCATTCCAGAGAAAACGAAAATATTTACTGTCAGAAGCTGTATCTGAAGATTTTGTCAGCAAGTCCATTCAAACTCATCTATTTGGGGATTTGCATTTGGCTCAAATGGACCCAGCCCAGCTCCTCTATGGCCAGCTTACTGCTGGAATAATCCTGCCCTGTGTCTTACCCAGAAAGCTCTCGTTGTGTCTGGGAATGACATCCACGAGGACCCGGAACCACACGGCTGTGCGTCGCAGGCGGCGCTGGACGGGGTTGCTGTGCGGAGGCCGGGGGTGACGCCGGCACGGGGGGGCTGTGAGCCCAGACCGGCCAGGGGAGCAAGAAGAGGGGGCTGGTGTGAGCGCTGCAGCCCCAGGCTGCCACAACCACGGGGCACGGCAGGCCGGTCCCTGAACCCCCGTGGACCTCACTTCCCTCATCTGTCCAGTGAACTCTGGGATCCCTGGCAAACCTACAGGAGCATGTGCCCAGGGCACTATCGTGTCGTAGGGGACCATCGATGAAGTGCCCGCAGATCCCTCTGTGACTGTGCTTTCTTCTCTGAGGACGTGAGAAGGAAGGATGACAAGAGGCCACCGCTGCCGCCACGGGACATAAAGAGTGAGCCGCTGCACGCCACCTTCCTTAATCTCCGTAGAACACTGTGTCTTCATCCTTGGCCCTTGGTCCCGGCTGGACGCCGGGGGACAGGGAGCACCCCTGCCATGACCGCCAGCCCAGGAGAGGGGAGAATCCTGCTTCCACCAGGTTCTACGTCCATTCCTGCTTTCCGCGCAGTATGTATAGACGCTATCGATGCAGGAAGCAATTACCAGTAAGACAGGTGCATGTGATATACAGCAAGTATTTCAAAGGTCACCCATGTGGAGATAAAAAGAAATACAAGGAACTAATACATCCATTTAGAATCAGGATCATCATACCTGGGCTCCTGTTGCTGTCTCTACAGGGAAAACTGAATCCAGACGGCAAGAGCAGACCAGACCACCCCCTGCCCCCTGCCCCGCCCTCTACCTCAACTCCCGCGTTACCTGCCTCCCCCTCCCCCACCTGTCAGGCAATGGATTTCAAGGTCAAACAGTGAATAATACAGACGCTTACGAAGGCCACTCCCTTAGACTCTGCCCTCAACACTAATGAACAGGCTGTTCTCCAAAACCAACCTGTGGGGCTGGGAGCAAGGAAGCAAATCCACAACGCCCAAGACATCGCGCTCCGCACGGAGGCCTCTCGGTGGCCATTCACAAGCCTGGATGATGAAACCCGGAAATCCCAGCCAAACAGACACAAAGGAAGAGCACTGATGAGCAACATAAACGGTGTGACCATCTTTTTCAACCTGAGGCCCAGGTTTTCAGCTCTGCCCATGGGATGCACAGCTGGGACCAGCACTGCCAGCTGCTCCCAAATGCTGAGCTTGCTGGGCTGAGAACCTCAGCTTCAGGATGGGCAACACAGACCCGGAGGCCTCTGTCTAAAACAGCAAGCTTCTTATTTTCAGGAGGCTCCGTCCGCTCCTTAGATGACTAGCCAGGCTGGGTCCAGTCGGAGGAGTTTCAAACAGAGGGTATGGGATTCAATTACACCAAAGATGGAAGACAAGCCACACGGGGCAGGCGAGGCAAATGCTCCCCCAGCAGAGCCCCTGGGAACATGGCGTGACCACAGGGCCAGCAGCGCCCAGCAGCAGCTGGGACCAAAGGGGACAACTCTGCAGGAGCTGGGACCCTGGAGGGAGGGGCTGAGAGGCTGCCTTGGGTGGGGGTCGGGGAGACATGCCCTGGCTCCCCCGCTGCCCCCAGCACTCTGGTGTCCGCAGTCAGACTCCGGAGCCCCGAGCAGGCGAGACAAGGGTGGGGGACGCAGCGGAGAGACGACAGACAAGGGCCCATCACGATGACGCAATGAACCCTGCGGGCGGCCCCTTCCCTGAGGAGCTGGGGGCATCAGAGGCCAGGTACCGCCCAGAAAAGGGGGCACTGAGGACACAGCACCTGCCTGCTACCCAATGGGCTAAAGCTGCTCTTCCTACTTTTCTGCCAGTAACCCACCCCCCCCACCACGGGTCTCTGCCTGGTGCCTGTGGGACTTCTCACCGCCTTGCCAGGCTCCATCTAATGGGCAGAATCTGCAAAACAAGCGTGACCTCCATGCTACCCTTGGCTCCCACGGACCCCTGGGCTGAGGGGTCTGAGCTGAGTGAGAAAGGAAGGCGGCTGCAAGGCACAGCCCAGCCTTGGGGCCACTGTGGGGGGAGCAGAGCCCCAGCAGATGGCGATCATCAGCCCTGCCCCGGGCATCCGCTCGGGACGGTGCACCGCAGAGGGTGGGCTGCCCTGGGGAGGGCAGTCGCCCAAAGTCATAACACCACGGCCCACCCCAAGAATGGGGGCGGCTGTGTTCCAACTGCAGAGACACGGGCAGCGGCTCGGGGTCAAGAGGAGCTGCTCCTCAACAATGACTTGCACCAGGAGTGGAACCCAACGGCGACCACTCCCAGCCGGAATGGTCACCCCCACGACTGTGAGCTGGGGGACTCACGTGCCGGCCTGGAGTGGGGTTTGAGAAGGCCTATGGAAAAGCCCCTGCAGAGACGAGCAGTGACTCAGACTAGAAATCAGGCAAAGCTCTGCAGCAGCACGTCAACAGGGGCTTGGACAGCGAGCTGAGACGGCCAGGTGAGCCCAGAGCAGAACCGATCAGATCGGCTGCTACGCTCAGTGGGAGACCCAGCAGAGAAGTGAGAGGCACAGAGGGTGCTCAGGGAAAAGCACCAAACAAGCAGAGAAGCACCGTGAGCTCCCTCTCAGGGACAGGTGCATCACTGTGAAAGGAGCTGCGTGCTAATAAAGTCTTCTGAAATTTGGAATTGCTGCCCATTGGTGACTTGCGGTTAAGCACCTCTCCCTGGGATCTTGCATTTCTAAAAATACTATTTGCTTTTTATTTAACACTGAGCCTTTTTATGTTCTAGAATACAAAAACAGGGTCTTATTATTTTAAAAGCTTCAGAGAGAAACTAGCCATATTATTAGAAAAAGAAGATATATGCAGCTATAGTCTGTTCAAATATCAAGAGGTGTGACTTTTCAAATTCACATTTCAATCTTTATTTACATAAGACTTTTAGAAACAGTGGGTGTAAATATTAAATCACCCGAGCCTGGGTGAAATTTTATTGAGAATAACTACAAATAAAGAGAAACTGATTTTGAAGTCAGTTTCTGAAACTCAGATGAAGAGAATACCGAGCATTAGCAGAAAAGGATGTATTTACATATCAATATGGGTTTTCTATGCACAGGTTCACTGCCTATGACACAGAGGCCAGCTTGGGAGTTAGTTACGAAGGGATGAAAACCCTCATCAGACAGGTACTGTAGTGCAAACAGAGCGTTAGCTTAAGTGCTCCAATCGCTGCTTCAGCCAAATTTTTTTCCTTGCGCCGTTCATACCAGAACACAGCCTCTCAGAGCGTGAGGAATCCGTATTATACTTCAAGTGTCTGCCCAGCAGACGGGGGATGTGAAAGGCACATTCCAGGGAAACGGGCTGGGGACAAGCAGGGTTGCTGGTGAGTCACCAGCGATGAACCCCTACCGGGGTCAGATTTCTCAGGTACACGCCGTGTACTCAAAATCCAGGGATGTCTGGCAGTTGCATGAGTCAAGTGAAACACAGTCAGTTCAAGGTGCGGGATCTCTGACTTCACTGCCACTCAGGATCATACTACGAAATGCGACAGAAGCTGCAGGAATCTTCCCGAGGACAGCATGTAAGTGGTCGAAAAGCACATCTTCACGGGCTGGGGGGTCGGGGGGCACGGGGGGCTGCCAGCGACCTTTGTTTTCATCTCACCAGAGGCTGACGTGGGTGACAACCGACTCAGCTCCAGGCCTTGGTTGAAAACAAAACCATTGCCTCTCACTGTAAAACAGTCACCTGCCATGTGTCAGGTGAAGAACTCTATAACTTAGTGACTCAATCTTTTGCTTCCAAAACAGCAACGTGTTTCTCTAAAGCTCTTTAGGGGCAAGTCCTAGAAACTCTCTCTCTCTCACACACACACACACACACTCCTGGCCTCTATGTGGGAATTAAACACAACTCTATGGCAATATTAAGACAGCAAATCTAAAGTAAAAAAAAAAAAAACAAACCAAGAACTACAGAAGTTTCAAACACAGCAAGGTGCTCTTAGAACGAGCTGAAAATGAGTAACGAAGGCACCACAACACTAAAGGAGCCCTTTACCACACTCTGCCCGACACAGGAGACAGACCTGACGCGGGTGACCTGCTAAGACCTCCCTTTACTTTGCATTCATGGTGTGAATGCTGCGTTTCTCCTTCTGAAACCTGTGGTTTACGTGAAGTTGATACAAACTCGAAAGACAAGCTTAAAGAGAGAAGAGAAAAACCAACACGGATTCCGATTTCGATAATTAAATGAGGTTATTAGCACTTTTCTCTAAGATGTCCTCAATCTCTATTTAAACCACATCCAGGGACCGGAGCCTTGTTTTGAAAAAGAATTTTGAACGCATTTTCAATTTCCATTTCCAATCTGAAGCAGGAAACAATGAGTCTGTACCCCAGTGGAATCCTAAGAAAAGCCTAAATCGATCTGCACCTTTTAATGCACCTGCTTCAGTCCTTAGAAAGACGGTCGCTGTCTTACAGATCTAGGATTTGACACGAGTCTGTCTCCTACGTCACAGCAAGAAGGGGAGGCACTTACGGACTCCCCTGCGAGGCATCTCGGGCAAGGCTGGGCCGGGCTCCTTCCACCGATCCGTAGACTCTAATTCAACAAATCAGAGCCGCAGATGAATCAGAACTTGGTATTTACACTTTTTACTCAACATTGAAAGGATGGTTCAGCGCGGGCAGGAACCTACCTCCACACCTGGTCGCCCCTGGCCGCCGTCCGGCCTCGGTGCGGGGAGGCGGCCTCTGTCCGGTGACTCGGGCTCCCGGCTGCCCCAGGACTCGGGGGGGCACGCCTTCACCTGGGGGCAGCCCCCGTCCTGGGCCACTTCCAACCTCCGGCATGCCCGCTTCTGCCACAAACAAAATGCCACTTGAGATGGCCTCGCAAAGCACAGGACACTTACTGAACCTCGGCTTCAAAGACAGACCCCGCGGAGCTGCCCGAGTTGATAGGACGTTGGAGAGGGTGACTTACACTTTGTCTTTCAGGAAAAAGCACCGTCACCCACACGAGGCCTCGTCATTTCTAGCCCTATCTGATGCTTGCTTAGCTGTACAGACTGAAAACAGTCATTTTAAACAATTCTGGCCAAAACTTGTAATCAACTATTGTGACTGGTTTATTGATACTGAAAATGCACAAAACCTACAAATTGTGTTCAGGAAACCAGTTATACGCCTCAGTACATTCTGCCCAGTATCGAGTGACATATTTTCTTCACATAATACGAATAATCCACACGTGAATACGTCTTTATCTTACAGACACTGAAGAGCAAACGAATTTCGTTTATTTCGAAAGTTGCACACACAGCTCCTAACTGACAGCCTTCGGGAAAGTCACCATGTGGTCTCTGCTGCCCCGTACACTAAAGATGAACTGCAAAGGGGACAAAAGCCGTTCACTCTCCAAGTCCCAAGACCCTGCGTACTTTGCGGGGTTACAATGTTTCCCTGGCTCCGAGCTGAGAGGCGGGAGGGCCTCTGCAGGTGGCCGGGCGTCGGCCCTTCGCAGGTGGATCCGGCACCAGCCATCCACCTCGGGAGCCCTGCAGCGGCCCCGCGGGCGGTCAGCTCCCGCCCAAGTGAGAAAACACGCCTGTTACACGGGCACCGCCACACAGTTGAGTCCCTGGCAAACCCTTGCCATCACGTGCCAAATTTGTCTTTCCTCTGTATCTGTCCTGTTCTTTATTTTCTAAATTGACCTGTTTTACTTAATGGACTCATTTATCTAGTATCTCATGGGTTTTGCTCTCCCCAACATGCGTAAAACAGACAGCAAAGGATGGAGTTGGGAAACGCTGACCTGTGGGCCCTCAAACACTAGAATGACGGTCAGGAGCAGCTGCGGGCCGTCGCTCCCCTCCCTGCGGCTCCTTCCAGACACTGAGAACGGCAGGAAGGTCAAAGTCATGTCCACATGAAGCCACACCCTGGGCACACCCTGAAGTCACAACACTGGAATCTGAGCACCCGGCCTATGAGAGAGAAAAGCCACCAAACCCAGAGTGGGTCCCCTCGAGCTCCCAGCCCACAGGCCCAGACAGCGCTCCGGCTGAGCCAGGGTGGGAGAAGCGGTGAGCGGGGCAGAGCAGGGACACCAGCAGGGGTGCGCACCACCCACGCCCGAAAGCCCATCGGACCCGGCAGCCAGGGGGAGGGCTGAGCTGCGAGCACGGGCTGGGGGCAGGGGCTCCGTGCCCACCCAGTGGAAACGGACAGACACCACTTCAAGAGGCACTCCTCCAAACTCACAGCTCCTGGGAAGCAAACGGGCAAGAGAGAAAGGGACAGGGCCCCTTGGGTGCTGCGTGGGGAGGATTAGGAGGAGAAAGAGGGAAAGGTTAGGGTCCTATAAGAAAGGAAGACCACACGATCAGAGGACTCACAGCCGCCCATCTGTCACCAAACAGACAGACCAACAGACAGACAGCTGCTGCACCTGGCCTTGGCCAAACTAACGGAAGACGGACCATTAGACCAGCAGTGACACCACCAGACCCTTAACCCACTGAGCCATCAGGGAACTCCCAGACCAGCAATCTTTTCAAAACACCCAATAACATACAACTCCTCCTCATAAACAACCATGAATCCAATGAAAATTGGAATTCGAATACTCCAAAAACACAATTAAACATTCGGATAAATATTTGAGGAGACAGGAACCCACCTTGAATTAGAAATGTAAAATTAAAAACAGCAAGGGACAGAGGCAGGGGAAACCAAGAGAAACCTGAATGGACTCAGGAAAGAAGTGGAAGGAAGCATCACAGTTATCTTAGACATGAGTGACTATAAAATGCACTGAGAATAAATTCCAATGAAAATTAATAAAGGGCTCCAAAGAAGGATAAAAGCACAACTAAGAGAAGCAAAATGACAGAAAGAAAAATATTAAAAAGGAAAGAAAAGCAGCAGGAGGAATGGAAGCCAAAAAAGGAATAATGTTCACAAATCAGAGTTCTGAAAAGAGGAAAACAAAATAATGGAGCAAAGCTAATATTTAAAATTACAACCCGGCGAGTTAAGGATCCGGTGCCGACACTGCTGGGGCTCTGGTTACAGCTGTGGTGCAGGTTCGACTCCCGGCCTGGGAACTTCCATATGTTGCAGGCACGGCCCAAACAAACAAAGAAAAAAATCACTATAATCTGAGAAAACTTTCCGGAAACAGAAAAATGACCAAATCTTAACATGAAAGGGCTGAGAGGGTACCTGGGAAATGAACCCAGAGTGATCAATGCTGAGACCTTTCTTAATAAAACTGTGAGATTTCAAAGATAAAATCTTCAAGACCCCCCCCCCGGGCATGCGGATCAGTGAACGTGCAAAGGCGTGAGACTGGCATCAGGCCTTTCAAAACCAACATACAAGTACGACAACAACGGAACAACTTCTTTAAAAACTCAACGAAAGAAAACGTGAATAAGAATTTTAAAACCAGCAAAGTTGTCTGTCCTTCAAACATCAAGATCACAGAAAAGCAGTTCCAACACACATGACCTTAGACAATGCTACTCCCCAGGGGTCTATGGGAGGGTGAAGTTCCAGCTGACCAGTGACGACTGGAAAAGCCCCAGCACAGGGACCTCAAAGTATTGAGATGTCCATCTAAGACTCCATTCAAAACAAAGGTGGGATTGGGCTGAAAGCCTAGTGTGCAAATATGACCTACTGACAAAGCAGAAATAATTCAAATGAAAAATGGAAGGTGAAGGGAGAGGGAAAGAGGGAAAATGCAGACTGTTACTTAAGTCAGTCTTAGGTAAGTGACAAGTGCACATCAAAGGATACTAGAAAAAACTGATAAATCAGATAGTAAGGAGCGAAATAGCAAAGCAGGTTATCACTAAGGACATTAAAACAGATTTACAGACAAAAGTAATCACTAGGAAATACAAATCCTCCCATGTCCACAATAGAGTCTCAGTAAAGACACACAGGGAGTTCCTATTGTGGCTCAGCTGGTTAAGAACCTAACTAGTATCCGTGAGGATGTAGGTTCGATCCCTGGCCTTGCTCAGTGAGTTAGGGACCCTGCATTGCCGCAAGCTTCAACAGAGGAGGCGCCACAGAAGAAAGAGACAGGGTTACGAGCAAACAGCCCAGAAAAGGCTCCAGGACCAGCCAGTTCCACAGGGGATTCCGCCCAGTCTTCAAAGATCAGATCATTCCGGTGCACGACGCAGAAATCACTCCTGAGCACGAGAAGGAAGGAAGAGCCCCAACTCCTCCCACGAAGCATGTATAATCTCTGATAAATCAGGTGCCGAGAACAGAGAGGACTGCAGACCAGAGTCGCTCATACACATCAACGCAACAACAGCAAACAGAGCATTAGCAAACAGAAGTCAACACCACGTCAGGAAATCAGACACCACGACCAAGCGGGATTTTTTTCCAGAAATGAAAGTTGGATTCAATATTAGGAAATCCGTTAATATTCACTACATTCATAAAGCTAAGGAAAATACAATGTTATTATCTCCACGGATGCTGAAAAATCCTTTGACAAAATTAAAAACTCATTTACAAAAACTAAAGAACACAGGAATTGAGTGTTACACTCTTTTTTTTTTTTCGTCTTTTTGTCTTTTAAGGCTGCACCTGCGGCATATTGAGGTTCCCAGGCTAGGGGTCTAATCGGAACTGTAGCTGCCGGCCTACACCACAGCCACGGCAATGTGAGATCTGAGCCGGATCTGCGACCTACACCACAACTCATGGCAATGCAGGATCCTTAACCCACTGAGTGAGGCCGGGGATCGAACCCTCGTCCTCACAGACGCTAGTCCGGTTCACTAACTGCTGAGCCATGTTGGGAACGCCAAGTGTTATATTCTTAATATGAATAAATATACACAGCTGAACCCTAAAGCCAGTATCTTATTTATGGGGGAAAGACTAACAGCATTTCCACGAAGATGAGGAACAAGGCAAGACTGCCCAGGCTCCGTTTCCAGTCACCACTGTCCTAGGGCATCAGGTTGCTCAACACGACTGCAAAGGAAAAGCCAATCAGAGACGTAAGAATGGGTTAAGAAGTTAGCTCTAGTTGCAGATGACATCCTAATGCGTACCTGGAAACCGCCAGAGATTCCACGATAAAACCAGCTCAAACAGTAAAATAATCCACTAGACAACAGGATATAAGATTAATAGACAGCAGTCCCTGTCATGGTGCAGTGGTTAACAAATCCGACTAGGAACTATGAGGTTGCAGGTCCGATCCCTGGCCTTGCTCAGTGGGTTAAGGATCTGGTGTTGCCATGAGCTGTGGTGTAGGTCGAAGAAGCGGCTTGGATCCCACATTGCTATGGCTGTGGCATAGGCCAACGGCTACAGCTCCGATTCGACCCCTAGCCTGGGAACCTCTATATGCTGTGGGTGCAGCCCTAGAAAAGGCAAAAAGACCAAGAAAAAAAAAAGATTAACATACAAAAATCAGTAGCCTTCAAATTTTAAACAATAAGTAGTTACGGAAACCCCATGAAAAAGAATTACAACAAAGAAGATTAAAAGTTTAGGAATAACCTTAACAGGAGGATTTCAAACATTCTGGAAAGACACAGAAGTGCACAGGAACAAATGAGAAGGCACCATCTGCTCCTGGGTAGGACGACGACACTGCAAAGACGACAGCCCTCCCTCCCCCAGTTTCTAAGCTCAAGGCACTCCCAGCAACACCAGCAATGAACCACTGTCTAGACTTGCACAACCGATACTGAAAATCACAAGGAAAAGCAAATATGCAAGAACAGCCAGGAAAATCCTGCAGGGAAAAAAACGACTGGACCTTAAAACATACCGTAAAAACTATAATTAAGCAGGGTGCTGGACAGCACCATGTAAAACAATGAAATGAGCACATTTCCCCACATAATATGCAAAAATAAACTCAAAACCAAGTTCCCACTGTGGCACAACAGGTTTCAAGTTGTCTCTGCAGCAGCTTGGGTTGCTGCTGAGGTGCGGGTTTGATCCCTAGCCTGGAGCAGCCGGGCTAAGGATGCGGTGTTGCTGCAGCTGTGGTAGGTCACAGGTGTGGCTCAGATTCAATCCCTGGACCAGAAACTTCCATATGTTGCAGGTGCGGCCGAAAAACGGCACAAAACTCAAAATGGTTTAAGGACCTAAATGTAAGACATAAACCTCCTAGAAAAGAACTAGGCAAAACATTCTCTGACATAAATTGTAGCAATCCTTTCTTAGATCAGTCTCCCAAGGCAAAAGAAATAAAAGCCTAATAGAAGGCCAATAAGATTTTAAAAGGAACCTAATCAAATTTAAAAGCTTTTACAGAGTAGAGGAACCCATCAACAAATTGAAAGGACAATCTACAGAATGGGAGAAAATATTTCAAACGATGCAAATGACAAAGGGTTAAATCCAAAACACACAAACAGCTCATAACACTCAATAAAAAAACAACCTAACCCAAAAAAATCAGCAGAACTAAACAGTTATTTTTCCAAAGAAAACATACAAATAACTAGCAGGCACATGAAAAAATACTCAACATCACTAATCATTAGAGAAATGCAAATCAAAACCACAATGAGGTATCACCTCACACCAGTCAGAATGGCCAGAAATAAATGCTGGAGAGGGTATGGCTATAAGGGAGCCCTCCTTCACTGTTGGTAGGAAGGTAAATTGGTACAACCACTACGGAAGTCGGTATGGAGGTTCCTTAAAAAACTAAAAACAGAACTACCATATGACCCAGCAGTTGCACTCATGGGTATATAGCTAGAAAAAAATGAAAACTCTAATTTGAAAAGATACCTGCACCCCAATGTTTACAGCAGCATTGTTTACAATAGCCAAGACATGGAAGCAATCTTAGGTGTCCATAAGCAGATAATGGGCTTAAGAAGATGCAGCACATAAGATGCAGCACATATACACAATGGACTATTACTCAGTCCTACAAAGAGACACTGCCATGTGCAGCGACATGGATGGACCTAGAGAATATTACACTGAGTAAAATAAGTCACACAAAGACAAACACTATATGACATCCCTTATATGTGGAATCTAAAAAATAATACAAATGGATCGATATACAAAGAGAAAGAGACTCACAGAGATAGAAAGCAAATTTATGTTACCAAAGGGAGACAGTGGGGCAGGAGGAACACATTAGGAGTATGGGATTAACAGATACAAACTACCATATGTAAAATAGATACACAACAACAATTTACTGTATAGCACGGAGAAGTATACCCAGAATCTTGTAACAACCTGCAGAGGTATATAATCTGCAAAAAAAACAAAAAAAATTAAAAAGTCAATTCACTATGCTAATACAAACTGAAACCAATACAAAACTGAAAATCAACAATACTTCAATTTACTTAAAAAAAGCTAATACTGGTGATAAATAGACACTGAGATCAATGGGATAGAAATTCATAAATAAACGGGAAGGATATGGAAATATCAAGTCAGTGGGATAAAGATGGACTCTTTAATAGACAGTGCTGGGACAAGTGAGCAGCTATTTGGAAAAAGACAAAATGAGATCTGTATTTCTTAGCCTATACCTCAAATGGATTAGGGATCTAAATGTAAAAAGATGAAACTGTGACTCCGGGCAGAAAATGTGAGGAGACGCTTCTTGAACATTGATGGAGGGAAAGCCTTCTGACTATGATTCAAAACCCAGAGGTAACGAAACAGAAATTGATAATCTGGACTATATAAAAATGTCTGCAGGGAAAATCAAAACAGAGCCCTAAACAAAGCGAAGACGTAAGTGCAAGCTGGAGGCAAATATCTGCAGCACAAACCACAGGAGAAGGGCTAATAACCCTGCTACACGAACACGGACGGACGAAGAACCCAGACCCAAAGAGAAGTAGGAAAAGAGACATCAACGGACAGCTGACGCACAAAGCTGCAAAAATGGCCTCCCAGCACCAGGAAAAAGCCTCAGCTCAGGAACACTTACACAAGCGCAAACGGAGAGGATATCAAGACATCACCGCCACCTCGCAGGCTGGTAAAACGTTTACAGCGGAAGGAAGGACGTTCTGGCGGTGATCAAAGTGCTGCGGGGAGTCTGCACATCAGAGAGGGAGCCACAGGCACAGGTTTCAACTCGGAAGTGACATCTCCAGGGACCTACCCTCCAGGCACACCTACGACAACGACAGCGGGAAAAGGAAGGACCACACGGGGTTCTGCGCTGCAGCACCGCTTACACACGAGCCACGCTATGGAAACGATCTCAGCGCCCCAAGCCGGAGCGCGGCTGGGTAAACGGGCCCAGCCAGCGGCAGGGCCCAGGCCGCCGCGGTGCAGGAGCCTGTGCCCGGGTGGCCCTGAGCCTTGGAACCGTGGTCACTGTTCACCCCAGCATTAGTTCGAAATGTCCGTCCACCAGGAGGTCAGGAAGCGGGGCCCAAATGGCCCACGAAGGGTCACAAGGAAGCCTGAGCATCCGACCCGAAAGCCGCGGCCCTGAAGAGCAAGCCTGAAAACACGGTCCTGAGCCGACACTCAGGAGGGTGAGGACAGGCCAGAGGAGCCAACTGGCAATGGTGGAGACGAAAGCACAGTACAGACCAAGTCAACAGAGGACCAAATTCTGGCGAGTCCCTGATGAAACTAATCACCCATGAGACAGAAGCAGACACTTACCAGACTGCAGCCCGGGGGGCTCAGAGACACACAAAACTGAAAACTGGGAATGGGGAACGAGGGTAGACAGAAGAGTCAGCAGACATCCTCGAGATGTGGGGTTCAAGTAAATGAACGACAGCGAGGCAACACTGATGACTGAATTTTCCAGAATCAAAGCATGAAATGAATTAGATTGAAAAGTTCAACAAAACCCCACACAGAATCAAAAAAACAAAAAGAAGAATTCACATTCAGACCTATCACCACGTTACTGCAGAACATCCAGATAAAACGTAAAGAGACCACCTCTTTACCAGCACCTCTTCTAAGGCAGGGGCTGTAAGTCAATCCCAGCTCTAGTTAGTGAATCTGTGTCTCGAGAGGTTAGCAATTGTGAGCCAACTGTATTGGTGTCCTAGGATTGCATAAATAAGCAAATGTTTTGTAAAAAATGAGAGCCAGGTTTCTGCGCTTGAAGACAGACATGTTACAAATGAAGAAACAGAGAAGAGGCCAGCCACAATGACCTCTCGGGGGGGAGGCTGGACTGGACATGGAAGAGCATCAGCGTCAATGAACAGTTGT
Organism: Phacochoerus africanus; assembly: GCF_016906955.1. Lineage (NCBI taxonomy): Eukaryota > Metazoa > Chordata > Mammalia > Artiodactyla > Suidae > Phacochoerus > Phacochoerus africanus. The sequence goes on from NC_062558.1 coordinate 139,321,854, forward strand.
TCGTACATATCTGGAGAGAGAGATGGGAGTTGTGGGTATACGTAAGTGTAAATACACACACACATTTACATCCATACATAAGATATCTGTATTTTATAACACACGATACATATGTATACAATACACACACTATACACATGCCCACAACATATACCTTTCCCAGCTGTGTGCTGAGAACAACGGCAAGACAACACCTAGCCCCTAGATCCTGGTTTCTCAATACCATTCTCCCATTAAAGGAATCTGGGCTCCGTGGAAAGGGGCTGCTTCCGGGATGGAGCAGGGAAAATATAAGAGGAGCCTTAATCGTTCTGTGGCACCCAAAATAAAAAAAAAAAAGGTGTTTTTTTAAAAGGGCAAGAGCACATCAAAAAGAAATAACACCGATCTGAAGGCGGCCAGAGCTGGTGCGGCCCAAACAATCAAATAAATAACAATGGTATTTGATTGTAACCCACAGAATAAACACTCGTCAGGCCACCCACGTGTAGGCAACTGGGGGAGAAAAGGTGGTCCGTCCTTACAGCTGAGTTCTGATTAACAAGTTAAAATGAAGGCGCGAAAGACAAACCCGTTAGGTAAGTACCGCAGTGAAAGACAGCTCAGGCAGGATTTACCAACAGACATCAAAACCAGGAGGCAAAAGTGTGCGGAGGCACAGCATATGGGGGCAGTCTCAAAGTATCCCCCCAGGGATGTTATTAATTGCAAAGAGAAAAACAGTGACTCCCCCGTGGAGGAAGCCACCTTCCTCAAGCGGCAGGGCTGAGGTCCGCAGCGACGAGACAGGCGGATTTCACGGCCCCGATGTGATGCACCGGGAAGGCACCACCGCCTCTGGGGGTTCGCGCCTCAATCTCATCACAGAAAACGCTGGACAAACCAAAGGGCGCGACATCCCTCCGCAAAACACCTGACCCAGCTCGGTAACAGCACCAAGTCGGGAAAGATGAGGGCGCCTGACGGGTTGGAAGAAAGCAGCACCAGGACCCCGCGCCGTGCGACGGGGGGCCCTGGACTAGAGCAGGGGCAGGAGAGGGTGCCAGCGGGAAACCGCGTGAGACGGTGAGGGCTGCGAGAGGCCAGCAGTCCCGCACCACTGTTAACTGCGGGCCCGCCAACGGTACCAGCGTTATGCGAGCTGCCTAGGGGAAGGCTGTACACAAGTTCTCGATATTGCTTTTTGCAATCTTTCTCTAGGTATAAAACTATTTCGAAATCAAGATTTGAAAAATGAAGACAAAAAGTCCACACTTCTGGGAACACTGATGCAAAGTCAAATGGCCCTCCCACCGCCTTCACCCACCAATTCTAACTGAGCAACATAAGTAGTCACTTGTATAAAATAAAAATCCTTTTGGATGGTTGAAAACAGCTCTCAGGAACTTCTGAGGCTTATTCCCGCCAACTAAACATTCCCACTGCCTTTCACTGTCCCATGTCTGAGGGGTTTTCCACAATCTTCCTAACCTAACCTAGACGCCCTGCCCTGGAGTTTCTAAATCATCAGTATCTTCTTAAAACCAACCATGCAAGACAGCCCCGATGCCCCGCTGCCACCGCAGAGGATGGCAGGCTCCCCGCTCTACGACCTGGCCCCATGTCTGCAGGAAGAAACCGCTGGCCGAGGGGCCCTGGCAGCAACATCACCTGGGTGCGCGGAGGCGGCCTCCCTCCCCGGCTCCGCGTCTGCTCTGCAGGAAGGGCTGGCCTCTTCCTACGGAGTGTCCTCCTCCCTTGAATGAACTTAACCGCAGGCCCTCCCGTGTGCCCCTGATGTCCACGTCTAACTTGACGTCCACGCTGTTCTCCAGGGCACCGGGATACCGCCAATGCTGCAGAAAGCGCGTGATGGGAAGTGACGCAGCCTTCGTCTTCGCCGGAGTCACGGGAAATCCTGCCGAGGACCGAGGACCGGGTCTCTGGGAATTCGGGACCTGCCCAATCTCTCTACTGCAAACAGAGGCAGGCCGTAAAATGGCTGCACTGCCAGCCGCCAATCTCCGGGGCAGAGGGAAGAAGTGGGAACGCGGGGTGTGCCCGCGTCATTTTACACACGGATTTCCTCGTTCCTCCACCAGTAAGCGAGCGCCCAGGCAGGTAACAGCAATGACATACTGTCCCTCGCTCCTTTCTGAGACTACGAGCTGGAAGCCGTACGTTCTGGGCGAAATCCCACACACTCTGGAACCACATTCAAAACCATTTCTCCGTGGGGTCAAGTAACATCGGGCACATCAAGGTCAGTGGACCCATAAGGATCCATGGTGACAAGCTGGCATTCTTCAAGTGGCTCAGGTGGCCGGACGTTGGATCCTCCAGCCCGTGGGAGGCGAAAGTGGGAGCCACAGGGCTCCCACGGTGGTCGGCAGCCCGGGCTCCTCTAGGGAACCTGGATTACCTGCTTGGCGGCCCTTGGCAGCCGAGTGGATGAAATGACTCGTGTTTTCTGCTATTTGCGGTGGATTACTGAAAGCTGGCTGCGTGTTCACTGACCTGCACGTTTACCCCGCAAATAGTCCTGGTTATGGTGGACCGGGCTGGACTAGAAAATGAAGGCTGCAGAGACATTTAAGTCTGGTGCTGTGGTACATGGTTCGCTGTCTCTCACTCCCCTGGAGCGGATGCGTCAGCCTTCACAAAGGCAGATAAAGATCCACCCACCCCCCATCTAGAAAACTCCCACACTGGACAAACAAAATTAAGATCCTGAGCATACACAAAGACCTCGTGCTTTAATAACAATAACTTTAATAATAATAATGACCGAAGACCAATGGAAAATCGACCTCACCAGAGGACAGCTGAAACAGGGACATGGGGGAGCAAGAGACGTCACCTGGCAAGACGTGAGAATTAAACACAGAATGTGTACCGTGTCCCCCGACGATGGGACGCGCACAGCTGGCAGCCCAGGAAACGACAAGTGCACCCCCGCAAGGGAGGGCCACGTCTTTGCTGCCAGGACTTTCTCCTTTACAGGAAGTGATGGGGTCCCAGCGAGCTTGCTGAGAGGGGTGAGCGGCAGCTGCGGGGGAAAGGTTCACCATTTGGCAGAAATGATGTTCAAAGCCCTGGCTTCTGTGTTGAAGAACAAGAAACCAGACTGGGGCTATTCTCCTGACGCGCCTGGGGACCGCCAGTGAGCCGGGGGACAGGGACGGGCAGGGCGGAGGCCTGGCCAGGGCTGAACCTGCACATCCTCTGGACCCCTCTCCACCTCCGCTCGGGAAAACGTGGAGAATAAAGAAAGACGACACCAACTTCCTGAACGCGTGCACAGAAAGGCACTGAGCATTCTTTTGAGTCAGCACAGCAACCAAGTGGCACGGTCTTAAAAATTGAACACCTTACATTAAGCATATATGATCTACATGTTAATACACAAGCTAAGCATATACACTAGACATGAGAACACCTGTGCAAATCGTTATAAGTTGGTGATGCATTTAATGTAACACCACACACACACACACACGATAGTCTCATTTTTCATTCTGAAGGTACTTCGAGGATTTTTACTGACTAGTGGAATTTATTCTAAAGATCATTTGTGTTGTAACAGTCTGATGCTGGTTAACTGAGGCCTGGTCTGCTGAGTGAGGCCGTGTAGCTTTAAGTCTCCCACAGCAGAGGAAGTCTGCTTTGCTGGAGCAGCGGATGGGCCGGCCGCGGACACAGAGCCGTTAGCGCCGGGCGAGCAGGACGAACGAGGCCTGGAAATGGCCCTTTAGAAAGTCGGAGCACTTCCACCAGCAGAGATTCCTTCCCGCTGATATTTTCGTCTGGAAAAGACCGTGCACTCCTGGAAGGCCTGCCTTCTGCAGTGCAGAGTCAGCAGCAGAAAACGCCAGAAGCCGGGATCCCCACTCTCACCATGAGTCAGCAGAGCTCCTGGGACCTCAGGATGCTGTGCTTCACTCCACACCGTGAGCAAGGCCAGCCTGGCAAAGGGCAGGCAATTCACAAGGAGGCGCCAGCCTAGTTCCAGGAGAGCTGGGTGCCCGGAGGAAGAGAGCAGAGAAGGGCAGACTGTTTACCTCCAAGTACAACTGAAAGGGAAGGTGCCGGCTCTGGACCGAGGATCAGGTCTGCCTGCGTGATTCACCTGGGACACCACACGCCCAGTTACAGAAAACCTACTTACCACAGGTAGAACCAGCAACTATCCCTTGCAAGGACAAACAAAAACAAGACCACTACCGTTTAGAGTGTTTCCACATTTACTCAACAACAAACAAATTCCCACGACACAGGAAGAGCAGGGCGTTTCACTCCCATTTGTAGATGAAGAAAGTGAAGTCGCCAAGTCCAAAGACCTTGCCTGGTGGAGCCTGGTGGCTGGAAGGGCAGGGCGGGACTCAGTGTGGTTCAGTCTAACTGGGAAGACAAGACGGAAACTTACACTAAAGGAACAATGTATGAACACATCTCAACACTTAACATAAAGCCACGGGAATCAAAACAAGGCGGTACTGGCACAGGCACAGACATACACATCAACAGAACGGCACTGTGGCTCCAGAAGAAACCTTCCATTTATGGTCTCCTGGCAAGCGTGCCAAGACAATTCAATGGAGAAAGAACAGTCTGCATAAGAAATGGTGCCGGCATAATCTGCTATCCACACGCAAAAAGAGCAACCCGGGGCCGCATCATATACCACACACAAAAATTACCTCAAAATGGATCAGAGAGCTAAATGCACGAGCTAAAAGGGTTAATTCTTGGAGAACATAGGAGAAAAATCTCTGTGGTCTTTGGCTAGGCAAAGATTTTTTAGATATGCTACCAAAAGCAGACCCAAAAAAGAAACAAATTGATAAATTAGATTTCATCAAAATGGAAAATTCTGGACTTCAAAAGGCACCATTAAGAAATAAAAAGACAAGCCAAACGCAGGGAGGAAACGTTTACATGCCACACGCATGTTAAAGGACTTGTCTTCAGAATTCACAAAGACGTCTTTCAACTCCACAAGACAAACAACGCAATTCTTTAAACAAGAGAAGGATTGGCATGGTAATCCTGCCAACAAAGCACACACGCGGGCAACGTGTACGTGAGAAGATGTTCAACATCGTTAGTCATTAAAAAATGAAACTCAAAACCCAAGACACCGCTTCCCACCCACTAGAACGGCCACAGTCAAACAAGTGTCCGCGAGGATGTGGGGAAAACGGAACCCTCACCTGTCGCCGGTGGCAGCGGAAACGGTGCCACTGCTTTGGAAAACAGTTTGGTGATTCCTCAAATGTAAGCAGTTACCTTACAACCCAGCTGGCTATCTATCTACCCCAGAGAAATGAAAACATATGCCCCCACAAAAACTTGTACATGAAGTTGTCACAGCAGCAGGACTTATGAAATCCCCAAAGTGCAAACAACCTGTCCATCAACTGAGACACAGTTAAATAGAATGCGGTATTAACCACACAAGGTAGTATTATTTAGCAACAGAAGGGAACACAGTGCTGATACATGCCTCAGCGTGGATGAACCTCGGGGGCATTAGCAGGCAAAGCGAAAAAAGCCAGTGACAAAGGACGAAATACCGTATGATTCCACTTACATGAATTGTCCAGGGCAGGCAAAGCAACAGAGCCAGAGTAAGTTGGAAGCGGCTTAGAGCTGGGGAGGGAGGGAGGGAGGGCGCAGTGGCTAATGGGCACCAGGCTCCTTTCCGGGGTGATGAAAATGCTCTGAAATTAGATCATGGTGATGTTTACACAACACTGTTCACAGGCTAAATCCACGGACCCGTGCACTTAAAAGCACGAGCTTTAAAGGGATGTAAATATGCAATACTGTGATTCATAGGAACCGGTACCAATGATTATTAAGCATTTCTCAGCTAGAGCTGGTCTCTGTCCTGGGTCGCAGCTCCCGAAACCCTGGGGGTTTTCCAAGCAGCAAGAGCGATGGAAGCACCTGCAGCATCTCCATCACCACACCGCTGGTCCTCGGCCCCTGAAATCGCTCCAGAGCCACCAAGGTGAAACGGGTGTCTTGTCATTCCTAACAAGCTCCTCCGACCACAGCTGAGTCTATGTGATGAGGTGACTTCCGCAAAGCACCTAAGGACCGGGGCTGGTTGACGGAGGAGCCAGCCAAGGACAGCTGGTTGGAACTTCAGTCCCACCCCTTGATTTCCGGGGAGGGGACCGAGGCCAAGGGTCAGTCCCGCCGACACAATGAAGCCTCCCTAACAGGCCGCAAGGCGGGGGTTCGGCGAGCTCCCAGGCTGGGGAGCCAGAAGGTTCCACACGCCCCCAGCTCGGGAGACAGACCCTCCTTTGTTGGGGAACTCATCCTATGTATTTCTCCCTCTACCTCCTGGGTCACACCCCTTTACGATAAATTGGTTCTTTAGTGAGTAGACGGGTTTCCTGAGTTTTGTGGGCTATTCTGGCACATTGACTGAATCTAAGGTGGGGACGTGGGAAGCTCCGATTTAGAGCCCGTCGGTCAGAAGCGCAGGTGATGACCAAGCCTTGAAGTGGCGTCTGAAGGGGAGGACGGTCCTGGGGGACCGAGCCCTTTCCCTGTGGGGCCTGGTGCTCCCTCCCACTGGGTAGTTATGCTGAAGTCTTGGACATCTCACAGCGGGGGGGGGCGGGGGGGGGCAAGAACTGTTGTGGGGACGCACCTCCCCCCGACAAACATACATCGCAACTGGGTCCAGGAACCCATTTAAAATTATACATAATTTAAGCTATTTTTTTAATGGGCAAAAAACTTGAATAGACAGTCCACTGGAAAAAAGATATGAATGATTAATAAGCACATAAGAAGATGTTCAATGCTGTTAGTCATTAGGGAAATGCAAATTTAAAGTGCTGTGAATACCTAACTTCACATCCACTGGAATGACGAAAACCAAAACAACAGACGACACGAGGACGTGGACAAGCTACAGACCCCCCAGGGGACGCCAGCAGGGATGCAAAATGCTGCCGACTCGGTGGGAAACAGGGTGGCAGTTTCCGGAAAGTTACACTTAACACTGGAACCGGCTCCAGTCTCGAGTGTGTCTCTACGAGAAATGAAAACGTGTGCACACAATGGTCTCCGGGTGAACTTGGTGTTTTCAGCCCAATTCGTAACAACTAAAAAGGAAGAACAGCCCCACTGCCCACCCGCTGCTGACTGAATAAACGGGGTGGTGCATCTACCCAACGAGATATTATTTAGCAATGAAAAAACCAAGCTACTGGTCTATGTTTCGTTGTGGATGAATCTCAAAAACATTATGGGAGTGAAAGTAGTCACGGCAAAGCCACACACTGTATGATTCTGTTTGTTTGAAATGTCCAGAAAAGGCAAATCTAGAGAGACAGAAAGGAGACTCGCAGCCGGGGTAGGAACAGGAGTGACTGCCAGGGAGCACAGAGACCGATCTGAGGGCAAGAAAATACTCTCAAACTGGGCGGTGATGGTTGCACAACTGAATTTAGGAAAAATCACTTCACTGTACCCCTAAAATTTTAGGAACCCTCATCACTGTGGTCGTGGTGGGAAATGCAGACGGAAGACCCACGAGCCGTGAGTGTGGTCTAAAGGGCGCCGACAACTTAGCATTTTTCCTAAACAAACGATACTTTGAAAGCACCAACAATTTTATGCACCATGTAACCCTCCCTTTGTTGCCGTTCAGTTAAACACACACACACACACACACACACACGTTAGGCAAGGACCAAGCACCTGCTGAACACCTGCAGGGCACCTCACCACTTTCGGGCACCTGGCACCTAGAGAAGCAGATGCCAAGTCGCGGGCCTTGCTGGGTCCCTGCTGAGCCCGACGGACACTTGGAAGGGCCCCGGCCGTGGAGAACCACGCCTGACTGGCCTAAGCTCATTTTGACTTTTCCGCGTCACATACAGAGAAGTGTCCTGAAAGCTAGGAATGATGGAGGCTGTGTGCAGCTGGCGGCGTGAACATCTGTATCAACCATATTTGTCACTGAGGACGAATTATTATTGATAGATTTCCTTTTTCTAGATGGGAGGATGACGGAATGCAATTAAACTGAGTAGACCAGACAGATTTCCAAACTAAACAGTGGGGTAGAGAAATAAATGTTTCTTAAGGAGAGAGTTACACTGGTTCCGAATGAAAAGGTGACCCCAGAAAGGCAAACCGAGAGGGTTTTGTCAGGGGTCTGCCGTATCAGCTCCTCTCCATGAGGTGTGCCCAGCAGGGTCTCGCTCAGCAGATGAGCTATAAGACCTACATCCCACAGGTGAAACAAAGCACATTTCACTGGGGATGCTCTCCCTTTCTAAGTCAGACCCTGTAGGGTTACTTCAATGGAGCTAAACCCATCAATATGTTTAAGTGGTCCTGCTGACAAGGACCACTCGCTGCACTGGAAAATTTGCCAGGTGTCAGCAGAGGCAGATCTGAGGGTTTCCACGGGGAGATGGACATACACTCCCCTCCGCCCTCTAGTCTAGGGGCAGCTCCTCCTCAGGCCAAGAATGGGCGAAAACGGCAGGTTGGAACTTTATAATTTCCTCACAGCTACATTTCAACAGCTGCACCCAAAACACTCCAGACCGTACCTCAAAGTTATCTGCCCTCTTGCAGAGCGCAAGCTCGTCACTCCTGGACTAAGGCCACGATCTGAGTGCAGGTGTGTGTGGGGGGAAGCCTGTCTGTGCACCTGAGCACTGTCCGGCCTGCAGAAGCAGCCACGCCGCACAGCCAAACAGTCACACCAGAGCCAACGATGGAAGTCTGTGCTGAGGACGTGCACTAAATTGTTAGTGGTTCCAGCTGGCAGGGACATCGCTGCTGTGGTGCACAACCTACGCAAGCTCTAAACGCTCTGTGCAGACAGAAAGTGTTTGCAATCACCATTGCGGAACGGTTTTAGGAGCCCCTCAAACTTAACAGTATTGAGCATCGGTGTGCGTGCGGCAACTTCCTTTTAAAACCTTTGAATCCATCATCCAAGTAGCTCTTCAGGCCAAGACGGAGCAACAGGGACTAGATTCACCCTCCTGCATGAAACAACCAAAAGATGGACAAAATAAGACGAAACAACAGATTTCAAGACACTGAGCAACAAGTCACAAAGAACAGTGAGCCCTGGGATGGGGACACAAACGGGCTGAGCCCTGTACCCCTGCCCCCCGTCGCTGTCTCCCGTCTCCAGGCTGCAGCCCATGAGGGGAGCAGAGGCAGAGGCTGCAGCCAGGAGTGCAGAACACCCCGCCGCTGAGTGTGTGCGAGGCTCAAAGGACAGAGCCCTGGAGAGAGGACAGTGGCCTAGAGAGGGGAAGGTGACAAGCCATACTCATTCCACTGAGTGCTCATCAGCCCACGTGTGTGAGGAAAGTACCCAAGGGCAGGAAAGAGTTAGAAACAGCAGTGCCTGTGCTCAGACATGGCTGGGAATGCTGTCTGACCCCAGCGGCAAAACTGGAAGCCACCTGACTCTGACACACAAGGCAGAGAACACAGACAACCTGCTTGGAGTAATCAGCCCCAGACTGAGCCCTATTCGAGTCTCACCCAGCACATCTTAAAAGCAAGATCAAACTTTTTCCAAGTCACTTATCTGTGACCCAGAACAAAGTTCAAGCATATTTATAGGAATCTAAAATGTCCCCATTGTGGCTCAGCAGTTAGCAAAACCGAATGGCATCCATGAGGATGCAGGTTCAATCCCTGGCCTCACTCAGTGGGTTAAGGATCTGGCATTGCCAAGCGCTGTGGTGTAGGATGCAAACTCGGCTCGGATCTGGCGTGGCTATGGCTGTGGTGTAGGCCAGCAGCTATACCTCCAATTTGACCCTAGCCTGGCAACCTCCATATGCCCGGGTACGGCCCTAAAAAGACAAAAATAAATAAATAAAATATCCAGCACCCTATATGGTAAAATTCACAATATCTGTCCAGCAAAGAGGCAGAAAAATGTGATCTGTAATAAAGAGAACGATCTACCAAGGCTGGCCCAAAACTGACACAGAGATAATAATTAGCAGAGAAGGACATTTATAAAGTTATTATAACTGCATTCTGCATATTCAAAACATTAAATAGGGATGTGGAAGATATTTGCAAAAATCCAAATCTAACGTTATGCGTTGAAATCTGTAATGTCTGAGAGTTTTAAAAAATGTACTGGATGTAATTAACAGCAGAGCCTGCAGAAGAAAAGGTCAGTGAACTTGAAGATGTACCAGCAGAAACTATCTGAAAATAAAGAAGTTTTTTTTAATTGAACAGAGCATCAGTGGTATGACTTCAGGCTTAAATGATGGATAACTGCAGTCCCCAGAAGGAGAGGAGAGCAGGAAACAGAAAAGAATATTTGAAGATTATAATTGTTAATGGCTGAAAATGTCCCGAACTGGAAGACAACTATAAGCCCATAGATCCAAGAATCTCAGTAACCCCGAGCACACAAAAAGATGAAGAAAACTTGGAGTTCCCGTCGTGGCGCAGTGGTGAACGAATCCAACCAGGAACCATGAGGTTGCGGGTTCGACCCCTGGCCTTGCTCAGTGGGTTAAGGATCTGGCGTTGCCGTGAGCTGTGGTGTAGGTCGCAGACATGGCTCAGATCCCACGTTGCTGTGGCTCTGGCGTAGGCCGGTGGCTACGGCTCCAATTTGACCCCTAGCCTGGGAACTTCATATGCCACGGGAGCAGCCCCAGAAAAGGCAAAAGACAAAAAAAAGAAAAAGAAAACTATACCCAAAGCATGTCACGAGCAAACTGCACAAAGCCACTGACAGAGAAAACTACAAGGAGCCAGAGACCAGAGACACACTACATCCTGAGGAACCGAGACAGGCGATGACAGATCTCTCATTGAAACAAAATCTAAAAAGACGGCAGAGCTGCATCTTTAAGATACTGAAAGAAAAAGCTGTCAATTTAGAATTCCATATGTAGTGGGAAAAGCTTTCAAAAATGAGGGTGAAATAAAGACATACAAAAGGTGAAAATTTTTAACACCAGTAGGTCTGTTCTTTAAGAATGTTAAAGGAACTCCTTCAGGAAGAAAACCAAAAAATGAAACTAGGGGGAAATATGAATCTACATAAAAGAATGAATTGCACTGGAAATGGTAATTCTGTGGGTGAACAGTAAGTTTTGTTCTTGTCACTGAAACCTCTTTAAAGGTTAATGGACTATTTAAATAGAAATAGGGAGTTCCTGTCGTGGCTCAGTGGTTAACGAACCCAACTAGCATCCATGAGGATGTGGGTTTGATCCCTGGCCTCGATCGGCAGGTTAAGGATCGGGCATTGCCATGAGCTGTGGTGTAGGTCACAGAAGCGGCTCAGATCTCCTGTTCCTGGGGCTCTGGCGTAAGCAGGTGGCTACAGCTCTGATTGGACCCCTAGCCTGGGAACTTCCACGTGCAGCTAGTGAGGCCCTAAAAAAAAAGACAAAAAGACTACTGGGAAATAGTAATAATACAGCACAGGGTTTACAGCATATGTGAAGGTAAAATGTAGGATAACGACCTCACAAAGCAGAGAGGAGAGGAGTGGAAATATACTGTAAGGCTCTCCCGTACACAGTGGTACAGCACCGTCTGATGACAGACTGCAGTTTGAAGATGCACATTCCAAATCATAAAGCAAAAAACAAAGTTGCAGCTAATAAGCTAACAGAGGAAATAATAACATGAAAGCATAAAAAATGTCTTACCAAACCAAAAAGGAGAAAGGGTAAATAAAGAACAGACAGGACCAACAGCAAACAAAAGGCGGGTTGGTAGATTTCTAATCTAACTATATCGACAGTCACACGGGGCGTTCCCGTCCTGGCGCAGTGGAAACGAATCCGACTGGGAACCGTGAGGTTTCGGGTTTGATCCCTGGTCACGCTCAGTGGATTAAGGATCTGGCGTTGCCATGAGCTGTGGTGTAGGTCGCAGATGCAGCTCGGATCCTGTGTTGCTGTGGCTCTGGTGTAGGCTAGCAGCTGTAGCTCCAACTGGATCCCTGGTCTGGGAACTTCCATATGCCAAGGGTGCAGCCTTAAAAAGCAAAAAAAAAAAATCACATTGAATGTAAATAGATTACATACTCTAATGATGGTCCAATTGAATAACAATGACAAAACATTGACAGAACCCCAAGACCCAATTATAGGCTGCCTATAAGAAACTCACTTTAGTACAAAGATACAAATAGATTAAAAGTCAAAAGATGAAATAAACTATACAGTGCTAACCCTAATCCAAAGACAGCGGAGGCTGGTATACTAATATCAAAACAGATTCCAGAGTGGAGAATGTTACCAGGGATATAAAAGGTGATTTCATAATGACCAAGGAGTCATTTCATCAGGGAAACATACAATTCATAAACGTGTATGCACATAAGAGCTTCACAATACATGAAGCAAAAGCAGAGGTGCAAGGAGAAAAGGCAAACCTGCAACTATATTCAGAGGTTTCAAGACCATCTCACAAAAACTGAGAGAATATTAAAAATAACAGAACATGAAGAGCCTTGGTAAGGATACAGAAGATACGAATCAAATTATCAACCAACTTGACTTTTCTGACACTCACAGAACACGGACTCAACAGCAGAGACACATCTCCCAAGACTGACCATATTTTGAATCGCAAAAAAGTTGTCTCATTGGAAAAACAGTATGGAGGTTCCTCAAAAAAATAAAAATGCCCTGTGAGCAGGCCATCCCACCTCTCTGCACTTGCCCAAAAGAACTTAAACCAACACCTCATGGAGCTATGTAACATGTCCCAGTTCACCACAGCACTATTCACAATAGCTACGATGTAAAACAACCTGAACATCCACTCCAGAAGAATGGAGAGAGAATATATGGTATATGCAAACAATGGAACACTAGTCAGCCCTAAAAAAGAAGGAAATGTTGCAACATGCAACAACATGGAGGGACACTGAGGACCGTTCGTCCGGCTCAGCAAAATAAGCAAGGTAACAAGAGACAGTGCAGGACTCCACTTACACAAAGTATCTAAAACTGTCAAATTCACAAAATCAAAGGCTGGGATACCAGAAACTGTGGCGAGGAGGAAATCAAGGGTTATTCATCAACAGGCATGAAGTTTTAGTCACATAAGATGAACAAGTCCAGAGATGCGCTGTAGGGCACTGCACCTCCAGTCAGCAATAACGGACTGTACACTTAAGATTTAAAATGACAGGCCTCATGTTAAGCATTCTTACCACCATAACATTCTTAAATTTTTAAAAAAGTCTCAGTAAACATCAAAGGATTCAAGTCATACCAAGCACACAATGGAATCACAGCAGAAAGCAGTAACAAAGGTCTTTAGAAATATCCCCAAATATTTGGAAACTAAGTCCCACACTTCTAAATAACAAATGCATCAGAGAAGACATCAAGTGGAAATTTTAAAGCATTTGGAAAAAAAAAAAAAAAAAAAAGGCCAAAACTTGCACTAGGGAGAGTGTACAGCACTAAGTGTCAACATTAGAAAAACACGAAGGGCCTCTGCCCAGTGACCTCAGCATCCACCCTCAGTCATTTGAAACAAACAAACAAAAAACAGGGAAGCCAACATGAGAAGAAGAAAGGAAATACTAAAGATGAGTGTGAAAATTGACATAGTAAAACCAAAAAGCCATAGAGAAAAATCAACACTTAGACATCACATGTACACAGAGCAGAGGCATCATACTGTTAAGACGGCAATAATTCCTCACATTAATTTATAGATTCAATACAATCCCTATCAAAATTCCAGGTGACTTCTTTACGGAAGTTGATAAGCTTACCAGAAAATGCATCGGGAAATTCAAGGGACCCAGAGTAGCTAAAACAATGTTGAAAAAGAACAAAGTTGAAGGACACTCACTTCCAGGCTTCAACACTTACTACAAAGCTATAGTAATCAAGACAGTATGGTACTAATTTTAGGACAGACATGCAGATCAATGGAATAGAACTGAGAAACGGAAAAAAACCCCAGTGCTGGGGCAACTAAATGGGTAGAAAGAATAGTCCTTTCAACAAATGGTGCTTGGACAGCTTAATACCTACATGCAAAAGAATAAAGGTGGAATCCCACCCCACACCACATACAAAAATCAACTTGAAATGGAATGCAGATCTAAATGTCAGAGCTAAAACTATGACTTTTAGAAGAAAAAAAAAGGAGGGAATGGGAGAATAATTTTGAAAATCATGTTTCCAATAAGGAAGGGACTTGTATTAAAATACATAAAGAACTACTACAGCGTGACAATAAAAACACAACCACCCAGTTTAAAAATGGGCAAAGGATCTGACGGACGTTTCTCCAAGTAAGATATACAAAGGCCGAAGCAGAACATTAAAAGATGCTCAACGCCATTATCATCAGGAAAATGCAAATCAAAACTACAAAGAGGTAACACTTCCCATCCCCTTCGAAGGCTGCAAGTGAGAAACGGATTAAGTGTGAGTGAGGATGGGGAGAGGCTGGACCCCTCTTCCACCACTGGCGGGAATGGAAAACGAGGCAGCCGCTTCGGAAAACAACTTAGTTCCTCAAATGGTTAAAGCTGGTTACCATACGGCCCAGAAACTCCATGGTATATACCCAAGAAAAACGAACATATTTGTCTATACCAAAACTTGAACATGAATGTTCACAAAAGCATTATTTGTAACAGCCAAAAACCCAGAGTGTATATCCCAATAATGATATTAAAAAAGAAAAAGAAGTAAAAAGCCCTGAAACAGCCAATGAATTCAGGCATCCTTCTATATTATTTGTAAAGGACAGTGACAAGGAAGGAAAAGAAAATGCAGCACAGGAAATAAGGGATCTTGGATCAACTCAGATGAAACCCGAAAAGACATCCACTCAATTGTGAGCCCAGGCAACTCAGGCATGCTCTGCCCAGAGAACCGGCTCTTGCTCTTTTTTTGAAAGGAGAGTTTTCAGAGAGATACAGGCTGAGTCGAAACGAATCTTCAGGTGTCCCGGGCAGACAGTATCAGTCTGAAGCCTTCGGCGTGGTGACTGTGGTGGACGGGGCGGAAAGGAGCGAGGCACTGCGGGCCCCTGCGTCACAGGGTCCACAAGCCAAGGACCTCATTTCTCCTTTCTTATTTCAGAGCCTAGAAGAGTGCTCAGTACACGACAGGTGCTGGAAAAGCACCTCACCTGACGGAAGTGAGAAACACGACAGCTACTGAACTGCTACACGTGTTACCTCGTGAGCTAATCTTGCCACAATCAAGACACTCACAAGATTACAGCAGCCCCACCCGACCGGTGTGGCGTACGAATCACTCACAGACCCAGAGACAGGTCCTGGGAGCTGAAGCTCCTCAAACGCCACGGGTGGGTTTAATGCACGAGGTGTAGAGCCACTAGGCTGTCAGAGAGGCAGGAAATGAGCTGCACTTCCCAAGGAGCCAAATTCTAATGGGTGTGTGTGAGAGAGCGAGAATGGAAAACTTGGGGCAAGACCTTAGACACTTTATTGAACTCAATCTGGATTATGAGATCAAAGACTAGGACGCACCACAACATCAACAAGAACTTGACCCCATCAGGAGGCAACACACAGCACAGCAATAAGACAGCACCTCCTCCCTCTTTGGCTACCGTCAGGAGGTGTTGCAGCCTCAAACGGGGCACCTAATTCCAGCAATTCCAGATCCCTCAGGGTTTCCTCTAGTAAGCCTTCCCTGTTCTCTCTGATCAATAATGACCTCTGGCTCCCCATCCCTGACAGCCCGTACCATCACACTTTTCATCCTTTTATGACCATTTAGGACTTGGTTTTCAAGTCTCATGTTTTCCTTCCACAAGCCCCACGTGGGAAGCTGTATAGCCCAGGGGTTAAGAACAGGCTCTGGAGGCAGACCTCCTGTCGCCACCTGCTAGCTGTGTACCCTTGGGCCAGTTGATTAACTTCTCTATTAGCTGCTTCCTCATTGGTAATACGGGCGCTACACAGACGGTTGTGAAATTGATAATCCACATGGTCCCCACTCAACTACCAGTAGTTTCTGCCACAACTCTGCAAAAAGTCTCAAAGACATACAACTCAGCCTGGCCCCAGGAACTCCCTGCTTTCTCCTGCAGTCACTCACCACTCCTCCCTCAGTGACAGCAGCACCGCACACCCAGGTGCTCGAGGCATAACCCGGGAGCCACGCGGACTCCTCCCTTTGCACAACCTTCCACGGCAAAACGTGTCAGTTCTTCCTCCAAAATATACAGCCAAGTTTGGGTACTGTCACCATCTCACTCTCCTCTCTGTCGTCGCCTCTGTCACCCTCCTCTGACCACTATCTCTTTCATTTCCCACAAAGGTGCTCTGTGCAAACAGTAAGCTCTTTAAATGCCAGTGCAAAAGTGCCACTTTACTTCCCTTTGTCTGGATGATGACACCAGGGCATGGTGGAGCCAGGAGACAGAAGGAAAACAGGGTCCTAAGATCTTTGATTTAGGTACCACCTGCCCTACTTATATTTAGGGGCTCTGTGTTCCACGACCCTGGGCTCACCTCCCTACTGTTAGGTAGGGAGAATCAAACCTCCATCTGGTTTCAGCCAGTATGTTTTGACCTTTCTGCTACACTAGCTTAACTATGCTCTGTAATCTGGCACAAGGAATGGGGTGCTACTGTGACAGAACATAAGTGACACTGGCTTCATGGTCAACCAGTGGGTAGTGAGGAAACAGATACTGCAGGGTAGAAAGCTAGCCACTCTAGATATGCTGTGCAAAACATTTGTGAAAAACACTGCCTGCACTAACTCGGAAGGCATATCCTGTGCAGATAAGAGCCTGTACGTGAGGGTGAAGCAGACACAAAAAAATCAAATGCTCGATATGCAGGCAGCTCGGTGCTGCTCTTAGAAGGAACTATGAAATAAACGAGATGGAGTGAGAACCAGTCAATTCGTTAGCAGAGGCGCTGCTCAAAGGCTCTGCCCTCCTGCTCCAATCGCAAAGGACTCCCTTCAGTTCCCTAAAAACCTAAGTGCTTCCTACCTATGTTCTCCCTTCAAGCCTTACACAGACCTGATTACCCACCCGCCCCAATCTCGACCAGGGCCCCCCACTATCAATCACCTCTTACCCTGCTCTCCTGCAGCAAAGGACAGGCATATCTGCTCTCGTGGCACCCAGCCCGGCGCCTGCACGTGGAGGCGCGACTTACGAAGAGCTGCGAGCAGGATGCAGGACACCCCCTGACTTAGACACTGAGTCCCGGAGACCTTGCAGGGAACGCGGCGCGCGTTTGAGAGACCCTGGATCTCCAGTGCTCCGGGGCACCCGGGTCCGCACCTCTGCGCAGGCGCGGCCGGAGGAGCGGCCCGCCCGCCCAGGCCCCGCCCACCACGCTCCGCCCCAGCAGGTGCGCGCCGACCTCTCCGGACGGGCCTCCTCCCCCGCAGGACACCAGGAGACTCAAGGCCCGACGCCCCGCCCAGAGCCGCCGCCTTCCCTTTCCTAACGCCCAAGCCCCGGGGGGGCTCACCGCGTCCCCCGGAACCTGCAGCTCCTCTGGTCTCCGCCGTCGCCACCCGCTCAGCGCCACGGTGTCCATGAGGCCCCAAGCCGGACCCTGCCCGGCCTCTCATCCCTCAGGCAGCAGGATGCCGCCTGGCCAACTCCGCCGCGTCCACGCCCTCTCCGCCCACGTGCCCCGAGGGAGCCAATGAGGGGCTGGGGGCGGGGCGCCGTGAGGAGCGCGCGAAACCCGCCGGAGCAGGGCCGCAGGCAGGAGTAGCGGAAGCTAGAGCTTTCTGTAGATGAGGGCATATCTGCCCCAGGCCATTGTTTCGGGAAGAGGTCTTGCCTGTCACCGCTCCGAACACTGCGTCGGCCGTGGGGCTCTGAAAACCCTACTCTTAGGGTCCCGCCACGAGTCTACCACAGATCTGGGATCCACTGGATGAGCGCCCGCCTCCTCTCTCTTGCGATTGGTCGCTGCCCGCGGTCTTCCTGTGGCTGGTTGGCTGATAGATGGCCCAGCGGGCCTATCGGCCTGGGAGAACCCGAGGCGTTTCTGGGAGTTGTAGTACACCGAGGCCGCCTCATGTCCCGGCGGGAGCCGGCACCCAGGCAACTGTAGAGCTACGCCGTCGCCTCCAAACAGGTTTTTGCCCCAGAGCACTGTCGCTTCTCGCCCTGGCTTCCTGAGGCTGCAGGCCTGAGCTGCTCGGGCCCCCGGGCTGCGCCGAAGGGGAAACTGAAGCCCCGCTCTGTGGCGGGGTGGGGGGTGGCCTAGGGATTCCGGCTGGGCGCCCTTCCCAAACCGTGGGCGTGGTCCCCGCCTCTGCGTGGAGAGCGGCTGCAGGGCGCACCTCTCCGGCTGCAGGGTGCGGGACAGGCCGGAGCGTGCTCGGGCTCCGTCGGCCCCCGCGTCCCACTGCGGAGCTCCCGGCCTGTCCTGCCCTGCACTGCCGAGTCCCAGATCCTTTCTGGTTAATTAAAATTGGTATAAGCCAATCCTTTGTCAGTGATTGTCTAGTGGGTCTGTTGAAGGCAGTGCTGTGGGACAGATGTTCCTTAAGAGGCGAGAGTTCCCATTGTGGCTCAGCGGGACTGACTAGTATCCATGAGGATGCGGGTTCGTTTTCTGGCCTTGCTGGGTGGGTCAAGTATCCCGAGTTGCCTCAAAGCTGTGGAGTAGGTCGCAGATGTCGCTTGGATCCAGGAGGCTGTGATGTAGGCTGTCAGCTGCAGCTCCTATTGGGCCCCTAGCCTGGGAACTTCCATATCCCACAGGTGCGGCCCTAAAAAGAAAAGAGAGAAGTGGATGGTTGGTGGGCTCTGGCTCTTTCCTGCTATTGCTGATTCCTGGAGCTTCTGCAGCCTTCTTATCACCATGAGGGCAGCTGGTAGGAAACAGTGGGAAGTAGGGGAGCATCTAGGCCCCAACTACCTGAAGCTTCTGAACCCCAAACTAGCTGCCCATGAGTCTCCAGACTTCTTGCTGTGTCTATTATTTGAGTCACTGAGTTTACCATTCGATGCTTTTGGAGTCCTCTTTTGTTACAAAGACCTGTCCTTATCAATTGCAATGAAATGCATGAATCAGTTGGGCTACTTGCTGCAGTGATATCCAGCCAATGAAGTAGTGGGTTACCTCAAATTTCTCATTAATGAAAGATGACTCCTATGGTATCGGGAGGATTCAGTGAGACACTTATGTATAAAGTATTTAGAACAATCCCTGACACAAACCAGTACTCAATATGGCTAGTACACCTAGGGCTATAGGCGCTGCTACTAGTTAATCCTGTATCAAAAACCCTTGGGACCGTCCAGTTACAAGGTAAGTTCTGGGCATAGTATACGTCATGGTATAACAACACTGTATCGTCCCTTTGAAAGATGGCAAAAGTAGATTTTAAAATCTCTCACACACACAGACAAAATGTAACTGTGAGGTGATGGGTGTGTTAAGTGATTGTGGCAATGACTTTGCCGGGTACACATAGAGCATTGCCTTGTACACAGTAAACTTACACAACGCCAAGTGTCAGTTATATTTCGGTAAGGTGGTAGGGGGAACCTTGGGGCCGGATGTGGTTTTGGAATTCAGAATTTTTTGGATTCTGATTTAAAGGGCAGTATATTGAAACACCTTCATCTTCTGGGGAAAAAAAGAAAAGTCTTTCTGCAGCAAAACTGAATATTGGAGTTCCTGGTGTGGTATACAGCAGGATCAGCAGTATCTTGGGAACACGATCCCTGGCCCAGCACAGTGGGTTAAGGATCCAGCATTGCCGTAGCTGCAGCTTAGGTCGAGACTGTGGCTTAGATCTGATCCCTGGCCTGGGAACTCCATATTCCTCGGCCTCCACGAAATAAAAAGCAAACAAAAAACTGTGAATATTCACAAATACTTAACTGACATGGGATCTATAAAGGCTATGAATAGTCTCATGTTCAAATGAGTTTGCTACAAACTTAGGGGAAAACATCTAATTTTTAGAACTTTTTACATTTCAAAATTGAAAATAAAGTACTATTATGGACCTGTATTACTGCTTCTACTTTAAAAACTCTGCTTGTAGAGAAAGCATTTGACAATGCCCAACATCCATTCATGATCAAAATCCTTACCAAAGTGGGTACAGAGGGAACGTACCTTATCATAATAAAAGCCATTTATGACAAACCCACAGCAACTATAATACTCAATGGAGAAAAGCTGAGAACCTTTCCACTAAAATCTGGAACAAGACAAGGATGCCCACTCTCACCAATGTTATTCAATGTAGTACTGGAAGCCCTAGCCACAGCAATCAGACAAACAAAAGAAATAAAAGGCATCCAAATAGGAAGAGAAGAGATAAAACTGTCACTGTATGCAGATGACATGATACTATATATAGAAAACCCTAAGCGGTTCAACCCAAAAACTGCTTGAACTGACCAACAAATTCAGCAAAGTAGCAGGATATAAGATTAACATTCAGAAATCAGTTGCGTTTCTGTATGTTAACAATGAATTATTAGAAAAGGAATACAAAAATACCTTTTAAAATTGCACCCCCAAAAATCAAATACGTGGGAATACACCTGACCAAGGAGGTAAAGGACTTATATGCCGAGACTAAAGAACATTAATCAAGGAAATTAAAGAAGATGTAAAGAAACGGAAAGCTATTCCATGCCCCTGGGTTGGAAGAATTAATATTGTAAAAATGGGCATATTACCCAAAGCAATCTACAGATTCATTGCAATCCCTATCAAATTACCCAGGACATTTTTCACAGAACTAGAACAAACAATTCAAAAATTTATATGGAACAACAAAAGGCCCAGAATTAACCAAAGCAATTCTGAGAAATAAAAACTAAATAGGAGGCATAACTCTCCCAGACTTCAGGCAATACTACAAAGCCACAGTCCAAGACAGTGTGGTACTGGTACCAAAACAGACAGACAGACAATTGGAACAGAATAGAGAACCCAGAAATAAACCCAGACACCTATAGTCAATTAATCTTTGACAAGGGAGGCAAGAACATAAAATGGGAAAAAGACAGTCTTTTCAGCAAGTATTGCTGGGAAACCTGGACAGCTGCATGCAAATCAGTAAAACTAGAACACCCTCACACCATGCATGAAAATAAACTCAAAGTGGCTGAAAGACTTAAATATAAGACAAGACACCATCAAACTCCTAGAAGAGAACGTAGGCAAAATATTCTCTGACATCAGCCTTACAAATGTTTTCTCAGGTCCATCTCACCACAGAAATAAGAGCAAAAAAAAAAAAAAAAAAAAAAAACAATGGGAGCTAATCAAACTGACAAGCTTTTGCACAGCAAAGGAGACCACAAAGAAAACAAAGACAACTTCCAGAATGGGAGAAAATAGTTTCAAATGATGCAACTGACAAGGGCTTAATCTCTAAAATATGCAAGCAATTTATACAACTCAAAAGCAAAAAAGCCAATGGCACAATTGAAATATGGGCAGGAGTTCCTGTCATGGCTCAGTGGTTAATGAATCTGACTAGGAACCATGAGGTTTCAGGTTCAATCCCTGGCCTCGATCAGTGGGTTAAGGATCCAGTGTTGCCGTCACAGACGCGGTTCGGATCCCAAGTTGCTGTGGCTGTGGCGTAGGCGGCGATTAGATCCCTAGCCTGGGAACCTACATATGCTGCGGGTGTGGCCCTAGAAAAGACAAAAAAAAAAAAAGAAGAAGAAGAAGAAAAGAAAAATGGGCAAAAACGTAAATAGACATTTATCCAAAGAAGATATACAGATGGCCAACAAGCACATGAAAAAATGCTCAACATCCCTGATTCTTAGAGAAATGCAAATCAAAACTACCATGAGATACCACTTCACACCAGTCAGAATGGCCATCATTAATAAGTCCACAAATAACAAGTGCTGGAGCGGGTGTGGAGAAAAGGGAACCCTCTTGCACTGTTGGTGGGAATGTAAGCTGGTACAACCACTGTGGAAAATACTATGGAGTTACCTTAGAAATCTATACATAGAAATACCATATGACCCAGCAATCCCAGTCTTGGGCATATATCTGGACAAAACTTTCCTCGAAAAAGACACATGCACCCACATGTTCACTGCAGCTCTATTCACAATAGCCAAGACATGGAAATAACATAAACGTCCATCCACAGACGGTTGGATTAGGAAGATGTGGTATATATACACAGTGGAATACGACTCAGCTATAAAAAAGAACGACAGTGCCATTTGCAACAACATGGATGGAACTAGAGACTCTTGTACTGAGTGGAGTAAGTCAGAAAGAGGAAGACAAATACCCTATGATATCACTTCTATCTGGAATCTAATCATCACTTCACAGCACAAATGAAC
Source organism: Phacochoerus africanus (assembly GCF_016906955.1). Taxonomy (NCBI): domain Eukaryota; kingdom Metazoa; phylum Chordata; class Mammalia; order Artiodactyla; family Suidae; genus Phacochoerus; species Phacochoerus africanus. The sequence goes on from NC_062558.1 coordinate 139,344,174, forward strand.
CTTTCTACAAAAAAGAAAATCATGGACTTGGAGAATAGACTTGTGGTTGCCAAGGGGGAGGGAGTGGGGTGGATTGGGAGCTTGAGGTTAATAGATGCCTTTGGAATGGATTAGCAATGAGATCCTGCTGTGTAGCACTGGGAATTATGTCTAGTCACTCATGATGGAGCATGATCATGTGAGAAAAAAGAATGTATACACATATGTGTAACTGGTTCACCATGCTGTACAATAGAAAAAAAAATTGTATTGGGGAAATAACAATTTAAAAAAGTAAATTTAAAAATAAAAACTCTGCTATGTGTCTTGCAGTTGAGATTAAATGCGCTCCTTTGGGAGTTCCCGGCGTGCCTCTGTGGTTAACGAATCCGACTAGGAACCATGAGGTTGCAGATTCGATTCCTGGCCTTGCTCAGTGTGTTAAGGGTCCGGCATTGCCGTGAGCTGTGGTGTAGGTCACAGACGTGACTCGGATCCTGCATTGCTGTGGCTCTGGTGTAGGCCAGCTGCTACAGCTCCAATTCGACCCCTAACCTGGAAACCTCCATATGCCATGGGAGCAGCCTAAGACATGGCAAAAAAGACTAAATAAATAAATGCCCTCCTTTTTCATCCAGTTCCAATTTCACTGCTCTTTGCCTCTGGGGCTGCTTTTTCAGATGCTTGAGCCAGCTATTGGGTGATTGGGGACAAAAGCCAGGTCCCTGACTAGTGACACGTGACCTTTTGTCTAAAGGTTACTCAGACGAGTCTGAACTCTTTTTTTTTTTTTTGTCTTTTTGTGTTTTCTTGAGCTGCTCCCGCGGCATATGGAGGTTCCCAGGCTAGGGGTTGAATCAGAGCTATAGCCACCGGCCTACACCAGAGCCACAGCAATGCAGGATCCGAGTCACGTCTGCAACCTACACCACAGCTCACAGCAACGCCGGATGCTTAACCCACTGAGCAAGGACAGGGATCAAACCCAAAACCTCATGGTTCCTATTTGGATTCGTTACCCACTGCGCCATGACGGGAACTCCCGACTCTGAACACTTATCAAGTAGTCAAGCTCTGACTTTTGGGCTCTGGGATTTGTCAATTTCAGCAAGAATCCTGCTGAGTCAGCTTTGCCCAAAGCCCCCACCCGACCCCTGGTCTTTTTAGGGCCGAACCCGAGGCATGTGAAGTTCCCAGGCTAGGGGTCCAATCGGAGCTGCAGCTGCTGGCCTACACCCCAGCTCACGGCAATGCTGGAATCCTTATCCCCCTGAGCGAGGCCAGGGATCAAACCCGTGGCCTCTTGGATACGAGAGGACTAGGATGGGAATTCCCCACCCCGCCCCCTCCTGATACTGGATCACCCCGGCATCTGATTGTGCGCTTCATCCCCAGATAATGTCTGGTCATAGGGCCTGCCTTCAGCAAGAATCCCGCAAGGTTGGTGTAGCCCGAATCTGCCCTTTCCCCCGATGATTCCTCCCAGAAATCTTCCATCTGCTGACCACCACCCCCACTCCCCTGCCCTCCCTGCTCCTTGGCTATAAACTCCCACTTTCCCTTGTATTTACAAAAGCCCATTTCACTTGTCCCTGCCCTGTTGCAGTGGTGGCCCTGAATAAAGTCTGCCCTACCTTTCTGTAGCATGTGTTGAGATTACTTTTTTTCTTTAACACTGTATACAGCAATGGGTGTATTTAGAAGGATGCAGTTTAGCTTAGCACACTATGTACCAAACATCAGTTATTTGGCTCCCAACCACAAGATGTACACTAAACCTCTATTATTTACCTGGAATATTTAAATGCTTAATACCTTAAATTTTAAGACTTTAAAAATAATAAAATTTCTATAAAATGATAAAGTGCTGCATATTTTAATATGTTGAATACATTAACTGTTAGAAGAAAACATAAGGAAAGCTTCATAACATTGGATTCTTGTATATGATGCCAAAAAACAGTCAACAAAAGAAAAATTAGATAAACTGAATTATGTAAAAATGTAAAGCCTTTGTGCATCAAAGGACACTATTTTCTTTTCTTTCTTTCTTTCTTTTTTTTTTTTTGTCTTCTGTGCTTTTAGGGCCACACCCATGACATATGGAGGGTCCCAGGCTAGGGGTCTAATCAGAGCTGTAGCCGCCGGCCTACACCACAGCCTCAGCACCGAAGGATCCAAGCCCCATCTGTGACTACACCACAGCTCACCGTAATACTGAATCCTTAACCCACTGAGCAAGGCCAGGGATCGAACCCGCAACCTCACGGTTCCTAGTCGGATTCGTTTCCGCTGCGCCACGACGAGAACTTCTCAAAGGACACTATTAACACAGTGAAAGGCAATCCACTAAATAAACTAAATATTTTCAAATCATGTATCTGATAATGATTGATATCCAGAACATATAAATAATACCTACAAGTCATCAAAAAGCAAACAATTTGATTGAAGAATGGACGGAGACAAGAATAGACATTTTGCAAAGATGATATGCAATTGGCCATGAAAAGATGCTCAACCTCACTAGTCATTAGGGAAATGCAGATCAAGTCCACAAGGAGATAAAACTTTATACTCATTAGGATCTAGTGTTGCTGTGAGCTGTGGTGTAGGTTGCAGACGTGGCTCAGGTCCTGAGTTGCTGCAGCTGTGTCGTAGGCCGGTGGCTACAGCTCCGAATCAACCCCTGTCCTGGGAATTTCCATATGCCGCAGGTGCAGCCCTAAAAAAGACAAAAGACAAAAAAAAATGGTGCGACTAGAGCTCCCACGTGGCTTAACCTGTTAAGGATCTGGCATTGTCACTGCTGTGACTCTGATTACATCTGTGGTTCCTGGCCCAGGAACTTCCACATGCCTTGGGTGCAGCCAAAAAAAAAAAAAAAGAAAGAAAAAAGGAAAAAAATGGTTAGAATGTCAATTTATGCTACATGTACTTTAACGCAATAAAAAATAAATCTGTTCACCATGAAAAGTTGTGTCTCATGCACACTCTTGTCGCCTTGCACACCACATTGACTCAGGGGAAGGAGCTCAGGAGGAAGGGGCCTGTTCCGATTCCACCGGTCAGCTTCCAGCACCTGGGCAAGTGGCTTTGATTTCTCAGCTTTAAATGCGTGTTTATACATCGGTGCCCCTCTCAGTGGGGTGCTGGGTGTTCAGCGAGACACGGTGTTGGCTGCCGAGCATGATGTGCGAAGCAAGCTCCCGGTTCCCAGTAGCGGGCGTGGTTACCTCTGGTCTTTCCCCGAGCGCTGGACCACTGTGGTCCAGGAGGTTTCTGGAGAGGTTTTGTTTGCTTAACTAGTGAGGTGTGCTGGGGGAGTGTTTATTCCTGAGCCTCAGTTTCCTCGTCTGTAAAATAGGAGGGAAGCCTTCCAGGCGTGTGTGTGTGTGTGTGTGTGTGTGTGTGTGTAAGAGAATTGTGAGGAGAGGGGGTGGGGAACTGTTTGGAGTCAACGTTGCCAAGCTATTCCGTCTACTGTCCCATCACCTTAAGCTCCTTCCTTTCAATCTTCAGTGATCTCTTTGAAAAATTACCTGCTTCTGCTTATCTTGCTGGCATGTAAAAGAGAATCGTATATATGCATATATACAACCTGTAGCCCAGAGCCTGACACAAAATAAGTGTTTAATAAATGCTCTTTCTCTAGAGTTCCCGTCGTGCCTCAGTGGTTAATGAATCCGACTAGGAACCATGACGTTGCGGGTTCGATCCCTGGCCTTGCTTAGTGTGTTAAGGATCCAGCGTTGCCATGAACTGTGGTGTAGGTTGCAGTCGTGGCTCGGATACTGCGTTGCTGTGGCTCTGGCATAGGTCGGGGGCTACAGCTCCGATTCGACCCCTAGCTTGGGAACCTCCATGTGCCGAGGGAGCAGCCCTAGAAAAGGCAATAAGACAAAAAGACAAGAAATAAATAAATAAATGCTCTTTCTCTTCCTTCTTGCCCTCTTATTTTACAAAAAATTCTAGCATTCCCCAGTGGCTCAGCAAGTTAAGGTTCCAGCGCTGTCACTGCTGTGGCTCAGGTCAGTGCTGTAGTGTAGCCCTGGAACTTTCAAATTCTGTGGGTGCAGCCAAAAAAAAAAAAAATTAAAAATGCCCCCAACTTCCTTGGGCAGGAGTATAGGTTATTGTTTTTTTCTTTGAAATTCCTAATTTCTTTAGATACTGTATCACAAGGCTGGTTTTCATCTTTGCCTGGACACGCTTCCCCCTAGACGGCAACAGCTGTTTCTTTTTTGTCAGAAGTTGAGGAAACTGATCCCTCTCCTGCTCCGCTGCCCCCCTTGGTGGAGAGAGATGTCGGGGACCCACCCCCTGGGCCTGACTCGGTCTCCAGGGCCTCTCTTCACCAGGAGGGAGCTTTCTTTTTCGGGGACTGAGGTTCCAGATCCCCTCCAGGACAGCTGTTCCCCGCTGCGCGGAGCAGGTGGCAGCCCCCTTTAGAAATCACCGTCCATCGGATGTGAACAGACTTTAGCAGTCAGTTTTGTTCCCTTGATGTCCCTTCATCCTCACGGTGTCAGGATGTCCCCTGCCGCACCCAGAGCTGCAGAAGGTTGAGGATGGACCTGAATTCAGACCCAGCTCTGGGGCTTTTCCTTCCATCCCCCCTGCCCTTGGTTCCTGGGGAGAAGCCTCCTGGTTAAGCTGCGGGGCCCCGTGAGTTGGATCAAACAACAACAGCCTGCCCCAGGGGCCTTCATTTCAGAGCACATCCCCAGGCGCTGCTGGAGGGTACAGAGCCCCAGCCGGCTTGGTCAAGGCGAGCCTCTGCGCTACCCGGGCATCCGCTCTCTGTATCCTGAACACCCACCGCAGCATTTGAAGCGGTTCCCACGTGGAGTGGGCCGCCAAGGGCTTTCTCCTCCTAACGGTCTGCGTCCTGGAGTTCCCACTGGGGCGCAGCAGGATGGGGGGGTCTCTGCAGCGCCGGGACGCAGGCTTCATTCCCTGTGGGTTAGAGGCTCCAGCGTTGCCGCAGCTTGGCACAGTTCCCACAACCTGATCCCTGGCCCAGGAGCTCCATCATGCCCAGGGTGGCAGAGGAAGAAAGGAAGGAAGGAAGACTCTGATTCTCAGCAGCCAGCAGAGTCCAGCTGAGTTAGCTGCGTGGCATCCGTTCCAGCCGCGGCCAGGGGAGACCTCAAGACAGGCGCCCGGTCCTCCTGCCCCCTCCGGGCTGTTGTGAATGAAAGACATCTCACGTCGCTGGGCTGTTAAGTGAGACAAAAACAACAAAAATGCGCAAGCTGCCCAGTGGTCCACTCTGGTCTTAGGTTTCCGTGCTGGAGTCAAAACGCTCCTCAAGAGTGGCTGGTAGGACCGTGTACAGGGCCCCGAGCTCGGCCCTCGGCCTCTGCCTTGGCCTTCGGCCGCACAGCACACAGGTAACTTGAGGGGCCCACTGGCTGTGGACAGTTTCTCCCTCCCAAGAGGATTCGAGTCTGTTTAGAAAGTCAACGCCTGCATGTTCGGCTGAGGGTCATGATTTTGTTCCAATGTCATTTCACCTCAGGGTATTTTTTTATGGCAAGACTCCATATAAGATTTTTCTAAATGCAATCCTTGTAACAATGCAGGAATATTTCTCTAAGGCAAATAATAACAATAATCAACCATTATTTTCAACTTAAAAAATAATATTGCTACATAGAGAGCTTTGTGATCTAAGCTAGCTCCCCAGATCACTTCCTGATATTGTACATATGGTCTTCAGGGACGACGAAAAATAGAAAATTCTTTGAAAGACTTTACGGCCGAGGGCAAATTAGGGATTTGTACGCTGTCAGGCAATATCATGGTGTGTACCCCCCATCCATCCCAGAAGTAACTGCAATCACTTGCTCCCTGCAGTAAGCGAGGATTTGATAGTCTGTCATTTTGCAATTTCTACCTAGGTGCTATAGAAAAATTAATTTTTTTTTGTCTTTTTGCCATTTCTTGGGCCGCTTCCGTGGCACATGGAGGTTCCCAGGCTAGGGGTCTAATCGGAGCTGTAGCCAAAGGCCTCCTCCAGAGCCACAGCAACACGGGATCTGAGCCGCATCTGCAACCCGTACCACAGGTCACAGCAACACCAGATCCTTAACCCACTGTGCGAGGCCAAGGATTGAACCCACAACCTCATGGTTCCCAGTCGGATTCGTTAACCACTGACCCGCAACAGGAACTCCAGAAAAATTAAAATATTAATAAACCACAAATGTGGAGTTCCCGTCATGGTGCAGCAGAAACGAATCCGACCAGGAACCATGAGTTTGTGGGTTCGATCCCTGGCCTCATTCAGTGGGTTAAGGATCCAGCATTGCCATGAGCTGTGGTGTAGGTCGATGATGTGGCTCGGATCTGGCGTGGCTGTGGGGTAGGCTGGCACCTGTAGCTCCAATTAGACCCCTAGCCTGGGAACCTCTATATGCCACAAGTGAAGCCCTAAAAAGACAAAAGACAAAAATAAAAATTAAAAAATAAACCACAAATGTGCCTTCTAAAATCAAGAGCATTAGGTGTGAACGGAAAGTATCCGTTGCATCTCATTTGAACTTACCACTGCTTCTAATCACTGGGTAATAATTGCTAAATGCCAGACACATGCTATGTTTTGACAGTAGATTGACATTTTAGCATGATGTTTTATGTATCATCCTAAAATTTTTTATTTGCAAGTGTGTGAAGCCCTATTGGCTATGTTTGATGATCCATGTTTGGCATGTATTTTCATAGAATTATAGTGGCTTTTTGCCTCTCAGCTCTTACAACATAGTAAGGAGAAAGCAGCACGTGGAAATATGACTGATGCCGCGTTAGCGTGTGGGCTGGAAATAATAAGGATTATAAATGACTGTGTAGGTAGAGAAAATAAGGGGAGAAGACGTACTGGGGAGAAGTAAAAAAGCTTGCTCTCTTTATGCGCAGCCGAAAGAAGGCACCGTGAAAGATATATTTACTCGTCACCTTTTTTTTATTTCTAAGGGGTTTTTATTAACCCCTTTTTATCAATCAAAATGAATTGATTGCCAGCAGATACCATATTTTTATCTTTGAAATTATACAACAAAAGCAGAGGCACTCAGACGCACCTTCCACCTCTGCTGGTAAATAAGAGGCAGCCCCTCCAAAGACATTGCTAAATAGCGTTAAAAATTTTTATAGCCGTCCCTTAAAATAGGATGTTTCGTGTAAGGACAGAAGTCGGCCTGGGATCTGTCTTTCCCCACTGTGCTAGTGAGGGGCAGCTTCTCCAGAGCACTTATTTAATTTAATATTTTTGTCCCATCCTAAAAGGACGTATTTCTTTAGGGTAAATACAGGTACGCCCAACGATAACTCGGTCCTGGGTATGGACCGAGTGATAACCTGATACAAGGGGAGAAGGAACCTGGGGGGTTGGGGACCCAGGCCACGTGCCTCCGTCATTTCCAGAAGTGACCCAGTGACAGAGAGTGAGCGGAAACTAGAAAGCCAACGTTTCATCCAGAGGGGCGAGAATGTCCTCCTGGTGTCTGAGCGCTGGCGACAGTAGGAGCAGAACACAGCGGCTGGGGAGAGGGCACTTCCTGGGCAGAGGGGATGTGCGGGTGGCAGGCCCCCCTGAGGCCGGGGACCTGGGCCCTTAGGGCCACCGTGATCTGATGTCTGATGGGCTTGGCGCCGGCCGATCTGCGGTGCTGAGTCTGCGCAGGTCCACGTCGGGAAGGGCTACCCTCTGGGCCCCCCACCTCGCACGCCCCTTCTCATAGGAAGGAGCCCTCCCCCCAGCCCCCATATCCACTGTTACTCTCTTAGTCCAGCAGATACAAACTGACAATGGAAAGTCTAAAGGTCATGTGGCATCAACATTTTTGTGTGAGATATTTGTTCTGATTCAAGCAGTGCAATAGATTTCCCACAAATGAGCCAATAACAGATACTAACTTATTTGCAATGGAGTCGCCACCGCGTCTTCTCTTTGCAAAAGCTGCAGAAGAGACACAGCCATGGAGGTTTCGCTACTTTATCACGAGAACATGAACTACCAACCCATCTATTTATGTTTGTTCTTTCTTTTGTTTTTTCTTTCTTTCCTCCTTCCTTCCTTCTTTCTTTCCTTCCTTATTTATTTTTTTCTTTTTAGGGCCACACTGTGGCATATGGAGGTTCCCAGGCTAGGGGTCTAATCAGAGCTGTTGCCACCGGCCTACACCACAGCCACAGCCATGCCAGATCCAAGCCGCATCTGCGACCTACACCGCAGCTCACAGCAACGCTGGATCCTTAAGCCACTGAGTGAGGCCACGAATCAGGCCCGCAACCTCATGGTTCCTAGTCCGATTCATTTCCACTGCGCCACGATGGAAACTCCTATGTTATTTATATTTTTTGGCTCTGCCTATGCCACATGGAAGTTCCCAGGCCATGGGTCAAACCTGTGCCCACGCAGGGACAACGCTGGATCCTTAACCGCTAGGCCACCAGGGGGGGAACACCATGACCCATTTATTTTGTATACATGGTACAGAGCAATAGCCTCTGGGCATCATTTAAAACTCAGTGGTTTGCTCTTTTCCTTTCTTATTTGTTTCGCTCTAGAGAAAGGCATTTAAACTCAGTAATTTTTTTACAGATAGATCATCCCAGCCGTGGAAATCCAAGATGGGTGAGTCGGTTTGGGGATTTTCAGGCACAGAAGCAAATCCTAATCTGCTTACATCACCTGAGGTTATTTTATTATTCCCCCACCTTCCCGGACTTGCCCCGACCTTCCCTGAGAGCGACTGTGGCCTCAGTGTGGGGCAAGGGCTCCCACAATGGCCTGACGGGTGTGCTCAGAGCACCACATCCCTGCCCAATGCCCGCTGGGCTCCAGTGGGGGCCACTGTACTGGCCAGGGCTCACATAGCCCAGCCCAACAGCTCTGGGAGGGACCCAATAACACAGATTTCAGATGCTTTTGTTAAAAAGCAAACAAAAAAAACCCTCAATGTTCCTTCACCCTGTGCCTGGGGGAAAAAATGTCACATTATCTTTCATTGTTTTATTTTTTATTTGTTGTCTTTTTAGGGCTGCACCCGCGGCATATGGAGGTTCCCACACTAGGGATCCAATCAGAACTGTAGCCACCGGCCTACACCACAGCCACAGCAACGCAGGATCCGAGCCGTGTCTGTGACCTACACCACAGCCACAGCAACGCAGGATCCGAGCCGTGTCTGTGACCTACACCACAGCTCATGGCAATGCCGGATCCTTAACCCACTGAGCAAGGCCAGGGATCGAACCCGAAACCTCATGGTTCCTAGTCGGATTCGTTAACCACTGAGCCACGACGGGAACTCCTAGGGTGCATTTTTAAGGGGTGTGCCTTCTCAGCATTCCCAGAGCTCACACCCTGAATTCCTTCTACAGGAAGGAAGGGTCAGCTCAGCTCATGGTGCCTGCTAGACACTCCAAAGTCCATTCCATCAGGTGGATATCTCCAGGATAAAGTAGCCATAAGAGTGCCAAGGTCAGTGGGACAGAGGGCCCATGAACTCAGAGGCAGCAGGGGTGGAAAGGTGCTCTTTGAGGCATGAAATCTTGGAGCCACACAACCTGAAGGAGCTTGCCTAGTTAGAACTCAAATCTCTTAAGAATCACCTCTCATTTTGTAAATGATCTTGTTTGTGACACCAAGGAAAACTTGTTTGTACCCATAGCCTCTCAAATTAGAAAAAAGAATTGCTTAGGTTTAGCAGATGTGAGTTATCATATATAGAATGTATAAACAAGGTCTAACTGTATCACAAAGGGAACTATATTCAAAAATCCTGCGATAAAGTGCAACGGAAAAGAGTATAAAAAAGAGTGTATATATGTGTGTAACTGAGACACTTTGCTGTACGGCAGAAATGAACACAACCTTGTAAACCAACTATACATTGATTTTAAAAAATTGTAAAGAGAAACAAGATGCGTTTCCACAGTGGCACAGTGGGTGGAGGATCCGACTGCAGCAGCTCAGGTCACTGTGGATGGGTGGGTTCTACTCCTGGCCCAGCGCAGTGGGTTAAAGGATCTGGTGTTGCCACAGGTCAAAACTGTGGCCCAGATTCAATCCCTGGCCTGGGAACGTCCATATGCCGTAGGTGTGGCCATAAAAAATTACAAATAGCAGAAGAAAACCAACTCCAAATGTACCTGGAGAATAAATACACAGACACTTGCACATGTGCCCAAAACACTTTATATGCAAAACATTTGACTCAAGACTCTTTCTTGTCGGAGTTCCCATCGTGGCGCAGTGGTTAACGAATCCGACTAAGAACCATGAGGTTGCGGGTTGGATCCCTGGCCTCGCTCAGTGGGTTAAGGATCCGGCATTGCCGTGAGCTGTGGTGTGGGTTGCAGACGTGGCTCGGATCCCGCGTTGCTGTGGCTCTGGTGTAGGCCGGCGGCTACAACTCCGATTTGACCCCTAGCCTGGGAACCTCCATATGCCGCGGGAGCGGCCCAAGAAATGGCAAAAAGACAAAAAAAAAAAAAAAAAGACTCATGTTCTTCCCCAATCCCCAACCCAAGCTAGTGGGTCATACGTGCAGAACAGACTTGGTACATCTGACAGGACCCCAAATACCCTGCCGATTGAACTGAGAAGGCAGGGGGAAGTCAGGGCTCAAGCACGTTTTTGGTGGATCCGCAAAGCCTCTACAGACAGAGCATCGTTTTGTGTTGATTCTGAATTGCGGCATCTCCAGGTTCAGTAAAGAAACCACTCAACAAAGAATGCTCCTTCCGCAGCCTGAAGAGGTGGCTGATGCCACCTACAGCCTGGAAACTGGCTTTACAACCTGCATCAGGCTGGTCTTCAGTGGACGAGAGATTAGAATTGATGCAAGGGGTGGAAAACTCACAGTCAACTCTCAAGATGAATTTTCCCAGATACATTGTAAATAACTGGAAACATGTTTAAAAAGTTCTTCAACTTAGGCATTTTTTTAATAAGATTGTAGCAATTGGATCAAGATTTTATTTTTTATAAATATATTTCTTCCAGAGAGCACCCTGATGGGATGTGATCACATCTTTTTCTTTTTTTTTCTTTTTTTTTAATGTATAGCAGCCCCAAAACATTCAAGGCAAGGGTGGATTAGGTTAGTGGGTTCATGCTTATCCACAGAGCCTTATCTTCTTAGGGGAAACGGGATTACAATGCAAGCATCAGATAACACATACTTCTGAAAAGAAATGCAATGTATTTTTATTGGTAGAGCTAAGACGAAGTATGTCTTGAAATATGTTTTACAAATAAACTTGCACATAAATTGTCCATTCACTGCTTTGAAATCTTTTTTCACATTTGAGGAGCTGTCAGAGGTCCCTAATAAACATGAGTCTTATTTAGTTTACAGGATATGTAATTCTTCTTTTCTTTGGAAATAATTATTTTTTGAGCAAGTGCAGCAAAAATACAACCCATAAAAATCTAGCTATGGCAGCATAAACAACCTTTATAGCTGGCATATACATAGAGTTCTTCTAATAAAAGCAATTCCTGTAAGGAAGGGACCGGAAAATTGACGGATTTTGCTAAGCTCAAGAGCCGGCTGCTAAGAGTTGGCAGAGGAAACGTCACAGTCCATTTCTCTTCCCGATCTCAGACTAGTTCTTGGCTCGCAGGGTGACGGTTGGAGCATCCTAGTCCCTAAGGAGATCCCCGGGCCAAGGAGAACAGGACTGGTTGCTTGATTGGACCCAGTGTCGGGTTTATCTCAACGTGGTTTGTGAGACAACCACCCAAGGCCCATTCCTGGGGCCACCAAAGCTGATGGTGAATTCCCCTGGAGGGTTTCCTAGGGGCCGAACACAGACTGTCCCAGCTCTTAGTTACCCCACTCTTAACCCAGGCCAGTGGTCCCTCAGTGGGGCGGTGCCAGGGTGAGTGGCAGGGCTGGGGTGGCCAGTGGGTGCCAGCTTATGAGAATGTGGTCCAGGGATTCTGCTCTAGGCTTCTGGTCAACCTGTTGGGGCTCCTGGGGAGGGGCGTTTGTTTCAGCCCTTCCAGACCTGCACCCCACCATGCTCACATGACGTTGACCTTGACCTTGGCTTCCACCCACGGGGACAGGGCCCTGAGGTGGCGGCACTGGGGGTCCTGGTGACCCCAGCCGGGCACCGTTCCTTCCCAGGGAGCTCTGGGTCTATGTTCACAAGTTCTCAGCAGATGTGCGGGTGCTCATTTATGCCTTTTTCAGCAGCTGGAGAAGATGTTCTCGCAGCTGGAGAACAGAAATTAAAATATGTATCCTTCAGGTGCAAATCTACTGTACTTACAGTTTTACCATTTCTCTGCAGGGGGCTCCATTAATCTTGGAAGAGTGAAATTCCTCAGGAAATTAATTCCCTCCAGTTGGGGTTATTTCAGCTGGTCTTTGGGGGCAGAGTAAGTAGGATTTAGGAGCCTCTCTTAAAAGCAAGGAAGGACTGGCTATTTTACCTGAGTAACAACAGTTTTTAATGCCATGCTTTGCCCTTCAAAAACCCTGGGCATCTCTTACCTCCTGGGGGTCAGGTTTACAAAGACCCAGCCAGGTGGGGATTCAACTCCACATCCTCATTTATGGTGAACAGGTGTTTTTCTCCACCTGACTTATTTGTGCCCACCTAGTCCTCAGCACTAGACTCTGCCGGGAGAGGTAATACTCGGGTCCCGGAGGGACTGTGATGCTAAAATCTTCCTTACTTGCTCAGGAGTGGTAAAACAGCTGTCTTAAGCATAATTACACCTCAACCACACACACAGCCCTCTCTAGAATGGGGTCAGTTCCTAGACCACGAGTGCAGCTCCTTTGCTGCCAGGAGGGCCGCCTGCAGATGTCTCTGGAGCTTCAGCTCTGCCAGACCAGGACGTCAGCCCCCAGGACCCAGAGACTCAGCTTCCTGGGCCGCTTGTTCCTGGGCCCTGAAGTGCCACTCAGCACCCACCGCAAAGAGTAATTGTCCCATCCCTCTCAGGGATGAGCTGCTGGGAGAGCTGTTTCTGGTCCCTGACCGCGTGGGTCTGGGAGGCCAGGAGAGGGCGAGAAGCATCGCTGGGTTCCCTCGAGCCTCTCTCCCCCTGCCCCTCTCTGGAGAGCGATTGGGAGAATGTCATCCCACTGAATGGCAGTGTCTGGGGCTCATCACACTAGGGACAGAGGCTATAGTCAGCCCCAGTAGTTTGCTTCGTGATCTAAGTGCCACCTGATAAAGATGAGGTTTTTCTGCTGAGTCTGGACTTGCTCAGGGAAGCAGAGGCCTGCGCTCCCCAGAGACTGAGCAGCCCTGGGCGGGAAGAGGTGGGAGCGGGGTCTGGGTTGGTGGCAAGAGAAGAGCTTGAGGCCTTACAGTGGAGGCAGCGACTGAGTCCTGGCCCTGTCCCCTCCCTGCTGTGGGTCTGGGCCATTTCCTTTGCTTGCTTTCTTTTTTTTTTCTTTCTTTCTTTCTTTTTTTTTTTTTTGTCTTTTTGTCCTACACCACAGCCACGGTAACACGGGATCCAAGCTGCGTCTGTGACCTACACCACAGGTTATGGCAATGCAGGATCCTTAACCCACTGAGCGAGGCCAGGGATCGAACCCACAACCTCATGGTTTCTAGTCGAATTCGTTAACAACTGAGCCACGACGGGAAATCCATGGGCCATTTCCTTAGCTGTGAAGTGGGGCAGGCAGTTAGGTTTCTGCATCATGAGCTGGAGGGAGCACTGAATGATAAATGCAGACCCGTGACTGTGAGGGCTCTGGAGGGCTGAATAGCTCTCTATAGCGGTGTGTACCCTCCATACCTGTAGCTCAGGTGTGACAGCCTGTCCCCCAAATGTGGCTGGGCTCAGGACTGAGTGGCATAGCTTTTGCTGCAGAATCAGAGCATTTTATTTTTTTATTATTTTTTTTGTTTTTTTTTGTTTTTGTCTTTTTGTCTTTTGTTGTTGTTGTTGCTGTTGCTATTTCTTGGGCCGCTCCCGCAGCATATGGAGGTTCCCAGGCTAGGGGTCTAATCGGAGCCGTAGCCACCGGCCTACACCAGAGCCACAGCAACTCGGGATCTGAGCCGTGTCTGCAACCTACACCACAGCTCACGGCAACGCCGGATCGTTAACCCACTGAGCAAGGGCAGGGACCGAACCCGCAACCTCATGGTTCCTAGTCGGATTCGTTAACCACTGCGCCACGACGGGAACTCCAGAATCAGAGCATTTTAAAGCTCAGAGATGCACCTGCTGAACGTTAGGCCTGTTGGTATCAGTAGTGATGACTGCAGAAAGGGCAGGAGGTGGACTTGGAAAAGTTACCTGAGAGTTTTCCCAGGATTCTTTTTTAAGGTAGGGAGTGTGCTCTGTAGCAGGTGTATCCTGATTTCAGCAAGTTCCATTTAAAGGGAAAAAATCAGGCGTTTTTAAAACAGTCCCATTAGAGGGATAATTCTTGCTTTGGAAAAAAGATTCACTATGGCACATTTCCCTGGTGTATCGGTTTCATTATTTTAAAATTACAAAGCCAGTCCATGTTCTTCCAAAAAATGCAAATGGCAGGAGGAAGTGGATCATGTAAAAAGTGAAAATCTCCCTTTAAAACTCCCCAATTTTCATGTTTTGGGAGCAACTCTCCTCATAGTTTGGGACACATCCTTCCGAAGACCTGTTTCTAGGCTACATTCAGCTATCCAGTTATACGTTTCATTTACATATAATCCTGTTTAAAAATGGTCGTCCGAGGATACACCCTGTTTTGCAACGTGCTGTTTTCTCCCCTCCTGTTGCATTTTCACAGTAATCTGTAGATTTTATTTGAAAAAAAAACCCCACCTTTTTATTTTAAAATAACTGTAGTGTCTCATGCAGTCATAAGAAATAACAGAGAGAGTCTGTGTTCACTTTCCCCCAAAGAGAACATCTTGAAACACTGCAGGACAGTGTCACAATTAGGATGCTCATGTCCATACAATCCGTCCATCTTTCATCCGTTGTCCCTGTTTTGCGGTCCTCTTTGTATTTCGTTCTATGCAGTTGTGACCACACTAAGGTTTGTGTATCTACCATCGGTCAGGTCGTTCCTCGCCACCCTCTTGCTGGATTTTTTTGTTTGGTGGTTTCCACCGCATATGGAAGTTCCCCGGGGCCAGGGATGGAACTTGTACCACAGCAGCGACCCAAGCTGTTTAACGTGTTTCACCACCAGAGAAGAATAATTCTGCTTCTGCTCCTCCTCCTCCCTCCTTACTTTGCTTTTTAGGGCTGCATCTGCTGCACCTGGAAGTTCCCAGGTTAGGGGTGAAATCGGTGCTGCAGCTGCCTGCCTACACTATAGCCACGGCAACACCGGATTCCTGGTGCATCTGCCATCTTCCAGTAAGCGTGATCCTTAACCAAAGGGGCCAGGAATGGAACCCGAATCCTCACAGAGACAACCGTGGGGCCTGCTGAGCCATCACAGGAACTCCATAGTTGCAGTTCTAAAGCAGTGACGTGTGCAGTGGTAGAGGCCGCACAGGTGCCCTGAACAAGGAGGGGAGGCTGCTTGGGTCCTGCCCTTAGGCCAAAGCCTGAGGACCGCAGGAGGAGTTCCACGTGTCAGAGTGGAAGTGATGACCCTTGAGATGGGAGCTACTGGAGGAGGAGGAGGGGCGCTTTGGAGAGAAGGCCAGGGGTGGCTTGGCCACAGCTTAAAAAGAGATGCCCACTCTCTCTCCAGGGCAAACGGATGCGGGGCTCTGGAGGCAGAGGAGAGCTCTCAGCCATCAGTTGAGGATACTAGGGCCGTGGACAGGGTTACCCAGGCCACAGAGCTTGTGGGGGGCATGAGGAGGGGAGGTGGAAAGGTGGGGAGGGCACACTCCCTGGAGTGTCAACATCAGGAGTTGCCAAGGGGAGCCAGAGAAGGCCCCGAGGTTAGAGGGCATGGGGACCCCGGAGGCCTGAGTGAGCTGGGCCCATGGTGCCCTAGGTGATGAGCCTGCTCAGGCCGTGCGGCTGGTGGTCACAATGGGCGATGGGCCTGCCCACTGGCAGCGCTCAGGAGTGGCACTGCTGGGGGCTTAGGTGACCGGGCACGCGCTGGCGCGGGTTCGGGTACTTTGGGACTGGGTTCGAAGCTCCTTGTCAGTGTCGAGGCTCGGAGGCGCCACAGCCTCCCTTTCTTTGGCCTCCTACTCCGTCCCCACCTTTATGTAATTTAATTTTAGATTAAAATTTCAGCTTGTGAAATACACCCCCCCACACACCCCCCCTTCTCCCAGCTGCAAAACACACACACACACACACACACACACACACAAGCCCCCTTCTCCCAGTTGCAGCAGGAGCAGCAAGGAACATACAGAGCCCTGGGAATCAGGAGCCCTCACATCCAAGAACTCTGGCGGTCAGACGCCTGGAGGGCAAGATTCCTGACAGCGCCGGGCCGCTGGGGTCTGGAGCCCGGAGTCCGCCGCCCCGGGTTTCACCTTCTCCGGGCGCCCACGCGGGCCGGGGGCGGGGCGAGCCGGAGGGCGGGGCTTCCGTGCGCGCCGCGAGGCCCCGCCCCCAGCGGCCGCCCGCGCTCGATTGCTCGGGTCTGGCGGCGGCAGCATGGCGGCGGGGGCGGCCGAGGCGGCGGCGGCTGTGGTGGAGGTCGGCTCCGCCGGGCAGTTTGAGGAGCTGCTGCGCCTCAGAGCCAAGTAAGCCGGACGGCGGGCGGCGGGCGGCGGGCGGCGGGCGGCGGGGTGGGGGAGGCGGCCTGGGGGAGGGGACGCGGGCGGCAGCGGGCGGCCCGGCCTGGGCGCGGCCCCGGACCCCACAGCCTCCCGGTCCCGAAGGAGAGCGGGGTCGGGCCGCAGACCCCCGGCCCCCGGCGCCCGGAGGCCCGCAAACGGCCCGGCCCGGCGGCCCCGGCGCGGCGGCGGCGGCGCGGCGACCCAGCCCCGGGCGGGACGGGGGGCGGGAGACCCCGGCCCTCGGCCGTCGCGTCGGGCGGGCGGCGAGGGAGGCCGCGCGTGGTCGGTGGGCCGGCCTCCTTCCCGAGCGCTCGGACCTCGGCCACCGGGCGCCGTCCCTTTGGGAGGCTGACCCGCGGCCGGAGCCGAGGGTCTCCTGGTTCCGGACCGGGCTCGGCCGCCGTCCGTTCTGGTTTGGCCCGCGTGCCTCTTGCCCTTGGGGAGACGCCGGCAGGAGGCCCGCGGGGGTGCGGCGGCCGTGCCGGGGTCGGAGGCGGGTCTCGGCGGATGGGCGCGCACGGGCCTCCGCGGCGGTCAGCCCACCTCCCCCTGTAGAGCCGTGGGGGCCG
The DNA here is from genome assembly GCF_016906955.1 of Phacochoerus africanus. Classification (NCBI taxonomy): domain Eukaryota; kingdom Metazoa; phylum Chordata; class Mammalia; order Artiodactyla; family Suidae; genus Phacochoerus; species Phacochoerus africanus. The sequence goes on from NC_062558.1 coordinate 139,361,414, forward strand.
GGCCGCCTCGGGGCGTCGCGGGTGGGGACGGAGGGGCGCCGGCGCCTCGTCGGGGAGCCAGGCCCCCACTTGCCCCTTTGCCAGCCTAACCCCGCGCCAGTTTCGGAACCAGGCCTCGGTTCCTCCACGGTGAGAGGGGCTAGGCCCCCGGCCACCTCGGGGTGAGAGGCACGAACCCGCCGTGTCCCCTGGCAGGGTCAGCCCTTGGGCTTTCCAGTCCGGAGTCAGGGCCCGCGTGCACCTCCCAGGCCAGCAACGCAGATGCAGTCCCGAGGCAGAGTCAGGGAGCACCCGGGAGAGCGGCGCGGAGCGGGGTGCAGGGAGGTGGGAGTGGCCTTTGTTGGAAACCGGAAAGGCCGGAGCTCCTGTCTAACTTGGGGTTGGCCAAGCCTCGAGGTGGTGAAGTTAAAAGTGCTAACCCCAACAGCTCTTTGGTCATTTCGATTTTATCTGGGAAATTGTTAAAAAAGACAAAGTGTGTGTGTGGGGGGGGGGGCGATGCGAAAGGAGTGACATTGGCTCCTTGGTGAAAGGTGGCCCATCCTGCACTGGCCACATGTTACAGCAGCCCGGTTGTGCAGTACCCCGGGGGCTGCCTCTTGGCAGGAGCAGGGCTTGTGTGGACCTGTCCTATATAAATGGTCAACTTACTTTCACCCGGAAGGCTGCTTTGTTTCTTGTGTGTTTCACATTTTTGTTTTTATGTTGCTTCTTTCAAACATTGAAGTCCTTAAACCATCGCAGTCAGTGAAAGTTTAAATGTTCATACCATTTGGGTGTCTTCTTGCCACTGGCCTATACTTGAAATAATCCAGAAAACCACCTTTTCCATGGTGATTAGTTTAACTGGGAAGTTATGCTTGGCATCTGAGGAAGGAGCAAATCTGTTACTTTTTGTGAAAATGGAAGCATTTAAGAAGATTAAATAGGAGTTCCCTTTGTGGCTCAGCGGTTAATGAACCTGACTAGGATCCAGGAGGATTCAGGTTCGATCCCTGGCCTTGCTTAGTTAAGGATCTAGCATTGTGTGACCTGTGGCCTAGGCCTGCGGCTCAATTCCACCCCCAGCCGGGGAACTTCCATATGCCCCCAGGGCAGCCCTAAAAAGCGCGTGCGCGCGCGCGCACACACACGATTAAATAGTACTTGTTAATGTAGTCGTTGAAGTCTACACATCATCACTTCTCAATTTTACAGTTTCATGTGAATTGAAACATTTTTTGGATTAAGTTATCTAATCAGGTGTTTATATGTTATTGAAACCTCAGCTGGTCTATACAAGGGGGCCATTAATACCCATTTGCAGAGTAATTAAGGTTTTGCCTGTTTGTAAAATATTTAACAGAGTCTGGCACTATATGATTTTAGTAAGTGGTAGCTGGTGTTATCTGCAGAGGGTAACTAGGAGCAGAACACCTGTATTAATAGAGAAATGACCATTTATTGAGCACTAATTATCTTACTGAGGAGAACCCAGGTTCATTACAGTTGTTTAAAATCACATTAGTTAGGATTTGAACCTTACCTTTCTCGAAAGGTTTCCTTGAATAATGTACCCTGTGTCTTGGGCTGTCCACAGAGATGGAGAGGATACTGTTAACATATAATCCAAGAGAGGATAATAGCTTTTATATTTGTTCCAGGTTTATGTCCTTATGATAGGCATTGCATACTTATGGAAAGTGGTAAATAAACATGAAAATACTGTGGATTATTAATAACATTAGTATGATTCTTTAATGTTTTCAGGGTGCTTATGTATTTTTATTTGATGTTCTCACCATCCCAGGGAGTTAGTTATTGCTCTTTTGCAGATGTGGAAGTTAATTTACTCTTCAAAGCCGCATTAGTAGTCATGGAATTTAAGTTATGTACATGTTCTTTTTTCTTTTTTGCATACATGGGCTCATACTGTTAAAAACTTTGGTAACCTGCTTTAGGAGTTCGCATTGTGACTCAGAGGTAAGGAATCTGACTAGTATCCACAAGGACGTGGGTTTGATCCCTGGCCTTGTTCAGTGGGTTAATGATCTGGCGATGCCGTGAGCTGTGGTGTGGGTCGAAGATGTGGCTTGGATTCCATGTTGCTGTGGCTCTGGTGTAGGCTGGCAGCTGTAGCTCTCATTTGACCCCTAGCCTGGGAACTTCAATATGCTGCAGGTGCCGCCCTAAAGAGACAAAAAAAAAAAAAATCAAAAACCTATTTTAATTTTTAAACAAGGTACTCATATTGTGAGCATTTTCCCACGTCATTTAAAATCTTTGAAATATGATTTTTAACAGCTTTATAATAAGTTACTATATGATCATTTAAACATCTCTATTTTTGAACAATAGATTTTTACAGTTATTTGCAATGTGAAGTACTGGGAAAGTATTCATATACATGAATCTTTGTCCCTTTAATTTCGTGTATAGGATACTTGAAAGCATGTAAGAAATTTCTGGGAGTTCCCATTGGGGCTCAGTGGTGAATGAATCTGACTGGGAATCATGAGGTTGCAGGTTTGATTCCTGGCCTCGCTCAGTGGGTTAAAGATCGGCATTGCCGTGAGCTGTGGTGTAGGTCATAGACTCGGTTCAGATCTGGCATTGCTGTGGTTGTGGTATAGGCCAGCGGCTACAGCTCTGATTTGACCCTTAGCTTGGGAACCATCATATGCCATGGATTCGGCCCTTAAAAAAAAAAAAAAGAACTCACTAAAAACTGTAATAAAATGCACAGCTCTCATTGTTAGGTGTGATGAATTTTGACATTTGTTTAAACACAAATGGTGTAACCATCGTTCGTTACCAGGATATAGAGCCCCAGAATGTTCTCTATGGTTTTTCCGATAATTTGCTTTGTGTCGCCATAGATTAGTGTTGCCTCTTAGACTTTATGTAAATGGAGTCACAAAGCTGGTGTTTTATGCCTGTCTTGTTTTGCTCAGTGTGTTTTTGGAATTCACTCATGTTGTTCCATGCATCTGTAGTTGGTTCCTTTTTTATTGCTGAAAGGTGTGCCATTGTATGAATAGGCAACAGTTTCTCCAATTTGCAGACATTTGGGTTACTTGCAGGTTTTGGCTGTTATGTCCCTGGCTTCTGTGAACATTCTTGTACAGTCCTTTCTTGGGCCTGCTTTCCTTCTCACTATCCCTTCGGCCTCCGAGCCTCCCCTGCATCCTCTGCAGAAGCTCTTTGAGGGGCTGGGCAGACCACTCTTGACCTGCTTCCAGAACTCAGCTGCAGAGAAGAATACAGAGTTGGGGTGGGGGGGAGCTGTGTGCCCCAGGGGAGGAGAGAGCAGTGATGGGGAAGTATGCCCTGGCGCCTCTAGCCACCTGCACACCCGCTGGAGGTAGAACCCACCACGTGTCCTTCCCCCCTTGTGTGGATCTCCGTGTGGAGCCTCCTGCTTTCCTCTTGTGGCCCTGGACAGCTCTCCCGTCTTCCGCAGTTCTCCCTGTGACTCCTGTCCTCCATCTTCCTTCGTTTCAGCGAGGGACCTTGCTTCCTACTTGGGAAAACTGCACTTCCAGAAGCATCTTCCCTCTACTTGTTCCTCCGACAACAGTACACGTTTTCTTGTAGCTTTACCCATTCTTGACTGCTTTGCTCTTCTCAAGGCAAATGCTTCTCCGCTGAAGATTCCTCTCTCCTGCCACCTCAGACCCTGACTCGTTAGCTGTCTCTTGTGTGTTTAGCGCCTCCTTCTCCACTGGTTTGTCCCCTCACAAAATAAACTATGAAAATTTCCTTGTATTGAAAAAAGCCCATCCCTTGATCCTTGATCTCTCTCTGTTTATAGGCAAATCTCTTAAAGAGTAGGTTTCTAGCAGCCTCTACTTCCTCATCCTCAGTCCCATCACGCACGCGCTGCTTCTGTCATCCACTGGAACTCCCCTCACTGTTGCTGTTGCCCTTCCTGCTGTATTTGTCTTTTTTTTTTTTTTTTGGTCTTTTTAGGGCTGTACTGCAGCATATGGAGGTTTCCAGGGGTCTAATTGGAGCTACATCTGCCAGCCTACACCACAGCCCCATCAACGTGGGATCCGAGCCGCTTCTGCGACCAACACCAAAGTTCACGGCAACGCCAGATCCTTAACCCACTGAACAAGGCCGGGGATAGAACTCGCAACCTCATGGTTCCTAGTTGGATTCATTTCCGCTGCACCATGATGGGAACTCCTTCCTGCTGTATTTGAAGGTCGTCTCCTTCCTTCTTCTGTGAGACCCAGGAACCTTGCTCTGTACCTCTTAGATCTGTCTCTGGTCTACCACCAGGGCTCTTTTTCTCCATCTGCCCTAATGGACTGTTGATGAACCCCAGAGGCTCTGTCCTGGCTTCTTTGGTCCTCCTGCATGGATGAGCTGGTGTCCGTTTCTTAATTTGCAAATCTGCACATCAAGCATGGACGTCTTAGCTCCAGGCCGTCACCAGTAGCCCACTAGACTTCCTTTCCTCTTAGCTTGGCAGCTTCTGCACTGTGGTTCGTGGCTGGTGCCACCACTAACTGTCAGTCACCCAGCCAGAAGCTTGGAGGCACTGGAATTTAGACCACATCTCCAGGGCCCCGGATCCTGTCCCTCCTCCCTCTGAAGGTCCCGGGCCTCCCTCGGCTTCCCTCCTCCCCAGCTGCGGGGCAGGCTCCTCTCACCTTTACTGCTTGTACAGTTCGTGTCTCCTTGCCTTGCCCAAGAGTAGTTGTCTTTGTTTCCTTTCTCCATGTGACCTATTTTTTAATGTGTTTTCTTCCTGAGTTTTCAGAATTTTTTGGGGGGGGGGTGTTGAGGGGGTTTATATTTGAATGTAGAATTCTGTAAACTGAAGGGTTTTTCAGTTGGGTACGAGGATAGACTTACGGATATCTTTGCTAAGATAATTTTTGTATGAAAATAGTTGATAGACATATACTGAGATCCCTAAGAATTTCATCAACAATTTACTAATCCACTCTTCTGTCTGTTCATACTAACAGTGTTTAGAAAATCTTTTGTAGCTTGATATAAAAGAGTATGTCCATAAAAAGCAGTTCCATGTTCCCCCTGTTTTCTGGTTGTGTCCCTTTACTCGCAGCATTTTATTTCCTGTTCCTGGGGTCACTTCGTCACAGCGCCATGTTTAACAAGTAAATACTGCCATTAGTAGGAGTGATGCACATACAGTCATTTTTCACGAGCATTGTGCTTTGGCTACAGAGCTCTAGTTTCTGTCTTTCCTGTCTCGAAATATCGTTGATTTACACATGGCTTGTAGGTGAGGTGAGTGAATATTCACAACCACATCGTATGAGCTATGTATTGGCTCAATAAAAATCATTAACCTGAAAATTCATCCAAAAGGTTCTCCAGACCTTGCAAGTTGTTACAGTTCAGTCTGTATTTAATACAGCAGAATGAAACTGTATGTATTTCTGGCAGTACGAAAACAATTCAGGCAGTTCTTGTAAAGGTTTCTTTGCAAAAGAACTTAATCTGTTCAGTATTTGCTAATTTCTAAAGCTGCCGTGATTTTTAAAAGCTGCACTTTATGGGTTTACAGGTCCCTGCTGGTGGTCCATTTCTGGGCACCATGGGCCCCACAGTGTGCTCAGATGAACGACGTGATGGCCGAGTTAGCCAAGGAGCACCCGCAAGTTTCCTTTGTGAAGGTACGGTATTTTCAGTGTCATATCCTTGATGAACTTAATTCCGATTTATGCGTTAGACCACCTTTTATTAATTAACATAAGCAAGGCGTGGTGTGGGCGTCCTCATTCATAGTCGGTGTTGGGATCTGCTCTCGCAGTAGATTATTCTTAAAAAGCTTGAAATATTTTTGCGTTTCTCAAGTACTGACTGACTTTCCCTAACGCAGGCTTGGGTGGGAGGACAGGACAGGCAGTGGGAGGCTGTTGACATGAGCAAAAGCAGCCTGCTTCATTCATTGTGGTTTTAATCTAGTAAAAATGTTAATTAGCCTCACTTCACTGAAAAGCTAGGTGTGGTGTGGAAAGTGATTCAGGAGAGGGTGTGCAAAGGCTGCTGGGAGCTAAGGGAGTGGGCAGCCCTGCAGGCCCACAGGGGAAACTGAGCCCCTTCCACCTGCTCAGGAAGCAGAGGAAGAAGGGAGCCAGTCTCTCCCTGGCTGCTGTTTTCACTCCGTCTCCCATGCTCTGTGTTCCTGGGACCTTTCTTGGGGAGGCACGCACCAGGAGAGTGCGGAGACCAGACGAGCTCACTAGGTCTAGCACATTTAATGTTGTCAGTCAAGACTTGGTATGGTTTAGGCAACTGTGCCCCACGATACCAGTTGATTATCTTAGAAATGAATTTTTGCGAAGGGAGGCATACTCTGTATTCACAAGCTGAATTCTTAGGTTTTTTGTTTTTTTTTGAAAAAAAAAAAAAAAAAAAACAGACAAAAAACCCAAAGTCTTATTTTTTAAAACCAGAGTTTGTGAGCTCAGAGGATGTGTTGGCAAGTATACCTGGATGTGGGGTTAACAATGATGGCAACTGCATTTGTCGGGGTGCTGCTTTTTATGTGAACTGAAAACTCAGAATTCTGACATATTGATTCCTTTACGTGGTAGGTGTTATACTTTTCAGGCAGTTTCTGTGTAGGTAAGTGTGCTTTGAATAGGTATTGCACTTAGATGGTTCAAAAATCAAAACTGTGAAAAGATGTATGTTGAGAAGGCTCACCCCACGCCTTCCCCTGTCAGCCCCTTCGTCCTATCTCATAAGTAACTGCTTGTATTAATTTTGTATGAATCCTTCTAGTGTTTCTTTATGCAGATAGAGCAAGTATGAATATAATAGTTAGCTTTTTAAAATTTAAGGACTTATTTAAAATTCCAATGAAATGTGTAATGTAACCTTAGACTGTAATCCTGAAATGTCCAGTATAAATAATAGAAGGGGACATTAAAACTGCATGTTTGGTCAGTGATAAAAGATAATGATTACAAGTGAGATGAATGATTAAACATTTCAATCATAAGATTAATCAAGATGATGGCAATTGTTGTAGGTCTGCTTTTATGTGTATCATGTTACTGGTTTAGGTAACACATTGTTCTTAGCTGCCATTCGAATGATTTATTTAAAGTGACTATAGAATTTCTTCTCACATTGGTACCAAACTTGGCAGTGAGGTTTTAAGTTGTTCAAGTGCTAAAGTGTCTCAGCAAGCCAAGGGTTGGGAAGCCCTTATCTGTTGGGGATACCGGAACCCGACTGCACCTGCCAGTCACGGAGTGGGTAATTTGTCCAGGTATCATCACTTTCTGGAAATTTATTCCATGGCACAGTTTTTCTTCCATCAGACATCCTTGAGGGCAAAAGACAATGTGTGTGGAATTTGAAAGGTAGGTAATTTTAAAGGCTACAGCGCTGAACAGTAGAGAGCTGATGAAAGGTAAAATATGTGAGTGAGAAAATAGTTGAGAGATAGTTGGCACTTCTCAGTAAGAGAGGCGTGTGGTTTATTTAAAAACAGCTTTCTGGGGTTCCTTCGTGGCTCATTGGAAACAAATCTGACTCAGTTCAATCCCTGGCCTCGCTCAGTGGGTTAAGGGTCTGGCTTTGCCATGAGCTGTGGCGTAGGTTGCAGATACAGCCTGGATCTGGCATGGCTGTGGCTGTATTGTGGGCCAGCAGCTACAGCTCCAATTTGACCCCTAGCCTGGGAACCTCCATATGCCACGGGTACGGCCCTAAAAAGACAAACCAACCAACCAACCAAAAAACAAACAAACAAACGAACAAACATCTTTCTGGAGTTCCTGTTGTGGCTCGCTCAGTTTTATGTTAAGAACCTGACATAGTGTGCGTGAGAATGCGGGTTCAGTCCCTGGCCTTGCCCAGTGGGTTAGGGTCTGGCATTGCCATAAGCTGTAGTGTAGGTCGTAGTTGCAGCTCAGATCCGGCATTCCTGTGGCTGTGGTGTAGGCTGGTGGCTGCAGCTCATATTCCACCCCCAGCCCAGGAGCTTCCATATGCTGTATGTGCCACCCTAAAATGAAAGAAAAGCAAGCCCCCCCAACCCCCAGCTTTCTTAGAGCGTTTTGAAACTTCTAGGGTATAGAATTTATGTTCTATTACCCTCTATTTCTTCTAATTTGATTTCTTGGTGAGTGTGTTGTTTGTTTGTTTGTTTTTACTTTTTATGGTGGCATATGGAAGTTCCCAGGCCAGGGATCAAATCAGACCTGCAGCTGTGACCTATGCCACATCCACAGCCACACCAGATCCTTCACTGACCGAGGCCAGGGATGGAACGTGCATCCTCACAGAGACAACATCGGGTCCTTAACCTGTAGAGCCGCAGGAGGAACTCTTTTTTTAAACACTGCACTCAGCATTTTTGACTTGTGAAATATAGAGATTAGTTCATTCTGTGATTTGTATTTACAGAATAATTGTATAGGTGATCTTAGCACTATGTTTTGAATAGTTTTGTAATCATCAGCAATTCCTTGTTTTGTAGAAGATGGTAAAATAATACCTGAGAAAAGCTAGCAGACATTTTTGGGTCCCAGTAGTCTGTGCTCACTGGAATAGGCTGCGGAAAGGCAGGGTTGGTTTTCCCACTTACGGCTTCTGGATCTCATTTCCTGGACTGATGAGGTGGTGGTGAAGTACGCCCAGGCTCCGACCTGGGGCCGTGCCTAGGCCACATGCTGCTCTGCTCACCTGCCTCGGCCGTCATATCTAGCCTGGTCCTGACGTGTGTCCCACTCTGACGTTCTCATACCTCCCAGGGCTCGGAGGAGATACATGAGTTATTTCTGTGGCTAAAAGTCTCATAAAACCTTACTTCTATTCAGTATAAAATTAGCTAATTGAAATGTCAAGTGCCTTTGTTTTTCAAATTCTGTAGTCAGTTTTTTTTAGCATTTTATCTTTGACTAAAACGGGAATAACGTTTATTATTAAATCAGATTATTTGGTCTGTAGATACAGTGTCTGGGGGTGGGAAGGAGGAAGAATAGTATTATTGGGTAATGAAATTAGGTACCACTAGTCATATTCATGGTCCAAATCAAATGCTTTTTTTTTCTAGGGCTGCGCCTGTGGCATATGGAAGTTCTCAGGTTAGGGGTTGAATTGGAGCTACCAGCCTACACCACAGCCATGCAGAATCCAAGTCACATCTGCAACATACACCACAGCTCATGGCAACGCCAGATCCTTAACCTGCTGAGTGAGGCCAGGGATCAAACCTGCATCCTCAAGGATACTAGTCAGGTTCTTAACTTGCTGAACCACAGTGGGACTTCAGGTGCATTTTTTATAGGTGTGGCAATTTGTCATTTTCAAAAATTTTACATTTGATCTTATTTTTATTTTTTAAATAAATATTGTATTTAGGTATACTCGTGATGACTTAAATCGAATCTTGTGTGAGGTATTTCTGTGTCGCACTGTTTGCTTTTTTGGTTTCTCTCTGAACGTAGTCTGCGCCGTGGTCGGACTGTTAGAGAGTATCTGGTAGTTCCATCTGCTGTTGTTTCCTTCCCGTTCTCTCGGCTTCTCGACCAGGTGATGGGATGCCTGAGGTGGGACCTTTACCATGCTGGATGTTCTTTCTTCTGTGTTACGGCTTCCTTCGTGCAAGTGGCTCTCCCTCCACCACCAGCCCCGCTCCCGTTTAGTGTTTTGATCCTGCTAGTTCATGGTGCTCATTTCACCTCATGATGCACTTTGGTACAAAAATTCTCAGTCAGACCTACCAGCTGCCTGGCTGGTGAGATTTTATGCTATTAGATTTCACTGACTGTTAATTTTGTTTGTATGGCAGCTGATGTACTTGAATTATTCCCATTGTAACTTCAGATATGAAATCAAGGGTACAGAAGGAATTACATACTTAAATTTGTATTTTTTGATCCTTTACAAAGTAGGAATCTTTATAGTCTGACTTATTCTTAAATGTGCATCCATCTTAAAGACGAAGCTCACACTGTTTAATTTCTAAAGGGCTGTGCAGTTAGTAGAGATAATTTCTGTGTCTTACACATTTAATTCCAAATGTCTGTACAGTTAGTATGCGTAAGCAGATAGTGGAGGGCAACCTCCAGAAAGGTACCAATTAGTAGTATAACTAGATATCAACTACCTGAATTTGGTTTTTTGTGTCAGAGAATGTTAATCAGTTTGGCATCTTAGAGAGCATAGGATTCCATTTTTAGGAACACTAAAAACATCTCTCAGGGAGTTCCTGCTGTGGCTTAGCTAGTTAAGAATCCGACATAGTGTCTATGAGGATGCAGGTTCGATTCTTGGCTTTGCTCAGTGGGTTAAGGATCTGGTGTTGATGCAAGCTGCAGTGTAGGTCACAGATGAAGCTTGGAACTGGTGTGGTTGTGGCTGGCAGCTGTAGCTTTGATTTGAACCCCGGCCTGGGAACTTCCACATGCTGCAGGTGCAGGCCCCCCCTCTAAAAAAAAGTCTCAGATAATTATAGTAGAATTGTTAAATCTTAAAAATATCTTAGTTTTGCACTGTACTGTCTTGATAATAATAATAATAAAAAAAATACCACAATTAGAGAGTTCCTGTCGAGGCTCAGTGGTTAGTGAACCCGACTAGCATCCATGAGGACTCGGGTTGGATCCCTGGCCTTGCTCAGTGGGTTAAGGATCCAGCATTGCTGTGAGCTATGGTCTAGGTTGCAGGTGCAGCTCAGATCCCGCATTGCTGTGGCTCTGGTGTAGGCTGGCGGCTACAGTTCCGATTGGACCCCTAGCCTGGGAACCTCCATATGCCACAGGTGTGTGGCCCTAAAAGACAAAAAGACCAAAAAAAAAAAATCTGCAATTACTAAATCAACCATAATTTAATTAAAAAAATTTAAAAATGTAATAAAAATGTAATACACTTAGAGAGCTTTTAAAAAATACAATTAACATAGTTTATTAAATAGTTTATTAGCTGTTACTGGGCTAAATTTGTCAAACTTTTAAAAAAAGTTATCAGAAATGTCAATTTAAATACTACTTTGAAATTTATATTTGACTGTTTGACAAAGAATTTGATTTAAAAATTTTTTCCTGTTGTATTACGTTACCGAATAGAAAGAAGCCTCTATGGGGTATAACAGAATGTTCTGTAATGTCAGGTGTTTCATAGTTGATTTACACTGGGATTTTGGGTTTAATCATTCTTGCCTTTACATTGGAGCCTCAGTGCCATTCCACTTTTTGCCTTAGGCATAGTGACCACTGTTTGTTTGATACTCTGTTAAAATTTATTTATTGAACACTTAATTATGTGCCACACATTTTGCTAGTCGCTGGGAATATGGAACAGTAGGGTATAGACAATAATTAGGTAACGTATTACTGAGGTAATTTCAGATGGTATTAAGTTTTGCAGAGGAAATGTGTAGTTAGGCTCTGAAAAGTGGGGGTTGGGGAGGTGGGTACCTTAGGTTGGACTGAAAATGTATCTGGTAAGTGAGTTAGAAAATGAAAAGGTGACAGTCAGTGGAAGAACTGGGGAGAGCTTTTAGGCAGAGGATGAGCAAGTGCAGATTTCAGAGGAGCAGCAGCAGGCCAGTGGGTCTGGAGGGTAGTGAGAGAAAGGCTCTGACATGACCTTGCAGAGGTAGTCAAGGGCCAGGTGGCCTGTGGGCAGCGGCCAGGTTTTGGTTTTAATCCAAGTGCAGTGGAAGTGACAGTCAGATTGCCAAGTCGATTGATTACTCTGCCTGCTGTGTGGAGAATGGTTTGAAGGGAGTGGAAGTACAGCCTAGAAGCAGGTATTCCAGTTGGCAGGCAGTTTCATTAGGCCAGGTGAGAGATGCCTCAGACACCAGTGAGGGTAATGTTGAAATGTCATGGTCTGGGTGGGCTTATATTTTGGAGGAGGGTCCCAGGAGCCATGGATTGGATGGGGAGGGTGAAGGAAATAGATTGTTCAAGGCTGTCTCCTCTTTGATTTGAGCAGGGGTGGGTTAGATGACATAGAGATGCTCGGGTGAGGAACAGGTGTCGTGGGGGATGCGCAGTAGGGGTCTGAGAGCAGATGTTAAGTGTGTGGCTTGGAGGTGAGAGGAGAGGCCTGGCCTGGGTGGAACTTGGGTGCTGGGGTGAACCCAGTCCTGGAACGTGCAGCCATGTAGTTGGTTCGTGTAGGTCAGCACAAAGGAAGAAGCCTGACCCTCAGGCTGAGAATTAGGGGAAAGGGAACATGGAAAGCCAGGGGAAGGGTATCGGAGAAGGCGGGTATGAGCACACTTACTGAAGGACATGAAAGGTCAGGAAAATGAGGAAAACGGGGTAGCCGTTGAATTTGGTGAGATAGCAGCAGGGCCGTGCAGAGTAGAGCGGGACTCCTCTGGAGCTGGACGGCCTCGCTCCACCCCTCAGCAGGGTCGTGATCTTGACCAAGTTCCCGCCTCTTTAAGTCCCAGTCTCTTCCTTAGGACTGGGTAATGACAGCATCTATCGTTGAGAGGATTAAATGAATTCAGTATATAAACGCACCTGGAAGGATGTCTGGCCCCCGATGCATCATAGCTGCTAGCCATTATTATCATGGCGGTCTCTGGTGACCCCTGGGAAATCGAAGGAGTTGCTAGAGAATTCCCTTCTACTGTATTCATCTTGCTGCAGTAACACCTTCCGGCCCTTCTCACCCGCTTGCCACAGACCCAGAGCAGCACCCCTGCGTGGGAAGGGTCCAAGTTTGAGATTCATGGGTAGGAAGCACGTGGCCCCCCAGAGGCGTTCTGACTGGGATTCCATGCTGAAAAGGTTCCTGTTTGTTTGGTCCTGAAGTCATACAAGTCCTGTCTTTGAAATTCAATTTTCCTTGTTGGTTGCTGTAGTAGAAAAAGTTAACCATGGCGTTAGTGAGAAAAGCACGGGCTTTGTAGTTGTTTCTCAGCTCGGCTGCCTATTAGCTGTGTCTGGACAAGTGACCCCTTTCCCTAGCCCCTTGTGAAGCTGAGATTGCCCTTGGATGTAAAGCATGACATGCCCCGTGCTCTCCAGGTGTGACCAGTCTAGGCACTCTTACGTAAAGGCCTGTCACGACACAGGCCTGTCACGTAGAGCGCGTGTGGTGCAGTGTGGGCCTCCAGGGAGGATAGTTCTTACTGGCCGTCTTTGGTCTCCTATGAATGCAGATCATCTTTTACTATTTACACATTTATCTTCTTCTTTCATTGTCAAAACTGTCATGTTTTAATCCAACGGAAATACTTCCAAGAAGTTTTAATGCTGCGAAGGTTTTTGGACTTCAGATGCCCTTGATGTTCTGGGGAAAGGCTTCGCTGTCATGGTGCTCCTGGCCCTGGCTCGGGAGTGTTGACGTGCCACCATTTGTCTTATTAAGGTCCCGTCTTCTGGGAGCTCATTTGAGGGGAGGTGCACGCGTAGTGATCCTCTTGGCTTCAGCAGAAGAGGTGTCAGTGAAGGACCCTGCTGGAAACTTGCAGAACAGGAGAAGAAATCAGTGTTTAAAAGCGAATGAGAATTTGTTTTTATGAGCCAGGATGCTGCTTGTTTTGTTCAGGTTTAAGATGCTGTTATCTTGTCTCTACTTGGTCTCGCCTGTGTTTTTGGTTTGTACCACCTCTCCGTTAGAACCCAGGAGTGCTGGAGGTGGCGATTTTCACTGCGCTTGGCCAGTGCTGGGTGTGCGGTGGGCCCTCGCTAGATGTTAGCTGAAGGACAGACAGACAAGTACTGGCTTTGTCGTCCCCTTGCTGCTCTTCTTTGGTCTCAGTGCGGAATCTAGGAAAGACTACGGTACAGACATTTCTCAGACTTTAGAAAGAGTCTGCTAAATAACTGTCTCCAAATGTTTTACCTTGCCTTTGTTCTTTTTTTCAGTTTTATCGGACAGTTGGCATTGATTTTAAAATGTATATAAAATCTCAAATAAGGGAGTTCCCTTTGTGGCTCCAGTGGTTAACGAACCTGACTAGTATCCATGAGGATGCTGGTTCAATCCCTGGCCTTGCTCAGTGGGTTAAGGATCCAGCGTTGCCATGAGCTGTGGTGTAGGCTGCAGACTCGGCTCTGATTCCAAGTTGCTATGGCTGTGGGGTAGGCCTGCAGCCGCAGCTGCGATTCAACCCCTTGCCTGAGAATTTCTATATGTCACATGTGTGGCCCTAAAAAGCAAAAAAAAAAAAAAAATCACATAAATACACTAAGAAATGAAAACTTAAAATATTGTTTTAAAAGGGTGTTCTAAAGAAAAAAGAATGAAGGTGGTAAGAGAGTACCTGAGAATATATGAGCTGGAAGATAGAAACCAGAGACAAATGATTGCCTCCTACTTGGTCATCATCATTCATGTGGATAGAAGCAGTGGATTGGTTCAAGTGATGGATTAAAATAGTGCCTCAAGCCCAGTGGAAATCTTTCAGTCTTGGAAAAATACACTGTTTATATTTTAAAAACTCTTAACAATATAATTTATCAATAAATTTTATTTCCTACAGGTATAATGTGAATACAGATTTTTATTGGTTTTTAAAAGTTTATATTACATTGACAGTCCTGTGAGGGAAGGATACAATATATCTTGGTTTTACTCAAAGTACACTGTATATAAATTCCTACAGAGAAGGCTTGCAGTAATTGTGTTCTAATTATTGAGAAAGTGTGTTACTAAACATGTTTAAATCCATGTTATCAGATGCCACATCGTATCTTGTTGGAGGGTTTCTAGGAAATTCTCAAAGAGAGTGTGGTCCTCTTATTTAAGCCGCATTGAAGTGTATGAACAAACCCAGCAGCAGTAACCCAGCAGCCTTGCAGGAGTTAAAAGTAAAATTTATCAGACATCAATAGTTTATTGAAGAAATACTCCTTTTTGCTTCATAATTTGCAGAAGGCTGCACCTGTCAGTCATGATGTACTGCCTCTTGAAATTAGTCAATAGAGCAAACAGCAAGAATTGCTGTGGGCAGAAAATAAGCACTGTAATCATGACATAACTGGGGTCAGTGATTTATGGATTTCAATATAGTAGTAGCTGCATAGGATTGAAAATTTACTAGGTCACTAGTGCACCAAAAATTTTATTCACAGCCTCCAGGCATCTTTTGAAATGTGCAACAAAATAAAAACCTCTGAACCTGTTTTGACACCACAGACTCAGTGGATGACATGCCAGCCCAGTGAGTCTCATTTAAATGTAAATGTGTCATAACCTTTTGTCATAAACAACATCAACTACTTGAAGGGGTAGTGGCGGGAAACTGATGTACATATGGAAGTAGTGAAAAAGGACCTTTTTATAATCATGCTTAAATTATTTTATTTTAAAGTTGGAGGCTGAAGCGGTTCCTGAAGTATCTGAAAAATACGGAATTAGTTCTGTACCCACCTTTCTGTTTTTCAAGGTAAGGATGAAGACGGCAGAGGAGAGTGGGTCTGCGGGGGCCGCGGGGCCGGCTTCCTTCTTTACCCTCTCCCTGGTCCCTGAGTACTAGGCATTTGGTTGCTCCCGGTTTTGCCCTTTCTTCTTGTACTCTCACTGTTGGCTTGCCCTGGGGGTCCTGGAAAAGGGACACGGACTGGGGCGGCGGGGGGGGGGTCCAGCAGCCAGAACTGGAGAGAAGTCCAGATATGTGGCTGTAAACCCGCAATGGTCCCCGAGTTGGCTCTGAAGTTGGTTGTTGAGGGCATGTGCCTGGACATAATGAAACATCTGGCTGGTTCTGTTTTGATTAATGACTCTTTTAGGAAGCGGGTGCAAATCTGTGCTTCAGGGCACCCCTGAGTGTTACCATAGTTCCCCAAATACCTCATTTATACTTAATAATAGATTGATCCCAGTGAGGGTGGGGGGATCCTTTCTGTTTTAGGTTAGACTCTGATCTGGTTTGAGTTTGAGATACAGTGATGCTTTCCTAGTATGTTCCTGAAAGAGAGAAAAAAGACGGTTATTTATTTCTGAAATTGATGTCTGTAGCAGGTGACTTGTAATCAGGTATTAAAAAAAATTCTTCCAGCGATAGTGTTGCCCTCTTTAAAAATTGTCCATAACTGTGGATTTGTGCTTGTCGTAATTTTGGAGCCTAAACAATAGAGAGAGTGAAGAAATATGCACACGTTTTAAAATGACTTTTTACCTGCAGAATTCTCAGAGCATTGACCGGTTAGATGGTGCACATGCCCCAGAGCTGACCAGAAAGGTTCAGCGACATGCGTCCAGCAGCTCTTTCCCATCTGGCGGTAGCGAGCACCTGAAAGAAGACCTCAGCCTTCGCCTGAAGAAGCTGACCCACGCTGCCCCCTGCATGCTGTTCATGAAGGGAACACCCCAGGAGCCGCGCTGCGGTAAGAGGCTGCTTTTAGGCTTCCATAGCAAGCGAGGGCTGCGCCAGGGCGGGTGCGGTTGAGGCCATTGTGCTCTTTGCCAGCTGTGCTGTTTTCAGACACCCTTGGAAGACTGGAAAGGTTGTAATTCCCGGTGGGGTCTGCAGTTAGGTGGTGAGAACTCATCTGCACTATTAGAGAATGCTGGCACCAGAAGGCATCCTGGAAATCATCTACTTCAAGATCTTTGTTGTGTACTTAAGGCCTGTGGAAGGCGTGTCACGCCCGGGCCTGCTGCACGGGTTGCCCAGCGGCAGAGCTGGGATTAGGGTCCAGCTATCATCCTGCTGTCTCCATTCAAGGGCTTTCGGCCTGTTCACTTAATTTTGTTCTCAACGCTCATCTTCTCTTTCTTGACAGCCTCATTTTATTCACATAGTCTGGATTCAGCAATTTACAGAATTGTGGACTCCTGCTGTAGTGCAGTGGTAAAGGACCCGACTACAGTGGCTTGGGTCGCCTCGAAGGTGCGAGCGAGTTCAGTCCCTGGCCTGGTGTAGTGGGTTAAGCATCTGGCATTGCTGCAGTTGCGGAGTAGATCACAGTTGTGGCTCATATTTGATCCCTGGCCTGGGAACTTCCACATGCCAAGGATTTAGCCAAGAAAAAAGAAAAAGAAAAAGAAAAAGAAATTGACAGAACTGTGGTAGCGCTCCTGTGTCGACCCGGTGTCCTTTCGCCTTCCCTGTGGTCTCAACGTCTGATGACTGTGTCATTCACCCGTTCCTGTCGTTTCCAGTTTACAGCTGCTCATAGTTTAACGATTCCTCATTCTGTGGCTTATCGTCACTCTTACTGTCTTACCACATGTATGCTTGTAATTTTGTCCTTAAGTAAGTTTCCAAGTTATTTGACCCCTCTGGTATTGGGTTTATGTTGTTTTCTTTTTACTGTGCCTCATACAACATTATTATGCTGCATAATTGAGCATGTAATGCTTTTTGATGATGCTGTTGAGAATCCAAGATTATTTGTTTCAACTACACAGGAGGGAATTTATTAAGATAGGCGGCAGTAAAATTGAGTGTGTCATTGGTATGATTACTGCATGGCCAGTGTGACTTTGTAAAAATAGCCAAGCTTCCAATAACATTTAATTGTAAATTCTTCCCTATATAGTTAGCAAATTGCATATTAAATCATGAAAAAGTTCGGTTTTAAAAATGAAGTTTTATGATGAATTCCACTTAGAGAAATGGTAACTTTATCCCTCAGTTCTGCTTGAAAATCTTCGCATCAAGGAAATATATCAGTATTTACATGTCAGATGCTTGCTCTTTATTCATTGGAAGGCTAACCTAGTCTGGTTAACCAAAGATAGCACAAATAGTCTCTGTTTCGCTAGTTTGTTTTTAATGGGTGTAGCAACTAGTTCACTTTCTCCCATCAGGCATGAAGCTCATTTCTGGTACTTTAGGTGGTAACTTAATAACAAGAACTTTTGCTTTTTAGGGCCACACCCGGGGCCATGTGGAAGTTCCCAGGCCAGGGGTCAATTTGGAGCTATACCTGCCACCCTATGCCACAGCCGCAGCAATGCCAGATCCGAGCTGCAGCTGTGACCTACACCACAGCTCGTGGCAACGCCGGATCCTTAACCCATTGAGCGAGGCCCGGGATGGAACCCACATCTTCATGGGTGCTCGTTGGATTCATTACTGCTGAGCCACAATAGGAGCTCCCCAGCCTATGGGTTTTATTCAGCCCTTCGCTCACGTCTGCAGTGCCGTAGGACTGGCTCTGTGGTGTGGCCGAGCCCGGGTGGCAGGTCACACGTTGTGAACCCACAGAACCACCAACAGAGCATCATCTTCTCTTCGTCTTTTCCGAGGGACAGCTTAAGGCGATTGGCACGTGGCGAAGACTGGAGCTTGGGGAAGGCCTACTGAGGCGCTGGAGGGGAGGTGACACATTGCAAAGCCTTGTGAGACTAGATGGCACGGCAGGTGACACCTGCCTTTGTAACTTGAGGTGCAAGTCGGTTGCCTTCCTGTGCCTTGAGTTCTTCCTTGGTGGTTTTGGGGATTGGAGCCAGTCTTGGAGCTCCTTTTCAGTTCAGAGGTTCTGTGATTATTCAAATAAAGTAGAGTTATACTTAGAAATAATTTTTCTGCTTGCCTTTTACTTCATTAGACTGCATTTATGATGTATTTCTTGCCAGTTTTATGTTAACTATTTGAGTGACTTTTAGTAGACTGTACAGATAACAAGGTAGAATAAAAAAAGTTTGAAACATTTCAGAACAATATGGAAAACGCTGTATTATGGACATTTAGGTAAGAATTAGGGAATTAAAGATTTTTAGGTATGTATGATAAACAGTTTCATTCTTTACAAATACTTTATTCTCTATAATGTGTATAACTCCTTTTTTTTTTTTTTGTATTTTTAGGGCGGAACCTGTAGAATATGGAAGTTCCCAGGCTGAGGGTCTAATTGGAGCTACAGCTGCTGGCGTACACCAGAGCCACAGCAATGCGGGATCCGAGCTGCCTCTGCCATTTACACCACAGCTCACGACGGCAACACCAGATCCTTAACCCACTGAGCAAGGCCAGGGATCGAACCTGTATCCTCATGGATGCTAGTCAGATTTGTTTCCGCTGAACCATGACAGGAACGAACACCTGTAACTACATTTTAATGGGCTTTTTTGTTTCCCAGTATTTTGGTTTCTGTTACAACATGTTTTTCTACTGCATATAGTAAATAGATCGTTTTATTAGAGTGTTGGTATTCTTTAAAAAGCTGCTTAAGGATTGAATGGAAGAGTTTTTCATTGTGACTGGGCCCTGCTGCTTCCTTCGTTGACTCTGCTCTGATTCTGTTTGCCCTTTTCTGGCGAACTGCAGCACAGACTTCTTTTATCTTTAAACTCTTCTCTTATAGGAGCACAGCTCGACTTTCATCCTCTTCCTTTCTGAGCCTGTTTAGTGGAGAGTTGTTTTTGCTTTTCTGATGGTGCAGTAGAGATGAGGCATAGGCCAGCCTCCTTTATAGAGAATGGCCACCAGCTCCTGTGAACCCTGGTGGCTGGCAGTCTGAAAGCACTACTATTAGTCATGCGCGTTAGTCCCTTTGGGCTCTCTTTGTGGAGTGGAGCTACGCTTGATTTCGGATTAGCAGGCCCTGCCTTGCTTTCTGTTAATCAGAAAAACATGAATGAATAACTTTTTTTTTTGCTTTTTAGGGCTGCAACTGCTTCACATGGAGGTTCCCAGACTAGGGGTCTAATTGGAGCTACAGCTGCCAGCCTACACCACAACCACAGCCACACCAAATCCAAGCTGCGTCTGCGACCTACACCACAGCTCATGGCAATGCCAGATCTTTAACCCACTGAGCAAGGTCAGGAATCGAACCCACAACCTCGTGGTTCCTAGTGGGATTCGTTTCTTCTGCGCCACGACAGGAACTCCAAGTGAATAACATTTAAATTTCATATCAAGGAGACCTTGAAAGCTATTTCAGGGTCTGCCCCGGAGTCTCCTTGGACTTGGCCTGGCCCTGCACAGTGCACATCTGTCTTCTTACCCTTTACTGCAGGCTCTTCCGACAGAGTCTCACAGGGTGTTTTGAGTCTTACATGTTGACAGGGTCTCTGCCGTCAAAGAATCAGATTCTCCTCACTCCGTGCTCCTCAGGAGGATAGGAGAGAGAGGCCTCTCGTGTTACAGGACAATTTTCAGGAAGCGCTGAGATGTACATCTTTTTAAACAGAGTGTTAAATCCTTGCAAGTTAATTAAGTTATTTGGGAATTCTTGTATCTAGTTCCGTTCACAAAGCTTTTAACAAGGCAGAAGGTACTTGACCACGCTGCAGAAATTTCTCCTGCAGAGAGTCCTCTAACTGGGTTTTACTTTTTGAATCAGACACAAAAACATTGCAGGTTCTGAAGGGTTCTTTCAGGCTGCCTTGCTGTTAGATAGTGAGGACACGTGGCAGTTAGGCTCCTTAGTCATGGCTCCTGTCGTGAGTCAAAATGACTGTGGATAGAAATGGCGGTTCTGTGACAGTTCAGCATGGTTTTTCTACTTTTAAATATTTTTATTGCATGTGTGCATTTTTCTTAAAAAAAAATGTGTGTAACTGTTTTGCTGTTAGAATAAAGCCTTCCCACCATTCTATCCTTAAGCATAACATTTCCAGTCTGCTACTTTAACCCTTAAAAATGAAACACTACCAGTCAATCTTTCTAGTCTGCATGTAATTGCCTAAAGCTAAAATAAAGCATTTCTCAGCCAGTTACAGTAGAAATGAGTTAATATATTGGCAACAGAATAACCATCAGCAATCAGCCGTTAGCTGTTTACTAATGAACTCCCAGAAGAATGAAAAAATTTCAGAATCAGTGTTTTACTTCAGGCTGTACATGAACTTAACACTTCAGTTGTAGGAAAAGCAACTTATACGCTACACAAATAAATACTGGTGCCTCATCTCAGTGAACAGCAGATCTGAAAACGTCTGGCGCTCAGTAATAGATCCATGTTTTAATGGTAAAAGTGCTTTTGCATGACACCAGGCTGCCTATTTGTACAGTTCATTTTTTACTGAATTTTGTGATTTGATTTTATTTAAAAATAGCTGCAGATGCCGTCTTAAATCTTAGAGGAATTTTGAATCTGAAGAATAGGTTATTTTCTAGTGGATTATGGCTGGGTTTGAAAAGAAGAATGACGGCGTGTGAAGCAGCCGAGTACAATGTGTTGAAAAATAATCGGGTAGAATTAGCTTCTAAAAAGAAAGACAAGACTAATAGGTTATGCAAGGCTGGCATGCGCAGTCTTGTTCCTCAGTGCTAATGTCACATAGGAAGAAAGTGATGGCGAAGCCGTGCAGAGCAAAACGTGTCGCAGAAGGGTAGTAAAATCGTGGAAGCGAAGATTGCCACCACCGGGCAGTTAGGAAAAGTCACGTTGTGTACTTCGGGGAATGTAAATAGTTTTAAAAAAGATGTTGTCAAGTTATGACACCAGATGAGAAAGAATACTGCCAGTCAGTTGACAGTTCATACATAACAACAGAGAAGGTAGCTTTGAAATTTAGTCTGTTACCCTATTTTAGACTAAAAGAGAACACACTTCTTCTTGATTTTTAATTTATTCTACTTAGGGATGATAAAGATTGACAGCCACTGAAATGGAGACATAGCAGGTAGTTAAAGGGCAGTAGAAATTCAACGGAATTAGGTTTCTGAGGATGGTCACGTGGTAGTTACCGTAGCCAGTGTAGAGTGTTGTCCTCCACCTTGCGTGGATCCTCATAGATCCGCAGAAGAGCAGAGCTGGGAGGGGCTGTCCTGGGCCTCCAGGCCAGTCCTCGGATGGATGCAAGAGTGGGGGGGCCAGGGGTGGTGGGAGGCAGCCGGCCCGGGCTTAAGTGTGCTTCTCCTTGGTGACGGAACCCGGGCTGGGATTCAGGTCTCTTCCTTTGGTCAGTCCTGTTTCTCCTACGACAAAAAATGTACCTAATATTGAAGAGGAATTTTGATAAATAAACACACACTTAAGAAGAAAAACCTACAGGTGTGTTAAAAAGTTAAGCCTTACCTGAACATGGGATGTGGTTCAAGGTCAAAGAAGGGGTTCCTGCAATTTGTTTCCTTTTTATATCCTATTCAGCATGCTAATTAAATCATTGGTAACACAGAGACAGACACCTGTTGTGTTCAGTAGATAATATGTGCTCCAAAGTAATTTAAAACTGTGTGTGAGAGAGAGAAACTCAGTCCTTTGTTGTCTTTTTCTGTGTGCAGGTTTCAGCAAGCAGATGGTGGAAATTCTTAACAAACATAATATCCAGTTTAGCAGTTTTGATATCTTCTCAGATGAAGAAGTTCGCCAAGGCCTCAAAACCTATTCCAATTGGCCCACCTACCCCCAGCTCTATGTTTCTGGAGAGCTCATAGGAGGACTTGATATAATCAAGGTTAGAATCGAAAAATCTATACCTTATAAAGAATTTTCGTGTTTAAGCATACATTCATAAGTGGTATAATACATCTAAAGTATAAATTTTTAAATGTACATTTATGAATATGAATCTGAAATAAATACAGAGTAGTTCTGATGAGGTGATTCACTAATATTCTGTTTTATGGTATCACTAAGGAGATTTATGGTTTAATAAATGTTCTCTTAAACTCAACTTACATATACGTTTATTTTAGGAGCTAGAAGCATCTAAAGAACTAGATACAATTTGCCCCAAAGCTCCCAAATTAGAGGAAAGGTGAGTGTTTGAAGAGTTTCTGCCTGCTGTTTATTATTTTAAAAATATTTAAAATTTTTCAGTTTTTGCATTGCTCTTTCTATATAAAAATCAAGATTTGCTTTTGTACCCTGAGGTCATAATTGTGTTGTTTGCAAACTAGTCATGCAAACTTGGTAGGTCTAATTTGTCCTGAGGAAATTTAGTGATTATGTGGAGAATATTCTTTATTTTTATAGAAATGTCATTGTCATCATGGAACGACCAAATTTTAGTTCCCTGTGTGTTTCGGACCTGGCATCCAGTTGTTTTGGTGTGCAGGTTCCTGCTCGTGGTGTGAAGCTAGCCTGCTTGCTCGCTGGCGTTTGCTCATGGGGAGGCCTGATGCCCGTCGCTGTCACTGTCCTGGTAGAGCAGTGTGAACAGTGCTGAGTGCGGAAAGCACTTGCTGTGCCTGGAGATCCCGTGTCAGCCCTGGGGCTTCTCACTGCCTTTCTAAGAGCCCTGGTAACTTAGAGGTCAAGGAGAACGTGGAGCCATAAGATCACTTAGGGATTTTATCTCCCGGAAATTTTGGACTTTGGCCTCTAGGAAGTTAGGATTTTATTTTAAAAAAATACTAATTAATGTAGAGGGTTAAAAAGCGATTTATTTTGGAGTCTGGTAGCATATCAGCCATTCCTAGTTGGGGCTTGAGTTTGTAAGGTAAGACTTGGGTGTGTCTTGTAGTTTTCTTGTCATTTAACATTTTGAGAACTTCCCAGTGTTTCATACGCTACACCTCGTTGACCTGTTTTGATTAATAAAGTGATCTTCATAAACAGTTTGTGTATATGTCGAGCTGACCTGGAAGCACCCTGTTTTCGCAGTGATTACACCCTTGACTGGCTTCTCGATAAGAAGTGACTTCCTGGTCCCTGCTGTAGGATGCTTTGCTGTCCTCAGTTGGATTTTGCTGGGTTGCCTGGTGGCTCACGCAGGCCGTGCGGCCTCAGAAGACTGCTCTGCCTTTTCCAGCTTCCTTTCCAGAGAGTCTTGTATCTGCTTCAGTGTGTTTTCTCTTGCTGTTGTTAAGTCCCCGTCTTCCTCAGACCTCTCTCTTCTCCTGATGTGCTGCGTCCGTGTCTCCTGTGGTTTCAGCCACCAGACGATAATGGGCTAGAATTATAGAGAAAGTAAAATGCAGTCCATTTTGAGTAATAATTTAAAGGGCCCTGGAGCATGCAGGGCTTGGCGACATCTCTGTGGGTGGGACAGAGGGACCACTCTGGTTCCCTGGATCCAGGTGGGCGTTGGGGAGCTTTCTGAGCACCAGCTGATGGTACCCTATGAAAGTGCAGTGACCTCGCTTTGTGCATGGTCTGTGCGTCTCCTCTGCGAGACCTTCGTTCCTGGAGGAGGTTTTGAGCACGCGGAGGGAGGCGAACACGGTGCCGTAGAGGCCTTCCAGCGGCCCGTGTCCTGACACGGACTGTGCCTGAGGTTCCTACGGGACTCTAGGCGCTATACAGGCAGCATTCCTGACAGCAGGTTAGACCCTGAGGTTTCAAACAGCAGATGCAAAGTGAAGATGAGAGCGTTTGATTTTAGCAGCTGGTGTCGGTTGGGGTTCGAGTCCAGGCGAGGCCTTTTGGGCACCCAGAGGGTGGAGCCGTGCAGCCTCAGGCCGGGAAGGGACTTTCTGGGTGGGCTCCGTCTGTAGGTCCCTTATGAAACAAGTCCTTATTGAGCCGGTTATTATTATTTTTTTAGTTCTGTGAGTGGATGGGCTTAAATGGCAACTCGAAGGCACATCCGTTGCCTTAAAAAGCCATGTTGTGTTTTACAGTGGCTCAGGGAGATGGTGGAATGAAGGAACATGTCAGTGCATTTGCTTGTTTAATTCCCCTCAAAGCTGTGAACTCTCCTCCTGCCGTCCCTCAGATCTGCCTGTTACTCACCAAGCGGAGCGAAAGTGGGGTTTAATAATTGAGCTGAGCCATTTTATATCAATTTTCTCTCTTTAGGCTCAAAGTACTGACAAATAAAGCTTCTGTGATGCTCTTTATGAAGGGAAACAAACAGGTAAAGAACTCAAAAATGGTTTTATTTGTAATTTCTTTTGATGTTAACATCTGCAACAAGGGGACACTTACATCTTTTTTTCCAGGCTTTAGCTAATGAAGCTGTAGTGCTATCAGGAAGTTATCCAGGCCTTAATTGGTGCTTATGGAGATCAAACAAAGTAATCTACATTTTGCTTGACTTTATCATCAACATCTCAGTGGGGTGCATTTCTTTCTGCTGCCAGACTTTGTCAGCTGACGTGGTCAGCACGGTTGATAGGGGCCTGGCTCTGTTAGCTGCCGTGGCTCCTGGAGCGTGCCGTTTGGCTCTGCGCGTCCCGAGCTCCAGGGGCTTCGCAGCTCTGGGCCTTCCTTTAGGAGTGTCCACATGGGAAAGAAATCGGGGTGCATCTTGGCTGCTCAGAACTTATTGGGTGAACAGTTTGGCAGTTTTTGTTTGTAATGCGATAGGTCTTCTAGCTTTGATTGATGCAAGTTATGTTGCTTGTGCATCGTTTTGAATATCAGGTTTGATAAATCACCACTACCCATAGTTTGAGCAAAACTATTTATCCTTTGTAATTGCATTCGAATGGTGACTCTCCAGAGAGCGGTCTCTGCTACCTCGATGTTATTCTCAACCAGTCCTTGAGGTGGGTGGGGCTGGGCAGAGCCGGCCTTTTCCGGAGAGGAGGAAGGCGAGGCCCATGCAGGCATAAACTGCGGTGACGTCAATCGGCCTCACCTGCTGAGCGGGCTGTGTCCGGTGGGCCACCGGCCCCCAAGAGCGTCACTCCCTCTTGTGGGGTGACGGCGCGACTCAGGGCCATGCGTGACCTGTGTGAACGTCACTAGAGCCAAGTACAGCTGACTGAGCCAGGCAGTTAATGGAATGGTGACAGTGAGAGGGATGCCTAGGAGGTGGTAATAGAAATGTCGGCATGCTGGGATTCCCCGGATGAGGACCTGGAGTCTGACTGGTTTGCTGCATTTATTAAAACAAAGTAGAAGGAGTTAATTCCCAGGCTTTTTTTTTTTTTTTTTTTCATCTTGATGATTATTTAAAGCAGATTTTTATTCTCAAAATTTTTTCTTTTCCTGAGAGTGCAGGAAGCATTCTTCGATTTTAGGAACAGAATGATTGGTGCTCCTGAGATGTTTATGTGGCGCCAAATCTTTTCTACAGGATTGTTGGGATTTGGCATGAAAAGAAAAAAAAAAAACCCACATAAACAAAGCCAAGATTTTCCATAACCTCAAAAAAGTTTGGTACTCTGTAATGTAATGATAAATTTGGAGTTCCCGTTGTGGCGCAGAGGAAACAAATCCAACTAGGAACCATGAGGTTGTGGGTTCGATCCCTGGCCTCGCTCAGTGGGTTAAGGATCCGGCGTTGCCGAGACCTGTGGTGTACGTTGCAGACTCGGCTCGGATCTGGTATTGTTGTGGCTCTGGCGTAGGCCAGTGGCTAGAGGTCCGATTAGACCCCCTAGCCTGGGAACCTCCATGTGCTGCAGGAGCGGTCCTAAAAAGACAAAAAAAAAAAAAGAAAGAAAAATTTAAGAAGTGCAAGTAGAAGTAGGAAAACAAAGACCCTACTGGTCACAGAAAGATGGCATTGTGGTCATGAGGGACGTAGAGAAGGGGCTCACGAGCCAGGTCAGCCTAGGGCTGTGCATCCGGCCCGTGTTTGGATGGCCCATCTTGAAGATGTGGGTCTCGTCGGCCGGTGGCTCTGGGTGTGGAGAGGCCTGAGAGGCTGGCTGTGTGGTGGTGGCTGCCTTCTGCAGGTGCAGTTCCCTGACAGAGCATTAGATACCACCACGCCCTGGGGCTGGGCGGAAAAGGCGGTACATCCTGAAATGTGTCTTTTTTGTAAATTTAGGAAGCCAAGTGTGGTTTCAGCAGACAAATCCTGGAAATTCTAAATAGTACTGGGTAAGTAAACCTTGTTTCCAAATGGTATGTTTAAGAAATTCTAACTTTTCAGTTCTGCCACTGATGCTTTTCAGTTGTTATATCTGTTTACATATTTGTATTTATTTTTGCTATAATGTTTTGTGAATGCTTTAACTTAGACCACAGTAGAATTTTCTGGCCAGTGTCACCTTACTGGTAACATAAAGGAAGTACTTTGGCAACAATTGAAATAACTGTCTCCTTTCTCAGTAACTGAGTTCTTACCATACATGAAGATATTTTAGGGAAAGTATATTATAGGTTTTTAATTTTCTTTAAAAAATATTCTAGCAAAAAGACAAAAAAAAAATCTAGTTTCCAAATAGTTCATGAAGCCAGCAGGATGCATGTAAAGGCCATTGTCTGGATCTGAGAGGCAGGGTAGATTCAATTGCAGCACTCAGGCTTTTGATGCGGCTACCAAGTAAGGGAATTGCAGTTGATTTTTGTGGTTAAAAACAAAACCACTTCTTTAGAGATATTTAGCACATGTTCTACGGGGTTGTCAAATGATTTAGCTGATTTTTTCTTCTTTATTACTTCTCTCAACTGCTTCTCCATTGTTAAGGGTTCTAATTGTGGCTTTAGGTTGACTGGCAGCCCTGCGCAGGGACAGGGAAAGTGATGGTGGAAATGCTGGGGCATTCTTGGGCCGGGTGGAGCAGCACAGGTTCAAATACAGCTTCAGGAACAAGAGGAGAAGCACAGCTCTCTCCAAATGATGGCGGCACCATCACTGCACAAGAGAGCCTAGCGGCTCTGGCCCTCTGGCCCCAGCCCCGTCTTCACTGTGACCCAGAATGTAGGAGAGCCCGGCTTGATTTGGGTCATTTTTTACACCCCTTTCTCTGTCTTCCCTCTGCCACAGCACCCAGTGAGTCCCCCTTAGGCCACCTCTCCCTAGCACCAGCGTGTCCCCTTGGGTCCCGAGGCCTGGATGGGACAAGTCTGGGCCCGTCATAGCTGACGTATTTGACGGAAAGTCTCCATAACTTTGCTTTCTGTCCCTCGTCTGTCTGATCCCCGTTGGGTTGGAGGTACCAGTTACCCTGGAGCAGAGGGCCTTCTCTGGAAGAGAATATACCCTTCCAGCTCCAGACCTGCTAAATGCCTCCCAGGGCCTTTGAACTCCACTGCTGGGTCTTGCTGGGAGCCACTGGAACGCGGAGGAGGCGCCTGGTGCTCTCTTCCTTTCCTGCATTCTTGCCCTTGTCTCTTCCTTCCCACGCCAAAACATGTGTGCCCTGAGGGCCTGGGTACCCAGGGTGGATTGAGGTTGAAAGGCACCTTTGTCGTGAGCTTGTAGGAGGCGCGCTGGCCTCTGGGACTCTGCACACCCAGGCCCAGGACTCCTTAGCTCGCGGATGGATCGTCCCAGAAGCTCCTATTTTTACCAGACACTGTGGGCCTGGGTATTTGCTCCTTAATCAACTCCAAGGGAGACTTACCTTGTGGGGGCCTTTCCTTTTTTTTTTTTAATCTTTTTTGTTCTTTCAAACATTCCTTTTTTGGTACTTGCTGATTTATCCTGTCAAGTTATTTATTTTTGACTGTTTTCTTGGGAACTTGTTTACTAAGTAAACAGGCTTTCCTCATGAAGGTGGTTTTGATTTTACGGAAAACGAAATTTGGCTCCTTACATGTGGCATTTTCTTTGGTCAGGTTTTGGAACTGTGCCTATGCTCACAGCCTCCCGGCGGGGATCCAGTCATACTCATTCTCAGAAGATGTGGTTGAATTTTTATTCCTTTATACAACTGGTGTATATGCACCACAATGCTTTCCCTGGTTTTGCTTTTTTAGGGCCACACCTGCAGCATGTGGAAGTTCCCAGGCTAGGGGTCAAATTGGAGCTACAGCTCTGGCCTACACCACAGCCACACAGGATCCCAGCCAACATCTGTCTCCAACACCATAGCTCATGGCAATGCCGGATCCCCGACCCACTGAGCGAGGTTGGGGATCGAACCTGCATCCTCATAGATACTGGTTGGGTTTGTTTCTGCTGTGCCACACATGGAACTCCCCCACCGGCTTTATGCATGTTAGACATGGCATGTGTGTTCTGCAAGAAGTTTATTTCTGTGCGGCGAGCTCATCTCCATAGGGCAGAGATGGTTAGCAGTGGAGCCGCTCTTGTTGGTCAACCCCCAGCCCAGCCAGTGCTCCCTAAACAGCTGGCAGTAGGTTAGGGAGCAGCAGGCCCAAGAGGGCTGGACATGGAGCCTGTGTAAGAGGTGAGTGAGAATCCAGCCCAGGGTGGGCAAACTGCATTTGGTTGCCTCCTTATGTAAATAAAGTTTTATTGAGACACAGGCCCATTCATCACTGCCTTGTCTGGCTGCTTCTCTGCTTCACAGCCGAGACTGTGTGGCCTGCAGAGCCCAAATGTTTACTCCTCAGCCATTAGAAGACATTTGCTGACCCCTCTCTAACCTGATGTTGTCCAGAGAAAACTCCAGATAAATGTGTATCTTGAGATGACTTACTCTGTGGTACCTGACGGATTAAGAAGTAAAATCACCTCCAGTTTTGCACAGGACATTTTGTTAGCAACAAAATAGTATTACTTTTCTGCACTAATTTTGAAACATCAAATAGGTTTTGTGATTGTGTAAAACTCTTTCTTTTCTCGTTAAGATGCTTTTCCTTTTTGCAGTGTCGACTACGAGACGTTCGACATACTGGAGGATGAGGAAGTAAGTTCTGTGTTTTAGTTTCGTCCTGCGTCTTAGCTTTAGGGCCCGAGAGGCAGGTCTCAGCGTTCCTGTTGTTTCCGTAGGTCCGGCAGGGATTGAAAACCTACTCCAACTGGCCGACGTACCCTCAGCTGTATGTGAAAGGGGAGCTGGTTGGAGGCCTGGATATTGTTAAGGTAAGGGTGGAGTTCCCCTGCCATTCCGGAGAGCTGAAAACTCGGGCGTGTTTGAAATGGTCCCTTCCGTGGCCTCGTTCTTGTCTAGCCTCGTGTCTAATCACTTCTGGACCTGCGCCACCGTCTCTGCGGCTGACGTACCCTGGCCTGCCCTCACCTCCCCCGAACCGGCCCGGTCAGCTGCCTTACTGCGCGGCCTTTCCTGCAGGCTGGTCCTTTCAGAACCTCGTCCAGCGCGGGGTCGCTGCCGGCCCCGGTCCCAAGGGTAACTCGGCACTCAGAGCAGCTCGGGGTGTGGCCAGGCTCAGAGCTGTGCCAAGTCCTAACGCGCCTCAGCCTTCCTTCACCCTCTGCCTCCTGTTCCCTTGCACCTTCCATTCTTTTCTGGTCCTTTCAGGGCCGCACCTGCGGCATATGGAGGTTCCCAGGTTAGGGGTCCAGTCGGAGGTCTAGCCGCCAGCCTACACCACAGCCACTGCCACAGCCACACGGGATCTGAGCCACGTCTGCAACCTACACCACAGCTCATGGCAACACCGGATCCATAACCCACTGAGCAAGGCCGGGAATCGAACCTGTGTCATCATGGATACCAGTCAGATTGTTTCCACTGAGCCACGATGGGAACTCCATACATTCCATTTTAAACTATGCTTTCTCTACCCTTCAAGGCCCCTCTTAGCTGTTAATCATTTATAGATTATTCCAGCCAGAAATGTTTGTTTTGCTCTTGCTCCTGAAGTTCTCCTCCTTTTAAGTTTATTTATCGTGATTGTGCTGTTTTCTGGTGTCATTTTATTTTGCCTAACATGTCCTCATTTGATGGAGTAAGGGACACCAGGCAGAGGCCTGGGGGCCTGAGACCCGCTGCAGACCTCGCCCTGCTGGCCGTGCCCCTGAGACCTGAGGCCACGGACCTCAATTTCCTAAAAGAAACATGCAAGGTTGCAGGAGGTCATCTCCGAGTCCCCGCTTTGGTTCTCAGGTGCTAGAAAACTGGGGCCTCTGTCAGACTGTAAGCACCGTTTCTGTGATGATTCATTTCCTTCTCTGGTTTTCTTTAAATACATCATAACTGAATTTTAAATGGGCCTGACTTTTCTTACAGAATTTGAAGTCCAGAACTTAGGGCACCCCCACCTGCTAGCAGCTGTGTGCCCCGATGCTCTCTGGCTATCCCAGAGCCGCAGGGCCAGCTGCCGCTGTCATAGCCTCCAGCCCCGCCCCCGGCCCCAGGCCCACCCTGGGCATCATGGTGTGGAAGGAGGTGGCGGGGGCTGGGCGCAGGAGAGGGCTGGGCAGGAAGGCCAGGCTCTGCTCTGGAAGCGCCAGCCTCCACGGCGGTGGGTGTGGGGGAGCTTCCGGGGCCCAGGCCCTTGGCCTGGCCCACTGGAAAACTTTCTCTGAGGTCGGATCTCCGACTTTTTAAGTGGAAAGCAAGTAGTGAGCAGTGCTGCTGCCTTTAGCTGTCTTTGAGGATAAAGCGTTTGGCTCATGCCGTTGTACCGCCTGGGCCAGCGCTGAGCGACGTCAGCCGGCGGGCCTCAGGCTTCCTAAGCATAGGGCTGCGCCTTGGACCGCTGACCCCGTGGTTTCCATTTCATCGTGCAAGTCTTGTCTCCTGCCAGGTTTCAGATTTGACGTCACACTTCTTGAGCAAACCAGTGAGGCATTTTCCCTAATAAACTCTTGTTCCTGGAGGAAAAAAAAGTTTCACCAAGTAGCTTTTGAATAACTCTGAAGCAACAAAAATAGATCTGCATTTGTGATGTTTTATATATATATATATGTATATATACACACACATATATATGTATGTATATATGTGTGTGTGTGTGTGTGTATATTTGGTCTTTTTGTCCTTTAGGGTGGCACCCGAGGCATATGGAGGTTCTCAGGCTAAGGGTCCAGTCGGAACTGTAGCCACCGGCCAGAGCCATAGCAACATGGGATCTGAGCCACGTCTGCAACCTACACCACAGCTCACAGCAACACTGGATCCTTAACCCACTGAGCAAGGCTGGGGATCAAACCCGTGTCCTCATGGATGCTAGTCGAGCTCGCCAACTGCCGAGCCATGAGGGGAACTCCTTATATATATTTTTAACTTTTGTAAGACACCAGCAGTCTTCAAACCCTAAATACTCTGGTGCCTGTTCTCATCTGAATGTTTTGTAGCCTGTACCTCAGTGACTGGTAACTCTTGGAAAGATAGTCAGTAAATCTCATTTAATTCTAAGGCTGAGCTGCACGGGCAGCTTCTTTTTGGGTACAAACAGGGTGTTATATGGCTGTTTGTGTTCACCTGCTGAGGACGTGGCCACTTGGAAATCTGCGCTCTTGTTGCCCTAGGCCTTGGAGAAGGGGCCTGGGAGCAGCGGCTGTGCGGCCAGCTCTGGTCTGTTGCAGAGTGTGCGGCTCTTCATCCTCAGGTCCCTTAAAACCTCCGCTGTGTGCAGGCGCCTTAATCCTGGTGCTCGCAGCAGGAGCAGGGGGTGCGCTTTTGGTTGAATGGGTGATTAAATAAATGAGTGACTCAGTGACTCAGCCTGTCTGATGTTCTGAGAGAAATACCTACTAAGTAATATGTACACAGCGAGTTCAGGTCACCCTGGAGAGTGACAGGTCACCACCGCGGAATGCATGGGCTCAGACCCTTGAAGAGAGTCAGGATATTTAGAGCGGGTGCCGTTTAACCCGCTGGCTCACGGTCACAGCCGTCTCCGAAGGACCTGTGTGGTGCCGGGCGGGCAGGCTGCTCTGGTGCTTTACATAGGCCACCGCGTGTCCCCCCAGCAGGTGAAGAGACACAGAAAGTGCGGGAGCTGTCTGCCTGCTCACAGCCAGCAGGCCGCCGGGTCCGGATTCCACCTGAGGGGCTGTCTGGTCCACCTACCACGCTGCAGGCCCGCTGCCGCCCAGCCGTGTGCTCAGGGGAGTCCTGCTTGGCCTTTCAGTGCAGCCGGATGTCTGCTCGTTAAGTGGATAGGGGATCCCCAGACCGTACTCCCTGTGTGGGTGACGGGGGTGGGCCTGTTTGGGGTTAGTCCAGAGAGCAGTACCAGTGGATTTCAGTGGTTTTATTGATTGGAATCACTCGAAATGTTCTATCAAATTAACTGTTTATCTTAAACTGCCAAGTCTTACTGATCTTACGTCATCAGGTTTCAACTTGCTCCAAAATTTAGAACATGTTTCATTTCAATATGTTCCAAATTTTAGATCTGAAAAATGGGCACAAAAACTTGCTGCATTACTTTATCTTTTTGATAGTTTCTGGTCCTTGCATTTACATGATGATACTGTGGCTTTTCCAGGCCGGGTTGAAATAGTGAAGCCCGTTTATGTGGTATCTGAGGGGTCTGTAATATCACAGTACTCCAATTTTCAGTCGCTCCAAAGTTCTTTTTCCCTCTTTATTGCGCTTTTAAGATAGGCTTCATTGTTTCACTCTAATTGTTTTGTTTGCTAATGCTAAAAAAACCTGTTGGTTTTATTTTTGCTTTTTAGGGCAGCACCTGGGGCATATGGAAGTTCCCAGGCTAGGGGTCGAATCAGAGCTGCAGCTGCTGGCCTACACCACAGCACAGCAGCATGGGATCCGAGCCGCGTCTGTGACCTACACCACAGCCCATGGCAACGCAGATCCTTAACCCACTGAGCAGGGCCAGGGATCGAACCCACATCCTCGTGGATATAGACACATTTGTTTCCGCTGAGCCGCGATGGGGACTCCCAAAACTGTTGGTTTTAGAACACCTTTTAACATTTTTTTTTTGTCTTTTTAAGGCTACGTCTGTGACACGAAGGTTCCCAGGCCAGGGGTCTGATTGGAGCTGCAGCTGCTGACCTATGCTATAGCCATAGCCATAGCCACAGCCATAGCCACAGCCACAGCCACGCTGGATCCTTAACCCAATGAGTGAGGCCAGGGATCGAACCTGTGTCCTCATGGATACTCGTCAGATTCATTTCCCACTCCTCCACAATGGGAACTCCACCTTTTTTTTTTTTTGTCTTTTTGCCTTTTCTAGGACCACTCCCACGATGCGTGGAGGTTCCCAGACTAGGGGTCGAATTGGAGCTGTAGCCTCTGGCCTACACCACAGCCACAGCAACTCGGGATCCGAGCCACGTTTGCGACCTACACCACAGCTCATGGCAATGCCGGATCCCTAACCCACTGAGCGAGGCCAGGGATTGAACCTGCAACCTCATGGTTCTTAGTTGTATTTGTTAACCACTGAACCACGACGGGAACTCCCTTTTTTTTTTTTTTTTTTTTTGTGTGTGCAACAGGAACTCCCCGTTTTAACTTTACTTTGGTAATGTGATAGTGTGCTCAGCTTTTGTGGCTTGATTCTTAGGTTGAGTGGGTTCGTGGAGTGGAGTTTTGATCCAATGAGGTGCTTCTTTTGGTTCTCTGGTACAGACGCCACCTGTCAGTGTTTAGATGTTTGCATTGTTGATGTATTCATATGCATGGTATTATTGTTTCCTTTTTTATTTTTAGGAACTAAAAGAAAACGGTGAGCTGCTGCCTATCCTGAAAGGAGAAAACTAACCAGTGGGGGACTTGGTGCCCAGCTACTGCAGGAGGCCGTCACTCCGCTGAGTGACCAGTCCCTGAGGTGGCCGAGGAGTAGGAGATGCTTATCCCCGGTTATGCTGATGTATTTCTCGAGGCTGCGCTAAGTGAGCGGACGCGACGTGTTTTCCACCCAAATGAGAAGGCAATAAACATCTTCAGTTCAATTGAACATAATTGTGTAGCGTCTCTCCCGTGATGTTAGGCGTACAGTTACTGTAATCAACCCACGTTTCATTTCTTTTTCATCCTGCGTGGGCATCTTGGAGCAGGTACGAAATAGACCGGCTTTGGAGCGTGGAGAACCTTGGCAGCGTCTGATCCTCAGCAGCATTTCAGCAACTTATAGGCCAAGCCAACGGCTCCCCTCACTGGCCGAAGGTCTCTTTACAGCTGGAAATGCAGCTGCAGAGCGCTTTCTGTTGCGCGTCTGAGCCGGGGGCCGGGGAGATGGCAGCGGCAGCGGCAGCGTGGGCTGGGTGCGCGTTTAGGGCCCAGCTGGGAAAGCCCCCCAGCGTGGGGCCCGCAAGTTTCTGAGGAAGGTGGTTTCTCAGTGGCTGTGTCACAGCAAGGTCTCATGACTGCAGAAGAGGGGGTGGCCTGGCAGAGAGCAGGGAAATGAGGTCATGCTGTGCTGAGCAGACCACTCGTTTTAACCGTTGTATCGAAGGTATTGATTTAGCCCTTGAGTATGTCGAGACTTCAGAATTCCATGAAAATTTCAACAGTATTTTTGATCCTGAGTCTAACATGGGGAAAAAGTAGTTGCTCCTTGAGGCCTCTGTTGTGCACGGCTGGATTCACCACCATGGTTCTTAGACTTTTTTCGTACCCGAGGCACATGTATCTTCATTAAATCTTTCTGCCTGTTGATCTGGGTGGTTAAGTCTTCACGGAATGATCTGGTGGTGTGAGGAAGGGGGTACAAAAGCCAGCAATGTGGGAAGAGAAACGTCAGGAAGTGCCAGCTGTCTGTCTGGTTGTGGAGAGGAGACACCTGGGCGCTGGGGGCGGGGGGGAGGGGGTGTGGTGTGGCGAGAGCGCCTGCACAGGGTCGTAAAGGCGGATGTGGCCTTGCCTCCTGCCAAGAGGACATCCTTCGTGGTGGGGTTTCTTGCCTCTGTGGGTCATCAGATGGGGCTCTTTTGGGCATTTGTCTGTGAACTACTTTTTCCATTTAAAATGAAAGTACTATAAGCAACACTTTTAAAATGCAGATGGAGGGTTCCCGTTGTGACTCAGCAGAAACTAACCCAACCAGTATCCATGAGGATGCGGATTTGATTCCTGGCTTCGCTCAGTGGGTTAAAGCTCCGGTGTTGCTGTGAGCTGTGGTGTAGGTTGCAGACGCGGCTGGGATCCCCTGTTGCTCTGGCTGTGGTGTAGGCCGGCGGCTGCTGCTCTGATTCAGCCTCTAGCCTGGGAACCTCCATATGCTGCAGGTGTGGTCCTAAGAGGGAGAAAAAATGCAGAGGGAAGTGACGTTTTGAAGTTTTATTAAGCCATGGGCTTTGGGAATGTGCGTGACTCATGGAGGGGTCCCTCATTTTCCTGTGTCCTTTATCCCAGATCGAAATCACGTGCACACTGCTTTCAGGGTTTCTGCTCCAGCCGTGCTGCCTGTCCTCTAGTTTCTTCCTACGTCTCACCTCATCCTAAGCAACAGGATCTTTGCCAGCTTTTTCCCCGCTTGCCTATTCAGATAAAATGTGTAACTTTTTTTTTTTTGCTATTTCTTTGGGCCGCTCCCGCGGCATATGGAGGTTCCCAGGCTAGGGGTCGAATCGGAGCTGTAGCCACCAGCCTACGCCAGAGCCACAGCAACGCGGGATCCGAGCCGCGTCTGCAACCTACACCACAGCTCACGGCAGCGCCGGATCGTTAACCCACTGAGCAAGGGCAGGGACCGAACCCGCAACCTCATGGTTCTTTCGGATTCATTAACCACTGCGCCACGACGGGAACTCCTTTTTTTTTTTTGGTCTAAAATGTGTAACTTTTAACAAAGATGCCCATCTTCAGTTTGGGGACCACCGTTCAGGCCACAGGCGTTGCTCTGGTGATGTAGGACGCTCCGAGCATCTTAGCCCAGCCTCCCCTTCGCCCGGGTGACTGTTGCATGACGGACACCTCATGGTGTCGTCCTGGGCTGGGCCTGATGGTTTGCACTGAGTTGAATGTTGAGCGTCTTCGGGACGCTGTGCCCGTGTTGAACACGAGTTTGTCCTCCTGAATGCTGTCAGTTTTGGCTCTGTTGGCTCCAGGTACACCAAGTGACAGGCGGGCGTGTTTCTGTTTTACAGGTGTCTGCACCACACATTGGGAAGGCTGAGACCTGCTGTAGACCGAGAGCCGCTCCTCACTGGTTTTCTTGGGTGTATTTTAGGAGCAAGCAGGTGACTCGAGTGCCCAGCGGAGCTGCACATTCCACAGTTCATCCCCAGTCACGCTTTCTGACGATCGGGCCTGCCGTTGTACCGTTTTGTCAGAATTGTCATCCTGTCTCGGATCCACAAATCCTAGAGATAAGAGTCGTTCCCGGCAGGGAGGCTGACAGGCTGTCACTCGGTTGTTGCCCAGGTCCCAGCTGTGGTGGGAGCAGACTGGGGCAGGTGGCGTGTGAGGTGTTGGTGCCATCGGGACTTTCCTGTTACCCTTGGGAGTCAAACGTCCACCATCTAGACTGCCTTCCCAGGAAGCCGCTGCTCGTGGGACTGGAGGGCAGCCCTCTGGACTCCGTATCCAGCCGGCGAGGCGAGGCGAGGCGAGGGTTCTTGGGGATTCACCCACCTGGGGAAGGAGCTTGCAAGAATGGACTTCTTTTTTTAAAAACTCTGATTTTGCTTTGTCACCAGAATGGGAGGAAAAATAAAACCCATGAAAGGAGTTAGGAATTCAGGTGAGGAGCCCCGACAGATGAATAACCTGTTAGCTCAGGGGCACAGCTGCAGGGCTGGGCCAGGATTTCCGCCTGCATCAGATGACCCCCGAGCCTGAGGCCGCCCAACGCATTTGTGTGGGGTTAAATGGCCTTTGTGCCTGTGATGAGACTCCTGGCTCTGGCTCCGGCTGGAGTCTCTCACTCCTGGGCACTGGGGAGGGCGTCACCCTGCCCCCGGCCCAGCCACCAGCTCTTCATGGCCTGTTACCTTGTAGGCCAGGGGCTGATGTGAAGGCCTAGCAGGTAAAAGGCGTTGAGATTTGCTGCAATAATGTAAAGGCCTTTGTGAAGATAAGGGCTGAGGATGGTGGCCAGGGCTGGCCTTGCCCTGTGCTGGCTTGCGCCATTGCGTGGGACAGCTGAGCCCGGTGGAGCAGCTGTGCTGCTCTTGGCCTCTCTCAGGAACTGCAGGCCTGTTTATCTCGACTGATCATCAACTTGCTCAAGAAGGAGGAAAAAAAATGATTTTCCATTTTTAGACTTTAAAAAATACTACTGATGAGTTCGAACTAGACTAATTTTTAAAAATAGTATGCATATTTTTAGAATTAGAAAATCTCGTTAATGCTTTTAAAAAAAGGAAACTGCATTCCAGGTATTCGGAGAAGTTTAATTGACCTCTGAAGCAGCTGTAATACATTTGAAGCACTTGGCGCAGGTAGATCATGACCTGCCTCATTGGGAGGAATTACTGAAATAAGGCCCACTCCACAATCAGGTCAGAAGCTTAAGAATAAAATATGGAGCATAATTTCTTTTTTGATTTAAGAGAATTTTGTGTGTGTGTGTGTCTTTTTAGGGCCGCACCCGCGGCATAGGGAAGTTTCCAGGCTAGAGGTTGAATCAGAGCTGCAGCTGCTGGCCTACACCACAGCCACAGCAATGTGGGATCCCAACCGCGTCTGCGGCCTGCATCACAGCTCACGGCAACGGCAACGCCGGATCCTTAAGCCGCTGAGTGAGGCCAGGGATCAAACCCGTGTCCTCAGGGGTACTAGTCTGATTGATTACAGCTGAGCCACAGTGGGAACTCCCTGAAATACGAAACATGACTTCTGATTTAATCTTTAATTAAAATCAGTTTTCTTAAACTTGACCATAGGTACTTGGTGCCAACAAAATGCAAAGTTCTTTTTTTTACTAAAGTAATTTGGTTCTTTGCAGAGAAGATCATTTTTCTATACTGCATTTCAGATAATGAGTTCTAGCACTGGATTACTAACTTGCTGACTCAGTCACCAAATGGGTAATTTCAAAGGCAGGGCTTTATAATGAGTTGGGATTCTGGTTTCAGAGTCCGAGGGGCTTTTTCAGAGCGCCGTGTCCCATATTTACAAACGTTCAGATCTGGGAGACAGGAGTTGAGTCGGCTTCAGGGGCAGACGGGGACCACCTGGGAGAGTGTGTGCTGGGCCTGTGCCCGGGCTTGCCACACGCCAGTGTCTGAGGCCACAGCACCCTCTAAGGTTCTGGTGCATGAAGCCATCTTGCAGGGCCCAGGGCTGGCAGCTGGGGGTTTGGAC
Organism: Phacochoerus africanus; assembly: GCF_016906955.1. NCBI lineage: Eukaryota > Metazoa > Chordata > Mammalia > Artiodactyla > Suidae > Phacochoerus > Phacochoerus africanus. The sequence goes on from NC_062558.1 coordinate 139,399,875, forward strand.
CCAGAAGGACGCACTCCAGCCCTGGGTTGGGCGTCTCGGGGACACAGCTGCAGCTGGAGCACCCCTAGGGGTCTCAGGTTTCTGAAATGACAGGATTTTTACATCCTGGTCAGGACTTTCGTGGCTTTTTAAGAAGGAAGTACCGGGACTCGGCACTCAGCACCGAAGAGAGCTCCGTGCTCCCCCACCCTCTAAACGGTTATCATTTGTAGACGTAATATTTAACCTATTTAATCTCCTAAAACAGCCCGTTTATGTAGGTGACAAGTTTCCCACAGGCATCCCTTGGGGGAGAGCCCGCCTGACCTTGTTTGGGGTCGCCTGGGGGATGCCTGCCTCATGGCCTAGGGTTAGGGTTTGTGTTTCCAGGAGCCAGTGCTGCACACAGGTCCAGCCCAGCCTTCGACCTGGGCGTGGAAGTCCTCGGGAAGAGGAGAAGCTTGGCATTGTCATAGGATTTAAAATAGTTTTTATGCTATTGCTCTGTGTCTGGTGTAGAAGGGGCACGTGGTGAGACGCAGGGGCTTGGAGGCCCTCAGAGAGCCCCTCCTCTCCCTCTGGAGGAAGGTTCCCGGGCATCTGGTGCAGGCAGGGAGGAGGCCCAAGCTGTTTCTGGGTCAGCAGTGAGCCCTGGCTGGGCTTGGAACCGTCCAGGGCACTGGGCCTTCGTGTGTCCTGAGGGTCTCAGCCCCGAGTCATTGGTTCTGGGCAGGGTGTGGCCCGTGAGGATGGCGGTGGGCTTTCCAGGTCAGGCTTCGTTCCCTAGGTGTGTCTGCTTTGCACACTCCTGCCCAGGGGCACGCCCCTCCTGGGAAGGGGTGCCTGCGTTCCCGGGTGAGGCCTGAGGGCTGCGCCCAGTGCGAGATAAAAACGCAGCCCCTGTTCAAAGAGCAGGAAAAAGGGCCCTCAGAGGTGCTGCAACTTGAAGCTGCTGCTTCCACGTGCTCTATGCCATGGTTTTAGAACGTGGCTGTTTGATGTTCTAGGTAACGGAAAGTCATAAATGGAAGTGACGGGCACGAGTCCACTTGGCTTTGCATCGTGCGGCGACAGCTTTAAGTGCAGCTGTGAGGGCCTGTAACTTGCACACGGAGGGCCTGCGGTCACACAGTTTTCATAGCTCGTGTGTGCATGTGTGCCTGGTCACTAGAACGTTGGGAAGGGGCACAAAACGAAGCCTTTTATTCCCCTTCCTGACCTGTGGACATTGACCCTGCCATCAGCTTATGCATGAGGCGAGGGGGTGGGATGGGACTTTTTGCCTCCTGACCCTTCAGTGTGCGTAACCAGCATGAGGCCAGCAGGAGGCTAACGGGCAGAGGGACAGATGGCTCCTGGTCATGTGTGGCTCCCAGAACGCTGTTACCTTCTTTCTGTGTCTGAAGCAAGTTGTGATTTGAAAGGAAAGCGTGGCCTCTGGGCTGCGGGCTCCCTGCTGCTGGGTCGTAGGCGGAATGTGCTCTGTGCCCAGGGAGTGGCCGGGGACACAGGTGGACGCACACGTCACGGGCTTTTACCGCGCATGTGCACACTCTTGTGCTGCTGGACTTCACTTACCAAACACGAGCCCAAAGATACAACGATGGAGAATTTCAAGGAGACAGCGGAGCCTTGAACAGCCTGGGTTTCCTCTGAGTGGGGGCCTGGTCTGTGGGGGGCCCAGGGGGCCTGATGGGGGAGGTCAGGTCCTGACCCGGGTTCTCTCCTAAAGCTTCTGTGGAAGGACCACTTGGTGTCACCGCAGTCCTGCTCGCGAGTCTTCTCTTTGAGCAAACGTTCACTAGGGAGACCTGCATGCGGTACCCTCAGCGTGGTCAGCGTCCTCTGAGCCCCTGGTCTGCGTGCATTCGTGCCTTAGCACCTGCCCACTGGTGCGGATGACCTGTGCTTCCTCTATATTTGCCACAGTGCATCACTCAGTCTTCACAACAATGAGGTGGGCGTTCTCAACCCCATTTTAGGGATGGGGAAACTGAGGCACAGAGCGGTTAAGCAACCAGGTCACACGGTACCAGGTGGAGCTGGGGTTTGGCCGTGGGTCACCTGGCTCCAGACCTTGTCCTATAGATACGGAATCAGCTCCTGACCCCATGACTTGGAGGGAGGCCATTCAAGTCCCCCCTGGTGGTCAGAGGGCACCAGAGGGTAGAGGGCTGGTGCAGGTGTGGGGGAGGGGGCAGCTTCCTCTGCTTCCATGGGAAGGTGGGGGGAGCCGACCTCACCTGACCTGCCCTCTCTGCTGAAGGCCAGGCTCTGCTGGAAGCACAGTGCCTGTTTTGTGAAAACTGCCAAGGACTCAGCGCAGTAGGTGTCACTGGTGGTGTTTTTTTGTTTGTTTGTTTGTTTGTTTTCTTTTGTCGTGAGGGAAACAGGTTCAGAAATTTGCCAGTCACCTGAGAGAGTGGTTGAGCCAAGGCTCAAACCAGGCTCCTGATCCCTGCACCTGCTGGACGCTGCGAATGGTCATTCTTAGCAAGGGCTGTATTCGGGCTGGGTTTGGGCTACCGTTGCTGGCTAAGCGGGTACCCTCAGCAGGGCAGCCTCTCTGCTAGGGCGAGCCCATTTCCAGCCCCGGGGTCTTGGGTGGGCGCTGTCACCCAGGGGTAGACTGGGGAGCAGGCCGACGGTCACGGAGGAAGCCTCCCATCCTCTGTGCAAACAGTGAGGTTCTGAATCAAGTGAGCAAAACACTGTGTGCTGTCCTCTCAGCATGGCAGCCGCATTTGAATCAAGAAATCGCCCGTGCAGCGCTGTTCAGGGTCGCGGCTGACGGCCCCGCTCGGCCGGCCCCTCTCTCCCCATCCTCAAGGGTCTGGGTGCACGGGGCGGGCGCCCCAACCCCGACGTGGGGGCTGGGTCTGCAGGCCCCGCCACCGCCGCCCCGGGAGCAGGCGTGCGCCCTGGGGGCAGGAGGGCGCCGAGCACGAGCGGGGAGGGGCTGCGCAGCCTCCGGACGCGCCCTTCCTGGAGGGCTCGGCTCCTGCGCGCCAAAACTTTCCGGAGGGGACGACCCCGGTGCACCCGACTTCTGGAGAGGTCGGATCTGGGCACCACCTCCTTCTGAAGAGGTAAGTCCCGGTGCCCGCTTTCCCGAGGGGCTGGCCTGGGCGCATCTGCTCTGGGCTCGGAGGTCTCCTCGTCCCGGGAGACGCGCAGCCTCCGAGCTGGGCGGGGGCCGCACTGCGGGAGGAAAGCGCGCAGATGCGGCACGTCGGAGCGGGTCGCACGCCCTGTCCCCTGCGTGCCGCCGTCGGGGGGGGCGTGTCTACAGGGGCCTTCTCCTCTGCCTCCAGCCCTAGTGGGTGACAGCAGGCGATGCCCAGGGCCCAGCGTGACGCTGGGCTTTCCAGTGCCTAAGGCCTGGCAGAGGCCGGGGATGGCCTCGGAGGGACCAGGCTAAGGCGCAGACTGTTATAAACGGAAAGGGGTCCTTCAGCACCTCTCAAGCCTCAGTTCCATCGCATGCAACGCGGCGCAGACAGGTGCTCTCGCTCGCACCTGGCCGTGGACCTCCGGTGCGGGTAGAGACGGCGGGTGTCCACGCGAGGGCGCTGCTCACCGCGCTCGGGGCTGGCCCGCGCCGCCTGCAGGGGCGGCCGCCGGGCGCCAGGGGGCGCGCGAGGACCGAGGAGCGCGCGGGAGCAGATACGTGTGCGCGTGCGCGGAGGGGGATGGTCCACCCCCCCCCCCCCCCCCGCGCGCTCCTTCAAAGCAGAAGCCGTGGCAGGAAACTTCCAAGAGAGCGTCCGGCGCACCTGTTCCAGTGCCGCCTGGCGCTTACCTAACCGGCCTGGGCGTTGCTTGTGTTACGTTCCGCCCTGGACCCGGGCCTGGCCCTCGTTTTCCAGCACAGGACACGGCGGCCGCGGTGCCTGGGGAGCGGGGCTGGGTCCCAGAACCCGGCTCCGAGCGCCCCCCACTCCCACGGCTTCCCCCCGGCCGGACAGCCTTTCGAGGGCCCTCGGTGATCCGGCTCTCGGCGGCCGCTGTGGTCTGGGCAGCAAGGGTTCTCCGCCCTGCCGGGGGCCTTGGGGGACCTCCCCCCCAGCCCCGCGCTCCCAGGGGTCCCCGCATCACCGCCCTGCCCAGGGCTTTGGGTTCCGCCGGGAGACCTGCCACCCCTCCTGGTCCCGGCTGCCAGCGGGGAGCACCAGCCAGCGCCTTCGTCCCACCTCTGGGCAGCCCACCGGGTTTATCCTGAGGACTCCAGGGTGGGAGTCGAGCCCCGCCCTCCCTGAGCACCTCACTGGTGTCCCCGCGCTGCGGCCACGTGCGCCGAGGTGACAGTGCCTGGTTCCTCAGGACGCAGGGTGGGGCCGTCCAGGGTGTCGGCAGACACAGGCCTCGGGTCTGCGTCCCCTCCTCCTTTTTAGCGCCAGTAAATGTTAGGTGTCCTCAAAGGCGGGAGCTGAGGGACCTTGGGGGGGCCCTGGGGACAACTGGAGGTTAGTGTTTTTTAATTAATAGACTTGATTTTCTAGACTCGTTTTAGATTTACAGAAAAAGTGGGCCCGAAGCCCAGAGGGTTCGCATATCCCCCTGCACCTGCTTCCTCTTGCCACTGACTCACCTCCGTGGCCTGATGTGCTGGAATTCACAACCAATGCTGATGTGTTACTCGCTACAGTCTGTACTGCCTTCATTTTTCCTTGGTTTTTACCTCATGTCCTCTCCCTAACGTCCTCGTGTCCCATTCGGGACCTTCGTGACACTTCATGGTCACGTCCCAGAGGCGCCTCTGGGCTGGGGCAGTTTCTCAGACGCTCCTTGGTTTTTGTCAAGTCAGCAGTTTGAAGGGTGCTGGCATTTTTGGGTTTATTTTGTCTTTTCAGGGCCGCACCCGTGGCCTATGGAAGTTCCCCGGCTAGGGGTCAAATCAGAGCTGCAGCTGCCGGCTTGACACCAGACAGATCCGAGCCGCATCTGTGACCTACACCACAGCTCACGGCGGCATTGGATCCTTGACCCACTGAGTGAGTCCAGGGATCGAACCCATGTCCTCCTGGATGGTAGTTGGGTTCATTACCCCTGCACCACAATGGGCGCTCCGTGGTCAGGCATTTGTAAGCCGTGTCTCCCTTGGGACCATCTGAGGTTTTGTTCTGTCCGTCGAGGGGTTAGTTGGGGGCGACATGCTCAACGTGGCCTCGCGCTGCCGAGGCTGACCTTGCTCACCTGGTCGAGGGCGGTCAGGTGCCTCCACTGCAGGTCACCCTCCCCCCACCCCGTGCTGTCCTCTTTGGGAGCTGGTCATTCTGCCCGGCCCGTCTCATAAGCCTCTGGAAGTCTTCTCCCTGGGGGTTTGGGGAGGTTTGTCTCTCTTTCCCATTTATTTTTCCTTGTTTTTGCAGTAACTTCTTATATCGGTGTGGCCTCATGTGGACTCATGGGTATCTGCTTCAGGAGTGGGAGGAAGTCTGGTTGAAGTCCCGGGGTGGAGCTGTGGCCCATGCATGTCCTTAATCTTGTCTGTCGAGAATGTTTCAAATGAAGTGAAAACAAGATGAGCTTAGGGCTGTTGTCCAGGGCCTGAGCCAGGCTGGTGGACAGTCACTGTCCCCACGGTGCCCCCTTGGCAGAGATGGCTGTCCCTGCCCCTCCTCCCCACCCGTGGTCACAACCAGGGCTCCTGGGGCACAGGCCCAACGTCCCTTGGCATCTAGAACCTGCCATACTTGGGGTCCTTGCTCAGTGGACACAGACTGAGAACAGGTCTGGGATGCAGCAGGCCAGCGTACCCCCTCAGATGCCCCCACTGGGCACAGACACGGCTCTGCCCTGGCCCACAGAGCAACGCGTGGGGGGCAGTGCTGTTCAGCAAAGCCCTGGGCTGGAGGGCACCCATGGCCGGTTGTCCAGGGATCTTTGTCAGACCCGTGACTGGCCCCGGCGTGGAACCCCTGCCCGGCACCCCTGCCCGGATCTGGGCCACTACAGCCCGGGAGGCGTGTGTGTGTATGTGTGGAGGCGGGGCTGCTCCTGTGCCCAAGGCCCTGCTTGGACGGCTGCCCGCCTGGGCTGAAGGATGTGGGCTCATTATCTCGTCTGTCTTGGGGGAAGGTGTTAGGTTGGCAGTTAATAAAGGATTTTAATTAAAGAGGGAAGAACCATTTTGGCAAACTAGCCTTGTTCCCAAACTCAAATGACCTGTCAAAGTTATAAGTTTGGTTCATTTCCGTCTGAACCTCTGCTGTGGGGGAAGTTCAGCCCAGAACCAGCATGATGAGCGCCTGGGCCAGCTGGTCCCTCTCTCTTTCCTTCCAGGACCCCACAGCTGTCTCGTCCTGGCTTCTCCAGGCTGCCCCCTTTTCCAGCCCCTGACCCCTAGCGGGCTCCCGTGCACCCACGGACCCATCTGCTCAGCCCTCAAGGGCTCCAGTCTCCTCCTAGCTTCTGACCCGCGTGCTCTCCAGCGGGACTTTGACACCGATCTTGAGATGAGTCGGTCCCCCTGCACTGGGGATAACGGAGGCGTCCTGGCTGGTCGCCAAGGGAGCGTCCGGCGGGGTCACAGCCAGCACGTTGACAGCGACAGCAGCATCCACTGACTTCCATCAGATCGTGCCGGTCTGTGTGCCCCGTGTGTGCATGTGTGCGTGTGTGTGCGTGTGTGTGTGTGTGTGAGCTTGTGTGTTCCGTGCAGCTTTACCACACGTGTAAACTCAGGTACTCCCCTCCACTGTCAGGACACAGACAGCCCGGTTACCGCAAGGCTCCCTGCTGCCCCATAGGGCCACGGCCTCCTCCCTTCCCCCACGAGCCCGGCCAGTGGGATCTTTTCTAGGCAGGTCACTCCCCTCACTGCTGACCCCAACCCCCCACAGCTCAGCCCCGGACAGGGTCGTGGTGATGGTCACGGCTGCGGCTCCTGACTCCCCTGCCGGCTGCCTGGGGCGCCCTCCGGTCTCCTCGGCCCCTCCTCCCGCCCGCAGGACCCTCTCCGGCCGGCCCCTTCCTCTGGCGCTTCCCACATGTGTCCTGACCCCAGACACAGGGACAGCCACCTTATCAGCCATCTCAGGCCAGCCCCTGCACACAGCCTGTGCCATGGATGCTTCCTGGGAGCCTCTGTCTCCATCTCTCCCTCTCCCCTCATTTCCTCTCTCCCTCCCTCCGCCTCTCCTGGACCCACCAGCCTCTGTCTGGGACCCTGCCTGTGTTCCCTTCTGCCCCTCCACGCCTGTGCTCCGCCAGCCCCTGGGACTCCTCCTCCTCCTCTGCTTCCCCTTCTGAAGCAGGCATCCTAGCCAGGATCGAGCGTGGCCCGGGGGCGCTCCTGGAGGCACCTCCTGAAAGCAGCCAGGTGCTGGAGGGAGGCAGGCCTGAGTTGTCACGTGAGGTGGTGCTTGGGTCTCTCTCCTGTAGCTGGGTCACTGGCAGGGACAGAGCAGCAGGTGGCTGTCATGCTGCAGTTGAAGAGTTAGTATCTGGGAGAGAGACAAGCAGAGAGAGGTGGGGGGAGGCTAGCGTGGGGCCCTCCAGCTAGAAAATGTACAACAGACCACAGTTTGGGGCAGTAGAAGTTTGTTCTTTTCTCACTAGAAGCAGCCCTTGGATCTCCGAGAAACGCTGTCTGTCTCATCCTCCCCCTGGCGCTCCCCGGGCCGCCTGGGTACTTCCTATAACCGCGTCTCTCCCAGAGGCACCTGCCTGTGTCAAGCGCCCATAAAGCCTCGCGGTTCCCAGCGAGGTCCCGGTTGCACAACCTTGAGAAGGCGGGTCAGTGTCACCACTTTGAAGCAGATGATGCATCACAGGTTGAGACAGAGCCAAGATGCATCAGGTGCGTGTCCTTCCCAGCTAGCGACGCGTCCCAGGTCCCTGTGCTCTTTGCATAAACGTCAGTGCGAAAGCCTGCCCCCCCCCTGCCCCCAGCATCCTTTAACTTTCACTTGCTGATTTCTGGAAACCCAGATGACAATGAGGCAACACTGCCCCAGCACTGGGTTTTAGGTGGGGTCTTGGCTCATGTGGCCTGGGTGGCCCTGGCTGGCCCTTCCTGGCTCGGACGGCTGCTTGCCCTCCGGAGCTCTGGTGGCTTCTTTGCTGCAGCTTGTTTTGTAAAGTGCGCTGCTCCTCAGGCCACCCTTCACCTGGAACGGAGCCATTGGAGCTTTAAAAACGGCACATGCACCATCAGAAGGGCTTACCGTGTCGGGAAAGGAGAAACCAGGGGCCCTTTGCTCTAATCGTGTCTTAGTTGCTTTCTGCCTCAGAATGTCGGCTTTCAAGGCGTTTGCATCTCAGCGCGTCTGGCTGTTCTGAGCTGTTAAAGACGGTTCTGCTCTCCTGTATCCAGGCCCCATTCAGCAGGTGTCTGTCTTTAAAGGCCTGGGGGCGGTGGGGGGGGTGTCTGCGCTTCCAGGGCTCAGGTGGCCTTTAAGGATGGGGCGGGGAGGAAGGGCCGTGGTTGGAGGGTGGGGTGGGGGGGAGAGGAGGAAATTTCCCTTCTCCAGCCAGGGGAGCTGAGAGAAGCCCCTGGGATCCCGGGGTGGAGGTGGGACCCCAAGGAGGGGTGGGGAAGGAGGTGGGAGCAGCTGGACTCCGGACCTGAGGCTCTCCTGGGGCAGGTGGGGATATGACCCCAGCGGGCCGAGGCCCTGGGGGCTCCTTCCCCGGACACCCGGGCCTCAAAAGCCGCAGGGGGGCCCCAGGAGTGATGGGGGGACTGTCCTGCCTCTGAACCAGTGTCCCCGTGATTCACAGAAGAGACAAGCAGTGCCGTTTCTAGGGTCTGTGCCCCTGTCCCCTCTGGCGAAGGCAGCCCTGCGCACCCCTCACCTCTGCGCCGGCGATGCTTTACCTGTGGCACCCTGGTTGTCGCGGACGGCCTCCTGCCTCGGTTTGCTCATCTGTAAATGGGGCTGGCAGGGAGGGTGTGGTGGAGGTCCCCACGTGATGTGGGCCTCTCGGGGCCCAGTGCCCGGGGTGTCATGTGCAGGGCGGCAGCATGCTGGGCACTGGGGTGTGGGGGAGGTGTAGGCTGGAGGGGAGGCGGAGCGAGGTGGGGGCAGGGCGGGGCCTCCCAGGTGAGCACCACAGGGTGGAGGGAAGAGGGGCCAGGGGTGCAGTCCCCTGAGAGGGGCTGCCAGAGGGCTTTGGTGGGTGGGGCAGGGGCGGCCATTCACAGGGAGCAGCCTGGGGGGGTGGTCCCAGCCTTGGGGGGCTCCCAGCCTGGAGGAGCAGGTGCCACCCTGCAGGTGAGCTGTCAGAAGGGAGGGACCTGGCTGGCGAGGGGAGCTGGTGCCGAGGGTGCTGGGCAGGCAGGGGTGTGGGCAGGTGCCGGCGGGACAGAGCACGTTCCTCCCTGGTGGCTGCCCGCCCAGGGCCCGGTCTGCAGGGGAGACTCGGGCGGCCGCACGGAGCCGCTCCCCTGATTGCCAGGGTGTCGAGCGGGAAGCATGTGATACACTGGACAGGAGGCATTTGGCCCTCAGAATCCCAGGGCTGATGAGTCCACAGCCTGGGACGTGAGGGCAGCCACACTGCCGCCTGCGAGGGCCGCGCCGCATCCCTGGGGACCAGGCCATGAGCTGTGGCCGTCATTCCCCAGGCAGGAAGGGGGGCGGAGAAGCCCCTGTGACCTTCGCTAGGGGAAACCCCGTTCCTGTGCCTGGGGACCCCCTGCACTTTGGCCGGACAGGGGACACAGCCCCAGACCCCCTCTGGCCGAGGGGAAGGGGTCCCAGGAAGGTGTGGCCCACCTTCCCGGTCAGACTCGCTGCCCGGTGGCCCGGGCTGGCCCGAAGGAAAGGGACCACCTGTGCACAGGGCCAGCCGGGGCGCCTGCCGCTCGGAGGAGAGGGGCTTGGGCATGGCGGGGACCATATGGGGGATGGAGGGCAGGGGAGGAGAGGAGCTGGCGGCGGAGCTGGGCGGGACCCGGAGCCCGGGCACGGGCGGCGCTCCCGGAGAATCACCGGTTCAGCGCGGCCGTGATGGAGCGGGACGGAGGCGGCGAGGCCCGTCCACAGGAGGCTCGGGTGCTCTCGAGGCCAAGAGCATTCCCTCCACGCGGATGAGCAGCAAGGCCTCATGTGCTGACCTCAGCCGCTGTCACTAAGAATGCGCCCAGGGCTGGGCGGTGGCTGGGTGGGTAGGGCTCCGAGCTGTCGAGTAGCTCAGAGTCGGGTTGTTTATGTGGATGTTTTATGCAGGGGGTGCACGCTCAGCGCTGCCCCGGGGGTCACGGGGTCGTGCTTTATGGGAACCACATAAACTGTGAAGAGCCCTCCCCGCACCGGGCCGCCCACGTTCCTCCAGGGCCCCTCGGTTGGAGTGTCTCGCTGCCTCCTGCTGACGGGCGCTGCATCCGCGGGGGGGAGGTCCTGGTCCCTGGCAGCGGGCAGGAGGGCCCGCCAGTGGGAGCCCACCAGCGGGGCACAGGGGTAGTGCCGCCTGGGCCGGGGCCCCAGCGCCGCCACATCCTCTGGAAAGGATGCCGGAGAGGCGAGCCGTCTTTCAGAATTAACTTCCTCTTCCAGTGAACTTCCGAAGTCCCATAACTTCGTTAGGAGTGACCTGAAACTCCATTTGCTTTTATTGGTTTGAAAGCTGCTCTGGGGGCCATGTGTGCAGTGGCTCCGAGGACAGGGCAAGAGATGAAGCAGGAAGAGGAGAGTCCAGCCAAAGGTCACGGTCACGGCCGCTGGGACCTGCAGCTCAGCCTTCAGACCGGCCTCTCCCGTCAGATGCTTCTGGCCCCGAGGCCGCCTCGGAGGCTCAGGACTCTGCTCTCTGGTTCTTGAACCCATCCGCCTGCGGGTGGGGTGTTATCCAGTGTCAGCAGGAAGGAAGTTCAGACATCTGCCACCACAGGGAGGACCCCCGAGGAAGTCATGCTCAGTGAAGTAGGCCCGTCCCAAGAGGATAAATACTAGGTGATTCTGTTTCTATGAAGTATCTAAAATAGTCAAATTCGGAGTCCCTGTCGTGGCTCGGAGGAAACGAATCTGACCAGGAGCCATGAGGTTGCGGGTTTGGCCCCTGGCCTCGATAAGTGGGTTAAGGATTGGGCGTTGCCGTGAGCTGCGGTGTAGGTCACAGATGCGGCTCGGATCCCACGTTGCTGTGGCTGTGGTGTAGGCCGGCAGCAACAGCTCTGATTGGACCCCGAGCCTGGGAACCTCCATATGCCGCGGGTGTGCCCCTTAAAAAGACCAAGAAAAAAAAAAGTCAAATTCATAGAAACAGAGAGCAGACGGTGGGTGCTGGGGCCTGGGGGAGGGGGTGGAGTGTTCCACAGGGACAGAGTCTCAGGTTTGCGGGATGGAGAAGTTCTGGAGTCGAAGGTGCTGTGGTCACCAAGGTCGGGCTCACGCTGCCAGCTGCTCAACAGGCCGGTCAAGAGACGAGGTGTTGGGGCATGAAATAGTGACTTTCCCCAGAAGGCCAGCAGCCCGAGAGGACGCGGGAAGAGTGTCCCAAAGAACCGTCTTCCCCGAGTTAGGATTCAGGCTTTTATACCAAAGGGGCAGGGGGACTACGCTTTACAAAGTCCTGGTTCCGGAGTTCCCGCTGTGGTGCAACGGGATTGGCGGCATCTCTGCAGCTCCAGGATGCAGGTTTGATCCCTGGCCCGGCACAGTGGGTTAAAGGATCTGGCGTTGGTGCAACTGCTGCTCAGATTTGAACCCTGACCTGAGTATGCTGTAGACCTCGGGTGGCCCCAAACGAAAAACCAAACCAAAAAAACCCAACAGAAGAAAACAAAAAACCCTGCTTGGAGTTCCTGTCGTGGCTCAGTGGTGAATGCACATGACTAGGATCCATGAGGACGCAGGTTCGATCCCTGGCCTCACTCAGGGGGTTAAGGATCTGGCGTTTGCCGTGGCCGTGTTGTAGGCCGGCAGCTGTATCTCCTATTCGACCCCTAGCCTGGGAACTTCCGTATGCTGCGGGTGCGGCCCTAAAAAGACAAAAAAACAAAGTCCTGGTTCCCCAGACTCCGGAGGGGACAAGGGGTTAATTTCTTTTCCTGCGGCCACTCACAGGGGGGCCTGCGTGGGCATTTCCTGTGAGCTGAAGGAAGGTGTTTGAGCTTATGGCTCATTCCAGGAGGCAGGGCTCCTCCGTTCTGTGCAATTTAAGCTGATGGCAGCATCCCTCAGTGATTAACTTGTAGCAAAAGCACAGGACACAGAGCTTCTTCCCATTACAGAGATGCTACCCCGCCCTGCGTGTGTCCTGAATATCTGAGCCGTGCCCTTAAACGTGGTGACTCTTAGGTTCTGTGCAACTTACCACAATTACAAAATCAGAAATAAATTCTCCTTAGCTCGGGCCCTTGAGGCCCCGGTAAACCTGGACACCGGTCAGCATGTGTGCTAGGCCGGCACAGGGCTCAGGTGAGGCCGCAGTGTGTGGGGACGAGCGCAGCTTCTGTGCACACGTCCGGTCGGCTGGCACGCTGTGAGTGTGGGCAAGTCCCTCCCCCTCTTGATGCCCCTGCGAACGGGGACCACAGGGTCAGCAACTGACCAAGACGGAAGCCGGAGGATGAGGGCGGGGGGCGGGGGGCCTGAGCGGGTTTGCATCAGACCAGCGTTTTTGTTCTAGTCCTCGAATACGAGGGCGACGGTGTGTCCCAGCTCGGCTGGTCCATCCCACTTCACGCCTGCAGGATGACTGGGGGCCCTCCGGCCCCCCCACAGGGCCTCTCCTTGGTGGGTGACATCACGGCGCCATCTGGATGGGAGATGCCAGCTGCACCTCAGCTCTGGTTTGTGCCCCAGCTGCGGGGAGGTCGCTGTCAGCCGCCCTCCCTGGGAGTCGTCCTCCATCGCCCGAGGTCAGGGCAGGAAGGCCCTGGGGGCCCGCCTCACTGAGCTGGAGGCTTTGCAGAACCATCTCTGGCTCTCAGAGGCCTGATGCCCTCTGCCAACGCTCTGTCCAGTTGAGGGGCGTCGAGTCTGTCCCTCTCCGCTGGGGATCCCATGCCTGGTGGCCGAAGAGAGAGGCACCAGTGTCGCCCCCCAGGGGGCTTGGCCGTGTCTCACAGGCGGTGACCCAGGAAAGTCCCGGGTCGGCCAGGATGGATGAGCACTGCCGGTGGGGGGGCAGAGGCTGGCCTGAGGAGCGAGGGAAGCTTCGCCCCGAGTCCTTCTCAAGCCCCCAAACCTCGGGTGTGGAAATTAGCTGTCCCACTTTGCTGCCGGCCTCGGCCAGCCCTTGCTGGTCGTAGGAAGAGCACCCACCCTCCTCCTGGCTCCTCCGGGTCTCCACCACTAACCTCTTTCCAGGTGAGAGAGCGCGACCGTTCGTTCCCAGGTCTCAGTCGGTTCTTAGTACAGGAAAGAATCTTCCTGCAGCCTCCCCGGAGGAGGTCCCAGCCTCGTCGGAGGCTTCCTGAAACCAAGCAATTCCCGCCCATTATTCTAACGCCCTTATTCCAGGAGTTGCACGAGGCATAGTCAGCCGCTGGATGTGCTTCTTCTCCTCTAAGCCCTGATGTTGTGTCGGCCGTGGAGAGCCCTGCCCGCCCGCCCTCTCCGGCTCCTCCTACTCCTCTGCCCTTCTCCCCCCGCCCCACGTCCCACCCGATGGCTCAGGGCTTGCAGGGGCAGGCTGATAACTCGGTGGCTCTTCCACGTGATGCCCTGTTTCCAGTGCCCAGTGCTCTGAGTGGCAGGTCCCCAAATGCCCGCTGTGGTCTGAGCGCTGGTTGGTGGGTGCTCACCAGGAGGCCGGGGCAGACCCCTGCTTGGGTCGCAGCGCCTGGTCTCGATGGCTGGGGCCTACAGGTTGGTCTCAGTGGTGGCGTCTCGTAAAGGAGCTTTGTCCAACGGCAGGGGTTTGGGTTTGGCCTGGGGTTCAGGTGGTCTTCTGAACATGGCTTCATTCATGGAAGCATCAGGTGGGGGACAGCGGCCAGGGCAGGAGGCGCCCTCATGGTCGTGGGCACACATTCTGGGTGCCTGCAGACCCCTGACTGGGCATATGCACGGGTCCTGCCCCAGCCGCCCTCGGGTGCAGTGCTCCTGGCTACCTGTCCTGACCTCGGTGGCCGATGTTAGGAAAGCCTGCTGAGACGCTAACACTACAGATTCCTGAATACTGTGAGTTCACGTCGAAAATGCTGGCCCAGGAGACCTTGCCAGAGTCCTGAAGGTCACAGAGGGTTTATGAAGCCAACTTGGAGAGGCTCTTGTGATGAACACACACTTTCGGACGTTTTGCTGTTTCCTGTGGGTTTTCACTACTCAACAGGCCATGAGATTCACCTCATACTTTCGTGCTCATTTTTCTCCAAAGATAATTACGTGGGACACACTCTGGCGTGCTGAGGTCCTCCTTCTGTGTTCCTTGACTTGGAAAATGTGAAGCTGGTATAAATTGTGCAATAAAAAGCTGATGCTGTACTGGATGAAACAAAAAGCCCCTTTTTCTGATTGCATCCGTTCGTCTAGTATGTGTCTTCATTAGGGTTTTCGTACGTTGGAAAGATGCCTCGACGGTGGCCGTTAAGGAAGCATGCACGTCATCTTCCAGTTACTCCATCTTTCTGCGTCGACAGCCAAGGGTAGGGCTGCACCCAGGACGTGGCTCGAGTCTGCCCGGGGGACACGCCTCTTCTGCACTTGCGCCCCTGAGATGAGTGTCTGCTCCTCGGGCTGCACAGATGCGGGAGGGGCTCCGAGCCAAGCCCCGGACAGGTGCTCACCCTCCCAGCAAAACCGAATGCTACCCCTGCCTCTGCTGTGCAGGCGGGAAGCAGGTTCAGAGTGGTAAGGAGAGGGGCAGGAGACCTCAACGGTTCCCCTTCAACCGCAGGCCTCCCTGAGCCTGAGGGACACAGGAGCCCCAGGAACAGTCAGAAAGCAAAGTGTCGGAGTATTTGTTTGTTCTCCTCTCCCGGCTGGGGACGCCCGGTCCAGGGCCACCTCTGGTCCCCAGCTGGTCAGCGCAGGAGCTGGGCCTCACCCCCAGTCCTCGTCCATCAGGCCCCCTCCAGCACCATGGACAGAGGAGGGCGTTGGGCAGGTGGGCAGGGGCCGGCTGGTGGTTGGGGGGGGGGGGGTTCGTGGAAAGGGGCCAGGACACTGCAGTTAAAAGCTCTGTCTCTGCCTAGTCAAGCTGCCCAGTGTAGACATTTGGTTTCAAGGGTGGAGAGTGAGGAATTAGGAGAACTTGTAAGCCAAAAGCACTACAGTAACAGTTTATTGGTCTAGTTGAGGAGAGAATGATGGGACTTTATTTTCCAAAGGAGCTGGCTGTTTAATCAGACGCTGATAAACGGGCTGGCTCTGTCTTACCCAGAATTTTGAGGGGCTTTATTTTCCTCTTGCTGCTGCCATGGTGAGTGGCTTTAGCTTGTTTTGCTTGTGCCGCTATTTTCTTTCTGTTAATTAACTCAGCCAGCCAGATGCGGCATTTATAAAAGGCACCAGGAATGTTCTCTGCAGAAGCCCTGCTCACCTGAGAAAGTGCTTTGCTGCAGGTGGGCATGTGGAATTTCGAGGGGAGGCGGTCAGGAAGGGCCCCCGGAGGGTCCCGAGCCTGGCGGGCAGAAGCCAGGGTTTCTAGGCAGGGGCACCCTTGACTTGCTATAGGGTGGGCAGAGCAGATCTGGCAGATGTTCACCAGCAAGAGGAAGCTTCTAGAGGGTACATCACTGGGACAGAGAAGTCGTGGCGTAGCGGTCAGCACAGATGGGTCACGAGCTCAGCCCTGTGCTCCTGCCGCCAGGGCTGTTTTGGGGACGTGGGGTTTCGGGGCCTGATTTGTCACCAAATGGCAGTGCTTCTGCCGAGGTGGGCACCTAACACCCCAACCCAGGCAATAAAGGTGTAACTGTAACAAATACATGAACACTTAGGTTGAATATTTAAGTGCTTCTGTCTAGCCACCACTGTGCTCTGTCTAATACATTTAATTCTCATTTAATCCTTGGAACAACCCTGTGAGGTATTATTCTTATTTGAAAGATGAGAAAACTGACACGTGATGAATTTAAGAATGTTTATCCAAGCCATATAACTAATAGACAGAACGTCTCAATACTGGGCTTGACGTAGGATGTATATGAGTGTATACATTTGGGATGCATTTTAGAACATTCTGGTTTGTATTTTATTTATTTTATGGCTGCACCAAGACGTATGGAAGTTCCTGGGCCAGAGATTAAATCCGAACTGCAGCTGAGACCTGTGTTGGATCCTTTAACCCACTCTGCTGAGCTGGTGATCGAACCCGAGCCTCTGCAGAGATGTGAGCTACTGCCATTGGGTTCTTAACCCACTACTCCACAGCGGGAACTCCTAGAATGTTCTAGAATGTGAGTTTATTGAGTGTTTTCTAGTGTCGGGCACCATGTGGTTTGGGGAGCAAAGGTGGACGTGGCCCAGTTGCCCCGGCCCTCAGGCCCTGTAGGACCAGGGTAGACGTGTGCCAGCTGGGGCCTGGGGATGGGATCCACGAGGGAGGACCGCTGCTCTGGACACTCGACAGAAGCCTCTGCACAAGTTCAGGCTGCAGAAGCCCTCGGCAGGGCAGGGCGGGTGTGAGTGGGCTCTGCGGCTCTGGGTTGGACCAGGTGTGTGTTCTGGCTCAGCACTGCTCTTCCTGTGTGGCCTGCACAAATTGCTTGACCTCTCTGTGCTTCTGCCTTTGCATGTGTTACAGGAGGGGGTGGTGGTGGCTGCTCTGAGGCTCAGTAGGTGTGGGCTCGTGTGGGCCGTTGGAGCTCTTACTCATCTGCACATGGTTTTGGAGAATGTGTCCCCTTTTCCTTTATTAATTACAGGAGTAGTGCATGCTCACTTAGAAGACCCAGCAGGGTAAAAGTATTTAGCTGTAAAGCGAACGGCAAACCTGCTTGATGCTTTGCCTGCACCCCCCGGAGGGGGGACCACTATCAGCTGTGGGCAGGTTAACTGCCCAGATGTTTTTTCCTGGGTGTTTACAAAGATGGGTCCTCCATATGGATTTAGGTCATTGAACTCCCTCTGTGCTCATTATATTAACGCGTAGCAGCCTGTCCTGGCCATGCTTGAGTCCTGAGACATACAGGGTCAGCATTTGCAGATTTGGTTTTCCCATGCTATAAGCTCCCTTAGGTGTAGGCCAATCCCTTACCTGATGGACATGCAGGGGTCTGGCCTGCTTCCTCCCCACCCCCAACTCCCCACTTTTCAATTGGAAAGAATGTCGCATCAGACATCCCCGTAAGTTCATCTTTCATTTGGAGGAAGGTTTGGATTCAATGAAAGAAAAACCAACACGTTCTTGTCTGCCCTGGGGAGTCAGTGCTCCCTCTCTGGGATACCCCAATGGGGGCAGGCTGGCCGTCTGTTAGGGGCGTCCTAGAGGGTGTTCTGGGCTGTGGGCCCATAGCTCTTTGCTCTTGGAACAATCTTGGCAGTGATATTAGGAGACTAAATAGACTTGTCAATGGCAAAACAAAATGGTGAGAATTATATTAAGAAAATTATGTTGAGAGAATTAAATATTTATTGACAAATGGGAGTGCATCCAGGGAAAGATTTTCGGGCAGGCAAAAAATTTCAAAACTGTATTTTAGGCAGCAGGGATGTTCAGTCTGAAAAAGCATGGTGACCAGCATCAAGGACCATCATCAGGGACCATCAGGGACCAGCAACAGGGACCAGCATCAGGGACCAGTATCAAGGACCATCATCAAGGACCAGCATCAGGACCATCATCAGGGACCAGCATCAGGGACCAGCATCAGGGACCAGCAACAGGGACCAGCATCAGGGACCAGCAACAGGGACCAGCATCAGGACCAGCATCAGGGACGAGCATCAGGGACCAGCAACAGGGACCAGCAACAGGGACCAGCATCAGGGACCATCATCAAGGACCAGCATCAGGACCGTCATCAGGGACCAGCATCAGGACCATCATCAGGACCAGCATCAGGGACCATCATCAGGACCAGCATCAGGGACCAGCATCAGGACCAGCATCAGGGACCATCATCAGGGACCAGCATCAAGGACCATCATCAGGGACCATCATCAAGGGCCAGCATCAGGACCAGCATCAGGACCAGCATCAGGGACCAGCATCAGGGACCAGCATCAGGGACCAGCAACAGGGACCAGCATCAGGGACCATCATCAGGGACCAGCATCAGGACCAGCATCAGGGACCATCATCAGGGACCAGCATCAAGGACCATCATCAAGGACCATCATCAAGGACCAGCATCAAGGACCAGCATCAGGACCAGCATCAGGGACCATCATCAGGGACCAGCATCAGGACCAGCATCAAGGACCATCATCAAGGACCATCATCAAGGACCAGCATCAGGACCAGCATCAAGGACCAGCATCAAGGACCAGCATCAAGGACCATCATCAAGGACCAGCATCAAGGACCATCATCAAGGACCAGCATCAGGACCAGCATCAGGACCAGCATCAGGACCAGCATCAGGGACCATTGTCAGGGACCACTGTCAGGGACCAGCGTCAGGGACCAGAGTCAGGGACCAGTGTCAGGACCATTGTCAGGGACCAGCATCAGGGACCATCAGCGACCACCATCAGGACTAGCATCTAGGACCACCATCAGAGACCACTGATTGGAAGGACATCATGCAGAAGAAGAACGATACCTTTTCTATGTGACTCAAAATGCAGAAAGACCTTTGAACATGAAGATTTGTCTGCTGAAGAAGCGGGCTGGACTTCCGAGCCAGAATGGGGCAGGAGTGGATCCATGCATACTCCTCTCTTCTCAGCTCCCGACTCAAGTGCGTGATAAGTAAACTATTAAAAAAACAAAAAAAAGTCATTTCAAAAGGAAGAGGGAAGCCCTCAGGCCCAGGAGTGGAGAGAAGGCCCAGGGGTGAGCAGAGGCTGGGGCAGTGCATTCTAGGGCCCAGGCTTTTCACACGCCCAGCACTTACCGTAAGGTCTGCTTGTAACGGCACAACCTGCAGGCCGGGCTGAGGCAATTGCAAAATCAGATAAGAGGGAAAATGTTGGAGTTCCCGTTGTGGTGCAGCAGAAGCGAATCCAGCTAGTCCATGAGGATGCGGGTTCGATCCCTGACCTTGCTCAGTGGATTAAGGATCCGGTGTTGACGTGAGCTCTGCCATAGGTCACAGACACAGCTCGGATCCTGCGTTGCTGTGGCTGTGGTGTAGGCTGGCAGCTGCAGCTCTGATTGGACCCCTAGCCTGAGAACCTCCATATGCCTCAGGCATGGCCCTAAAAAGGCAAAAAAAAAAAAAAAAAGGGAAAATGTCCATGGTACAAGATGCAAAGAAAATGATGAACCACAGAAGAGATTCAAGAAGTGGCCAGGAGATAGCACACGGGAGACTGCCCACCTGGGGAAGTAGAAATAACAGCGGAGTCTGAAGACAACTTGAAGGCGGGAGGGTTCCGAATTCTCGTGGAGACTGAGGAGGGAACGGAATCCTTGAAATGGGGACAGGAGGTATGAACCAGGACTGGTCCCAGGGGGAGTGGACTCTGAGGTGAGGGCTTGTGTAGGGCCTTTATCTCAGGGGCTCTCAGCAATGCCTATAAGGCTGCATGGGAAGATGGAGAAGAGGGAGGAGCTATGCCAATGCAGCCACGTGAGAGGCCACAGACAAGCCCACAGGGAGCCCTGGGGCTTGGGTGGCTCTCACAATTGTCCCCCGGGAGGCAGGGGGCATCCGTACCCCTGGCCAGGGCAGGCCCGGGGCTCAGGCCGGGTCTTGGCACAGCAATGCTGTCTCCTCATTTTGTGGACATTTTTGTGGCTTCAGGGAGGTGTCTAGGGCCCAGATGTTTCCTTTCTTTGTTGATTAATGTCATGCTTTTCCTGGTCCAGACGTAGTGATCAGATTTGCGCTTTATGCAAATGCTGTTCCTCTTGTGTTATAACCTAATCAGAGGGCTCCCAGCCATACAACCCTTTGAAGCAGTTATTCTAACTATGTGGAAATTTTTCTAGCTAAAAAGCCGTGGACGATAATGTTCATGTATATTTCATCATTGCTGTTGTTGGAAATCGTTCACAGTTTAAAAAAATAGATATTTGTGGCTGTGAAAAGGTAATAGAGCTTGAAACCCACTGGAGTCACAGAAGACTGTGTGTTTTGCAGAGAGGGTTCCAGGTGGAGGTGCTGCCCGGCCGTCGCTGACGTTGAAATGCCCTGTGGACTCTGGCCAGCAGGGGGCGTCACAGAGGGCAGGATCCTTGTGCAGTCTGACCCCTGCCCCTCCTCCCCTTGGTCTGGCTTCCAGAAAACTCCACGCATATTTTGTGATTTCAGGTTGTTTTAAGTGCTTGCTGCTCTGTGACTGGGTGCCTGTAACAGCCTTGCCTTTGGATGTGGAAACCCTTACTTGGCATAAATGATTCAGAATATTCGGTGTCAGCCTTGAGAAGAGGCTCTGGCATTTTACCCACAGGGGTCTCATAACCAAACCAAACTCAGGTCCACTCACCCAAGTGCAGTAAAGCCAATCTTCTGACCCCGGGCTCTGGGGGAGGAAAGGGCAGCCTTTGCTGCTTTACTGCAGGCGCCCAGCAAGGAGTCCAGGCAGCTGGTGCTGAAAAGACTCAAAGCACCGCCACAGCTTTCAGGGAAGGGTTTTTTTTTGTTTTTTTTTTTGTCTTTTGTTGTTGTTGTTGTTGTTGTTGTTGCTATTTCTTGGGCCGCTCCCGCGGCATATGGAGGTTCCCAGGCTAGGGGTTGAATCGGAGCTGTAGCCACCGGCCTACGCCAGAGCCACAGCAACGCGGGATCCGAGCCGCGTCTGCGACCTACACCACAGCTCACGGCAGCTCCGGATCGTTAACCCACTGAGCAAGGGCAGGGACCGAACCCGCAACCTCATGGTTCCTAGTCGGATTCGTTAACCACTGCGCCACAACGGGAACTCCAAGGGAAGGGTTTTTAAAGACAAGGTGAGAGAGGGGTTTTGTGGGTTGTGCAGTCAGCTCGTGGCCACCTCTCATTGGCTGGTGGCGAGGTCACTGGGAGTCAGCGTTCATGCACCTTCCAGCTCCACCTGATCTGGGGTCTTTGTGCTGGTGGGCAGTGTGCCATTAATGTCTCCCACCCTGGGGTGAAGGGGTTACAGTGTCTGCAGAGCAGCTCACAGGACGAGGCTCAGGGCAGCCTCACCCCTGCAGCCTTTGAGGAGGAAGCAAAGGTCGTTGACTTAGTTGAATGGCTCGCCTGTTATTTTGTCTTGATGACTGCTTTCCTTTGTTTCTGCATTTTCTCACCCCTCTGCTTAAGCTGATTCTTTGGCACTCCGGGAGGGCCCAGGAGGCTGCATGTTTTCTACAGACAGACGGCAGGCAGAGGACAGGAGGGCCCTAGCGGGTCCTGCTAGGTTGCAGTCTGAGTGCCGGGTCCCTCTGTGCCCAGGACTCCTTCTTTGCCCAGGCCTGCTCGAGGGCTCCTCCAGAGTTGGTGGCGCACTGGAAACAGGTTTCCAGCTCTTTCTCCTTCTGTGTAGTTCTCATCCCGGGTGCGCTGTCAGGCAGGCCCAGAGCAGCTGCTGTTTGCCTCCCCGCTGGCCACACTGCTCGCTGTCAACCATGTCACTCTCCTGGGGCTGCTAACAAATGACCACAGACTGGGCGGCTTAAGACACCAGGAGTTCATTCTCCCTCCGTCCGGAGGCCAGGAGCCTGAGATCAAGGGGCCGGCGGGGCCACGGTCCCCCCCAGAGGCTTGGGGGACACCCTTTCCTTTTCTGCATCTGGCAGCTCCAGGTTTTCCTTGGTTTGTGGCCTCGCCTCCCGTCTCCGCCTGTCTTCACAAGGCTGTTTCCTGCGTTGTCTCCTCTTCTGTCTCTTCAAAGGACACTTGTCAGCGTTCCCTCTGTGGTGCAGTGGGTTAAGAATCCAATTGCAGCAGCTCAGGTCCCGTGGAGGTGCGGGTTCACTCCCTGGCCTGGCACAGTGGGTTAAAGGATCCAGCGGTGTCGTAGCTGCAGTGGGTTAAAGGATCAACATGGAATCCCTGGCAACTTCCATGCGCCTCGGGTGCCACTGGAAAAAAAAAAGACACTCGTCATTGGATTTGGGGCCCACCAGGATAATCCAGGATGGTCTGTCCCGTGGTCCTCAGCTTATACACCTGCAAAAAGGGTTTCCAAATAAGGTTGAACTCACAGGTGTTGGGGGTTGGGACGCAGCCACATTTTGAGGCCGAGTGTCATCTCTGCAGCACCCGAGAGGCACATGACACTGTGGGCCGCGTGCACACCTGCTTCTCCCAGTGGTCTCATGGTCGAAGGATGACGATGGGGTAGGGTGGGCTTTCTCAGGCTGGGAAGGGCCCTTGGGCTGATCGTGAAAACGCAGGGATTCATGCCAAGGGGGTGTCCTGCCCCGGCCCAGGGAGGCGGGAGGAGGCGTTGGAGAGAGAGGGTCGGTGGGCGGGGACAGGACGTCCTTGTGGCTGCGGGGTCCTTGGGGTCCTTGGGCATCAGATTTGACAGCCTTCCCCTGGGCGAGGTGGAGGCGGAGGTGGCGGGCCGGCCTTCCAGAGCTCGGCCTGGTGGGGTCCCCGATGGGCTGGGCTGGACTCTGCATTGCCCTTGGGGGGGGGGGTGCCCACAAAGCTTCCACGTGGCCAGTTTCCTCCCTTTACTTTCTGCACGTGGCGGAGCTGAAGGGGCTTTTCTGTGGCTCCTGGGGGCTGCTGGCTGCTGACCCAGCGTGGGGGTCTGATGGCAGGAGGGTGGGGTGGGGGCCATGCCTGGTGAGAGCGAGGTGCCTGGAGGTCCCGTGGAGGCTGCTCTGACGGTTCTCACCCCCCACCCCACCCCGGAGCGGCTCCCTTCGCCCTGCGCCCCCGCCTCTCTCGGGAGCGCCTGGTCGGGGGATGCTCGTCCCCACCCCCACCCCATTCCCAGCCCCCTCCCCGCCTTGCTTCTGCGAGGCTGCATTAGGGCATCCCCGGGCCTTTGTGGGCCCTTCCTCCAGAAAAACATATGGAAATTATGTTTTATGACTCCACTGGCATAAAGAAAAACAGGATGCAGATATGATGAATGCTCCTATTGGGGCAAACGAAGTGTTTCCGTGGGCCCTGGTCCAAGCCCGCTGTGGCCGACGGTGACCTGGCACCTCCCCTCCTGCCCAGGGCCTCGCGCCTCCCGTGGCCCCCCTGGGATCTCCGATTCAGTGACAGCGCAGCGCTCATGGTCACTGTCCCCACACGGCAGGACCCAGCAAAACACTGAACTTTTTAAGAAAAACTTCAAGTACAGTTGATTGACAATATTGTGTTGGTTTCAGGTGGACAGCAAAGTGGCACAGTTTTTATATGTATGTATATTTTTTTCAGATTATTTTCCATTATAGGTCATTATAAGATATTGAATATAGTTCCTTGTTCCGGTTGCTCATCTATTTTATGTGTAATAGTTTTGTATCTTTTAATCCCATATTCCTAATTTGTCCCTCTTCTTCCCCTTCTCTTTGGTAACTCAGAGTTTGTTTTCTGTGTTTCTATTTGTTTCACAGATAAGTTCATTTGTATCATTATTTAGATTCCACATATAAGTGATGTATGATATTTGTCTGTGTCTGGCTTACTTAGTGTGGTCCATCCATGTTGCTGCAAATGGTATTATTTCATTCTTTTTTATGGCTGATTAATATTCCATTGTAGGAGTTCCCGTTGTGGCTCAGTGGTAACAAACCCAACTAGTAACCGTGAGATATGGGTTTGATCTCTGGCCTCACTCAGCGAGTTAAGGAATCTGGCATTGCCATGAGCTGTGGTGTAGGTCGAAGATGCAGCTTCGATCCCCTGTTGCTGTGGCTGCGGTGTAGACTGGCAGCTGCAGCTCTGATTCAACCCCTAGCCTGGGAACTTCCGTAAAAAAGACAAAAAAAAAATTCCTTTGTATATGTATACCACATCTTCTTTATCCACTCATCTGTTGATGGACAGTTGCTTCTGTGTCTTGGCTCTTGTAAATAGTGCTGCAATGAACACTGGGGTGCATGTGTCTTTACAAATTAGAGTGTTTGTCTTTTTTGGATGTAGGTCCAGGAGTAGAATTGCTGGATCCTATGGTAGTTCTATATTTAGTTTTGTAAGGTACCTGCATTCTGCTCTCCATAGTGGTGGTACCAGCTTACATTCCCACCAACAGTGCAGGAGGGTTCCCTTTTCTCCACACCCCCTCCAGCACTTGTTATTTGTGGACTTAGGAATGATGGCCATTCTGACAGTTGTGAGGTGGGACCTCATTGTGGTTTTGATTTGCATTTCTCTACTAATCAGGGATGCTGAGCATTTTTTCATGTGCCTGTTGACCCTCCGTATGTCTTCTTTGGAGAAACATTTGTTTAGGTCTTCGGACCTTTTTTTTTTTGGATATTGAGCCGTATGAGCTGCTTGTGTATCTTGGATAGTAACCCTTTATTAGTTACATGGTTTGCATGTATTTTCTCCCATCCTGTGGGTTGTCTTTTCGTTTTGTTGATGGTCTCCTTCGCTGTGCGAGAGCTTTAAGTTTGAGGAAGTCCCATCTGTGTACTTTTGCTCATGTTTCTTTGCCTCGGGAGACGCTGTGAGAACACACTGTACTTCGGAGTAAACAGACGTCAGAATGACTCCTGACCCCAGCGGTTCAGGGGCCCACTTGGGGTTTCAGGGCGCTCGTGAGTCTCATGGCTTTTATTACTCTAGGCTTTTGCATTGCCCATTACCGTGGCAGCTGGGAACTTAATTGGCGAAATTAAGGACACCTACTTAAGAACGTACCGTAAATATTTGCTGATGGATTAACACGGGCCAGTCCTGCTGGGGCAGCTGGCACCGTCCCAGCGTCGGGGGATGCAGCAGGGGCAGGGGTGGGGGGCGTCCTTCCCTGGGTGGGACTTCGTTGGTGCCACGAGGGGTGATGACTCTCGGGAAGGGGGGCTCGAGGTTAGTGGCAGGAGAGGGAACTAAACAGTCAAGAGCTGCCCTCTGACCCTGGGCATCAAGTGACAGCCTAAGTTTGGGAGGAACCCCCCCCCCCCCATCATGGACATGGTGGTGAGAGTACAAGTGAGGGGTGATGGCCAAGAGGAGCCCCGGGGGTCCCCCAGGAGCCCGCTCGCAGCCCCGCCATGCTGACATGTGCATATGGAGGCCGCCTCCCAGCCCTCGGACCCTCGTAGGGACAGTTGTTGCCCTGAACGGCAGGTGGGAATCCGCGGTGCTGTTGGGGTCCCTCCTAAGTTTGTAGGTCTGTGTACCCTGGAGAATCCTGGATTGACCCCAGGGGGAAGGAATACCATGAGGATTAAAAAAGAAAAACCACGAGGACCTATTTGTCGGGGTCTTTTTGCTTCACACTCTAAGCGCCGGGCAGAGCTCCTGGAGTGCCTGCTCCGCAGGGTCCTCGGGGGTCCAGGGACGGGCCCCAACTCGGTGTCTGGTCCCTCTGAGAACAGCTGTTGCCCCCGGGGAGCTGCAGAGGGAACGTCCTGTTGGGGGTTTTCCTGTGATGGGGGCGAGAAGCAGGTGAGCAGGCCCTGGATGGTCACCTTCGAGGTGGGTCCTTTTCCTGGGTGGGCCCAGAAGGATTGGAAGGCAGTGGTGCCGTTCAGACCCGGTTCTGCCCGACGGGAGGTGGCGGTTCTCAGGGGGTCGGCCTTGCCCTGTGGATCCTGAGATGAGGCCGTGGCCGCGTTGGCGGTCTCAGGGCCTGGATGTGCTAGGCTGGCTCCCGGGAGCCGTGTCTTATGAATTTGTATCGCCACACGCTTTCCTTCTAAACCCAGTTTCCAAACGGGCCAAGCATCCGAATCATGGAATAGCTGAAAAATGCCCACCTCCAGGCCCATTCCCAGAGGCTCTGGGGGCCCGGGCATCTGGCAGGTAACAGTGCTGTCGCCACTGGCCCCTGTGTCTGTAGATCCATGAAACCCGGATGTCTTTTGGCCACAGCTGAGTTTAAAAAAGAGGAAGAAAGGAAAAGAGAAGCATCTGGGGCCTCAGCAGCTTCCCCCTCTCTGAGCGATGACACAGCCCCAACTCCGCGGTCACCTGCCGCCCCCCGCCCCGAGCGTGTGTTGAAAATGTAGGTTCTGGGCCCCACCCTGGAACCACTGCCCAGGCCTGGTGTCGGGTGGGGCCTGGGCGAGCATTTAGACACACACCCTGGGGCTCTGGTGCCAGAGGCCCGGTGATGGCACTCACGTCAGGCGGTGGCAGCCACAAAGGGGCTGTGCAGGGCCGGCCCTGAGCATCCCCCACGCTCACAGATTCAGCTGTGGGGGCCCCAAGGAGGACCTCAGGACTCCCTTTTAGGATGGACAGGACGGGGCTAAGACCCCCAGGTTTACGCCTGCCTCCCCCGCCTCCTGGGTCCTGCCAGGCTCCTGGTCCTCCGAGGCAGGGCCCACAGGATGCTCACTGCCCTGCAGGGGCTGGAGCAGACAGTGGAGACGTGGCGGTCATGAATAATTCAGTCCAGGGTCACTGCAAGATCACCAATTAAAACAGGATCCCGCTAACTTCTGACACAAAATCAATGCTGTGAACATCAGCAGGAGCAGCCAGGGTGGGGGCTTTGATGTGCCCCTGAGGGCTGACCACGTGGCCTGCTCTGCACACCGCAGCTCTGTGCAGACCCCCTCCTCGGTGGGCCCAAGGGGCTTGGGAGGGGCTGCGCCCTGAGCATCCTCTCTGGCGTGGCCTGGGCTGGGCTGGGGGTGTCTCTGCAGGTGGGGAGACGCCTCCCTGGAAGCTTGGTTCCCTGGTCTGGGGCAGGGCATCTACCCTGAACGTGGCCCTGTGTTTTCAGCACAAGCCGCTCAGCTTTGGGGCAGACGGGCTTAGACTCCCCGAAGGCCTTGCGTTGTCACGTCCCATCTGAGTTGCCCGATGGTGCCCTTGTTTCCTGCGTGTTTGTTTCGCAAACGGAATCGAGTCGGAGTCGATTTCCTTCCAGATGTCGTCACACCCCATGGTGGAGTGTGAACGGGTGGCTTTTCTGGAAGAGAGAGCTCATCTGCCAGCACGTGCTCGCCCCTGCCCGAGCTCGTCCTCCGCGCGGAGCGGGCTGTGGCTGCTCACGGCACCGAGGGCAGGCAGGCAGGCAGGCAGCCGCCAGCTCAGAGGAGGTATGGTCGAGCCGTATGGTGGCATGTCGCACAGCCATTAAATGCAACGTCCAAATCCAAGGGTTCATCATGTGGGGAAATATTGTCATATTGATAACATTTTTTTTAAATGAGTTAAAACGTTTATTTCAGGTTCTCTCGCTCTCGCTCGCTCTCTCTCTTTTTTTTTGTATTTTTAGTTTCTTTTTTTTGCTGCACAGGCAGTATGTGGGAATCCCTGGGCCAGGGATTGAACCTCCGCCGCACAGCAGCAACCAGAGCCACAGGGTGAGCACACAGGAGCCTCAACCCGCTAGGCCAGCAGAGAACTCCCTGATAACATTTTTAAAGGCATTAAAAGAGTAGATAAAGTCAGTCTTATTTTGGTTGAAGATGAGAAAATAAACACCACATACCTGAACGTGTGTCTGCGCACGTGTGCGGAGTCCTCAGGGATGTGTGTGTGTGAGACTGTGTGTGACTCTGGGTGTGTATGTGTGTCTGTCTGTCTTGTACGGGAGGAAGAATTTTCCTTCGCCCAGTTTGAGTCTCTGGCTGGACCTAAAAATGCAACGGCTATAAGATAATGAACAGCAGAAAATGTTACCGAATTTTCCCAAATGCATGATGCGCCTTCACAGGAGAAGGACGTTACGGGGTGAGCAGGGCTGGGCGTTTTCACACCTTTTAGGTAAAGGACTGAGCTTGCCAGGAGCCCACAGGATGCAGGGTGTGGAGCAGGCGCGGGAGGGAGGATGCCGCTAGCAGGCGGGTCAGGTGGCTGCGGTTGTGTGTGCGGACCTCTGGCGCTGCGCCCCGGCTCTGGGGTCGAGACCGTGTCCCGTGTTCTTGGTGCTGCGGAGGAGGGTGGGGGCGCTTTGCCCCCGGCTTTGGGCCGGGGTGGGGGGGGTGGGGGGGTGCCAGTGTCCCTCTCCCCCCCATGTGTCTTAAGTGCCTTGGATTCGAAGGAATCAGTGCATCAGTGTGTGAAGCAGCCTATTTGAGGTGACACTGCCGCTTCCTTCAGTCCGAAGATGTGTGTCCTGTGCCAGATCGTGAGAGCGGTCGGTTCTGGGTGGCAGGGTTACGAATACCTTCAATTTTCTTCTGTGTTTTAAAATTTTCCATAATAAAAATGCAGGTTTTAAAAGGTGTAATGCAAAAAGAACCTGTGGTCGTAGGCGGGTCCATCCCCTGTGTGCTGGGGAGCTGGGCGCGGGTGCCAGGGGTGGGCACAGGCAGGCGCCTCCTCTGCAGCTGTTTTGTGCTGGTGGAGGGCGGGGACCGAGACGCCGCCCGGATGAGTGTCCTGTAGCCCCTGCCGCCCTGGGGTGGGCTTGGCGGAGCGGGGCGCTCCCGCCTGGCCTCGAGCGCCCTTGTGCCCCTGGGGTCCAGCACCGCCCTTCTCCTGGGGCGCCTTTGGGGTCCCTTCGAGCCCCCGCTGCTGAGCTCGCTCCCGTTCACCTCCCCGCCCCTACCCCGACTCCGTGGCTTCTCTGGCCTCCTGTTGCCCCTCATCTTCCTCTGCTTCTCCTTCTCCTCACCTGTGTTTTCTTTTTCTTTTGCAAAAATTATGGTGAAATATATATAACATGACATTTAATTGTTTAAAACATTTTAACCACTTTTTTTTGGTCTTTTGTCTTTTTAGGGCTGCACCTGCGGCTCAGGGAGCTTCCCAGACGAGCGGTCCAATCAGCTGTAGCTGCCGACCTCCACCACAGCCACACGAGCCAATGAGCAAGGCCAGGGGTCGAACCCGCGTCCTCATGGTTCCTGGTCAGGTTTGTTAGACACTGAGCCACGACGGGAACTCCTGTGTTAACCATGTTTAAGTGTGCCATCCCGCGGCATTAAGTGCATTCTCGCCACTGTGCAGCCAGCACCACCATCGTCTCCAGAACCCTTCCCATCTCCCCAGACGGGCCCTCCGCCCTGTTAAGCTGCAGCTGCCCGTTCCCCTCCCCCAGCCCCTGGCCCCCACCCACTTTCTGTCCCTATGTCTTTTTCTTTGTCTTTTTCGGGCCACCGCCGTGGCATATGGAGGTTTCCCAGACTAGGGGTCTAATTCCGGCCCATACCACAGCCACAGCAATGTGGGATCCAAGCCACATCTGCTACCTACACCGCAGCTCAGGGTAATGCCAGATCCCCAACCCACTGAGTGAGGCCAGGGATCGAACCCACAACCTTATGGTTCCTAGTTGGGTTCATTTCCGCTGAGCCACGACGGGAACTCCACTCTCCGTCTCTGTGAACGTGCCTCTCCCAGGCCCGTCCGGTGGGTGGAATCATAGAGCATTTGTCCTTCGGCGTCTGGCTTATGTCACTGAGCATCATGTCCTCGGGTTCATCCGAGTGGGTGGCCTGTGTCAGAATTTCGTTGCATTTTAAGGCGGAACAATACCCACTGTACGGCCGGACCCATCCTGTCTCTCTTCCTCTCTTGGTGGGCCTTTGGGGAGCGTCTGCCTCTTGGCTGTGGTGAATAACATGCTATAAACCAGGGGGAGCAAATACCTTTTCGAGGCCCTGCTGTCAGTTCTTTCGGGTGTGTCCCCAGGAGCAGAATTGCGGGATCGTATGGGAATTCTGTTGAGCTCTTTGGCGGAACTGCCGTACCGTCTCGCATTCCCGCCAGCAGCCCGTGACGGTTTGGAGGAGGGGGCGCGTCCCGTCACCAGCTCAGCTGGTCTGAGACAGGTCCGCCTCCAGGAGTCAGAATTACTGCTCGTTGGGGTTTTGTTTGCTTGTGGGACTTACCTGTAGCAGAGCCTGGCCAGGCCCGAGCGAGGACTTGGCCCCAGGGACAGGGAGGTCTCAGGGTCTCTTTGACCCCTCAAGGACCAGAGGCCCCGCAGAGACCTCGAGTGGCCTTTCTGTGCTCCCGGGTGGGGTGGAGGGACGGGGGGGAGCGGCCGCCTTCCCCACCGTATCCTCATTGAATCCGAGTGGCTCCTTAGTTGGTGGGGCCAGTGCACACTGGAAACATGGAGCCCCCTTTCCAAACATTGTTAACCATTTCAAGACCGAGCTGGACCCACTGGGCGCCCTTCGGATCAGGGGGCTCTGAGTGACGGGCCACCCTGGTTGCCCTAGGTCACGCTCAGGTAAGCAGACCCTGCAGGGTGCTTTGTAAAGGCCGCCCCCGGGCCACGTGGTAGGTGTGACTGCTCTGGCCTCACCCGTTTGCGTGGACCCCAGGCACTCGGGTTCCTCCTGCCTGTCTGGCAGCTCTGGTCTCTCCCCGGGCCACACATGTGGCCGCGTTTCCCTGACGGATCACCTGCAGGCTGCGCTGGTCCGCGTGACCCCTGCAGCCTCCTCTCTCGTGGCCGGGGCCTCAGGTGAGCAGCTGGAAGGGGGGTGCTGGGCCACCACCCTGTCATTGTGGCCTTGCCTTAGGAGGCCTCTTGTCCTCAAGGAAGCTGGCACAGGCGCCTCCAGAGCGTGGGTGTTCTGTGTTCCAAGACAGCCAACGTCGGAGGCTCTCTGAGGCTCGTGTTCCAGAACTTACCCCTGCGGCCTCTGCCCCCGCCCCGAGCCAGCCCGTATCTGGGGATGGGCTGCAAGTCCTGGGGCTCTTTTATTTCGAGTGGCCATAAGCATCACGTGGAAGGAAGTGTGTTTTTAGTGCAAAGCAAGTGTCTTTGAGTCCCCCTGGCATTTGCCACCCGTCGCCCACAGGAATAACTAGTCCCCGTCCAGCTCCCCACGAGAACCCTCTGCGGCCTGCCCCCTGCCCCCGCCCGCTGTGCTCTGTCCCAGGGTTACTTGCGGCCCTGCAAAGCAAGTCACCCGTACTGGCTGCTGCGTCCTCTCTCGGGTGTCCTCACACTGGGCCTCACTGTCCTTCCACCCGAGCTCAAGTCCCCGCGGGCAGGGAGGCCAAGCAAGGAGACCAGGCGGCTTGAGCTCCAAAGACCCAGCTCCCCGATGGGTTCCAGGGAAGCGCTTTTAAAGGCCAGGTGAAGGGGGGGCGTCGGGGGCATGTGATCGGCTCCTGCAGGTCCCTGGTTGGCGGATGGCGAGGGAGCAGCGCGGGGACACGGGCGCCCGCCTCAGTCCTCGGCCTGCGGGCTGGTCTCAGGGCTGCGCGCTCAGGGTCATCGGGTGTTAGCGTCTTCCTTCCGGTGGGGCTTTAGTAGCTGCATGGGACACTGTTATCCGTGTCCTCCAGGGAGGAACTAAGGATTCTGTGACCTGACTCCCCGGCTGATCTAGTGTTTAAATTGTTACTGATTCTCCTGGCCCAACTGTTTTTTTTTTTTTTTTTTAAATGACATATTCACATTCTTTCAATCATGAATTCTTTTTTTTTCTTTTTTTTTTTTGTCTTTTTGCCATTTCTAGGGCTGCTCCTGCGGCGTATGGAGGTTCCCCGCCTAGGGGTTGAATCGGAGCTGTAGCCACCGGCCAACGCCAGAGCCAAAGCAACGCGGGATCCGAGCCGTGTCTGCAACCTACACCACAGCTCACGGCAATGCCAGATCCTTAACCCACTGAGCAAGGGCAGGGGTCAAACCCGAAACCTCATGGTTCCTAGTCGGATTCATTAACCACTGCCCCGCCATGGGAACTCCTCAATCATGAATTCTTGAGCCAGCCTTTTGGAACTCAGGAGATGCCTTGGACAAGAAGCAGGGGAGGACATGGGGTGTCTGTCCCAGGAAGGCCCCAGAAGCCTCCTGCTCAGTTTCATTACACAACAGTGAGGCAGATAGGAGAATGCTAGGAGGTGGGGGGTGGGGAAGCTGAAGGGCCGAGAGAAGGTTCTTGTGAGTGTGCCCATGCGAGTGTGCTCGTGTGTGCACATGTGTGAGTTGTGTGTGGTACACCAGTGTAAGTGTGCGCACTTGTGAGTGTGCATGGGCACACTGGTGAGTGTTTTGTGCGTGTGTGTGCACGTGTGTGCGTGCCTGTGCACGTGTGACCTGCCTGTTTGTAAATATGCCCACATCGCTGGCTTTGGTCCCAGCTCTCACAGCAAGCTTTCTGCGCTGGGCAGAACAGTGAGTCCTTTTCGCCCATCTCCAGACTCCAAAGAGGGGGACCTGTAGCCCGGGGACATTGAAACATAGGGTGTATATTTTTAAAAAAGTCCCCATCCGCATGGCACCACTATAAAGAAATTTCTTGCATCTAACCTGTCTGCTGGTTGCAGCTTCTCAAAAACATTACTGGTGACTTTTTCCCTTAAAGAAGTAATTTGCCTCAAGGATTTACAACCACCATTCATTAGGTTTCTTCCTTATCTTTCGAAGGAACAGGACAACTTGCTTTCTTAATTATTTATAACTGGAGCCTCAGAGCAGGCAAATCTGCTTGGGGAGGGAAATTTCCCCTCCGCTCTCTTGAGTTCTCATGGCTGGATGGGTAATAAAACTGGTCCAAGACAGATTAAGAGGAGGAGAAGCAGGACGTCTTAATTGTGTGCACTGCGGTCTCGGAAATGGGCGCTAAGCAGTGGCTGAAGCAGGCAGCTTTCATGCTTGTAGACAAAGCAACAGCAAATGTATGAGAAATTGCCAAGACAGGGAAACCTCAGCTTTGGTGCTCAATCAATGACCCGAGACAGAGTTTGGGGTTTGGGGGTGGTCCGTTCTTCCCTGTCTCTGGCCGTGAGGGTGTCCTTCCTCGGATCTCAGAGAGGCAGCAGTGTGTGATGGCTGGAAGCGAGATCTTTTTTTTGTTTGTTTTGCTTTTTAGGGCTGCCCCCAAGGCACGCGAGGTTCCCAGATTAGGGGTGGGTCGAATCATCGAATCAGAGCTGTAGCCACTGGCCACGGCCACGTCACATCTGAGCCGCGTCTGCGACGGACACCACAGCTCATGGCAACGCTGGATCCTTAACCTGCTGAGCGAGGCCAGGGATTGAACCTGCATCCTCATGGATGCTAGTCAGATTCGTGTCCGCTGAGCCACGACAGAAACTCCCTTGGAGCAGGATCTTAATTCTCTGCTCAGGAGTGGAACCTGGGCGGCCTGGATGAAAACCAGGAATCCCAGCCACTCAACCGGCTAGAGGCTGAAAGCAGCATCGCCCTGATTCTTGCCCCCATCGAAAGCGAGACTGTTTCGAGGAGGCAAAGACCAAGGGAAGAGTGAGGGTGTCCCCTGAACGAGGGGCGCACCAGAGAGGTGGTTAAGGATACTCTACCGAGTCCTTGTCATCCTTTGGGCAGTTATCGTGTTTTCTCTTTCACACCTGACCAGGCCCAGGGCCCGCCCCGATCTGCGTGTGCATCTTTTGGCCAAGATGGATTCCAGAGCAGAGCATGGTGGGAAGGTGTCCAGAACATGTTACGGCCTGGCCCAACCCCTCCCTTCCTGACCCGGAGCAGTCTTTCTGTGCATGTGTGTTGGGGTCTCTCTGACCCCGAGGATGGGGAGTACGTGACCTCTTGGTCTTTTGTCCAGGCAGGACTTAGCCTCTCTTCTGATCCTGTCGTCACTGTTGTTGAAGCATCCACAGAAGACAAGTACCGGTTGTTTGCCGTGTGCCTGCTGCTATTTCGATCTTGAAGATAGGCGGGTGGCTGGTTGTCAGTGTCTGTGCTGGAGCCCACCTGTCTCCTGCCTCACCCTTCGCAGGAGAGATTGATTTCCTGCTCAGACAGAAAGGAGGGCCAGGGTGTCCCTCTTGCAGTGACCACTTCTTACATAACTTTAGTTCAAAATAATCAACATGCCTTTGTGGCTTATTTGGGGGGTGGCCCTGAGCCCCCAAACCCTCCAGTTTCTAGGAGTCAAGAAGCCGCACCTTCTTGGGCCAGGCATTTCCTGGCCAGGATGGATCCCCAAGGAGTCGCTGGCACATGGGGTGGGGCAGGACGTGGACCGGGTCCTCCCCCTCTGCAGGCGGCCCGGCTCAGGCGCAACTTTGATGCCCCATCAGCCGCTGAGGCCAGCAGGTCTGCCAGGAAGGAATGGCCCAGGACGCGAGGTGGAGGCTACAGCTGGCTCCAGGCATCCCAGGCTCGGCTGCCTCGCTCCTGGGCGGGGCTGTGATGTAACAGGCAGGAGGTATTTTGGCTTCCTGCACATCCTGTTCCTGGGTCACAGCTCCCAAGCCTCTGTAATTCCCATAGTGGTTAGAGCTGTGGGGCATCTTTTGTTATAATGTTTGGTTTTATCCGCAGGTCCTGAAATAGCTCTGGACCAGTAAAGGTGAAGTGGGTGTCTTGTTATTTTTCACAGACCCTTCACCCACACCCGGGGTTTTGTTTCGAGCTGACTTTGGAAAGCCCCCAGGTAACCTCAGGATGGGGGCTGGTTGCCAAGGGAACCACCCTGTGGTTAGAGGCACATTTCATCCTCCTCCTTCCCACCTCCGGGGAGGGGAAAGGGCTGGGAATTGAATTAAGCGTTGTTGGCTTGTGATTGAATCAATCACGCTGATGTGATGAACCCTCTGGAAAACCCCCCAAAGGACTGGATTCTAAGAGTTCTGAGAGCTTCGGGGTTAGCGAACAGGTGGAGGTGCTGGGAGGGTGGTGCCCCGGGGTGGGGGGCATGGACGCGCCCCACCCCTGCCCCAGACCCTCCCCTGTGTGTCTGTTGCATCGGGCTGTTTCCAAGTTGTATCTTTATAATAGACCCGTAAGCCGGCACTGTTTTCCTGAGCTCTGCGAGTCATTCTAGCAAAGTAAGCATCGTGAGGAGGGGGCTGGGGAACCTGGCCTGAGCTTCGGAACAATCAGGTTACAGCTGCTGGGTCAGAAGCACAGTGGATGACTTGACCTGAATTTCTCCTGGAGGCTGAAGTGGCTGGGAGCCGACCTGGGCTGAGCCTTGAACCTGTGGGGTCCAACTCCATCTCCAGGCTGACGGTCTCAGAACTGAGTTAAGTTGCAGGACACCCAGCAGGTGTCTGGAAACGCACCTGCAACCTGGTGTCAGAAGTGTTTGTTGTCGAACCTGAGTTCAGGAGCCAGATGCACAGGAGGCCAAATAACCCCAAACGTCGGAGTCTGGAACAGAGAAAGGGGGACTTCAGGGCCCAGCAGGGAGAAAGGGCGGCTCGTGCTCAAAGACCCCAACTCCCTTGGAGTTCCCGTTGTGGCTCAGGGGTAACAAATCCAACTAGCATCCATGAGGATGTGGGCTTGATCCCTGGCCTCGCTCAGTGGGCTAAGGGTCTGGTGTGGCCATGAGCTCTGGTATAGTTCGCAGATGTGTCTCAGATCCTGCATTGCCATGGCTGTGGTGTAGACTGGCAGCTGCAGCTCCCAGTTAACCCCTAGCGTGGGACCCTCCATCTGCTGTGGCCCTAAAAAGACAACCCCCCCGCCCCAAAATCCAAACTCTCAGATGGTTTTCAGGGAAGGGTTTCTAAAGGCAACGTATGGGCCTGAGGGCTGCAGGGGTGTGGCTGTCCCCTGATTGGTTGTGGGTGGGGCTCCAGGAACCTCATTCGTCAGCTGGGTGTGGCTTTCTCCTGATTGGTTGTGGGTGGGGCTCCAGGAGCCTCATTCGTCAGCTGGGTGTGGCTTTCTCCTGATTGATTGTGGGTGGGGCTCCAGGAACCTCATTCGTCAGCTGGGTGTGGCTTTCTCCTGATTGGTTGTGGGTGTAGTGGGTGGGGCTCCAGGAACCTCATTCCTGCAGCTGGGGCCTCAGCTGTAGTCCTGACCTCCACCTGGACAGGGGCTTCCCTTCGGTAGGACAGCTCGAGGGTTGTGCCAGCTGTTCTGTGTATCCCCTGAGGATGAAGCAGGACCCTGCTTTCTGGATGCGCTACTGTTTCTCCTCCTTGGTTTCAGCGTTCCCTTACTCCCCTGATTAGCAGGTGCTTGAATCTGCCCTTTGGGACTCGGGGAAGGTCTAGGAGACTGAAGCCTTCTTGCTACGACCCAGACACGGGATACAGGAGGCCCCTGCTCGGTTCCCTGTGCAGCGAGAGCTCTAGGTGTGGAGAAAAGCAGAGTTTCCTGTTGTTTCTGGCCTGCCGTCCCCCTGTGGCAGTGCGGGCGCTTTGTCCCAGCATGTGCAGCAGGGTGTCTGCCCTCTGGTCAGGCCCGTAGGGGTGCCACCCTGTGTCCGTCCGTCCAGCACCTGCCCTAGGAGGCCACCCTGTTGCCAGGCACTTGGGTCACGGGAGGTTCCTCTGCTAGGCACGGTCACTCACCAGCTCTGATCGGCTCCTTCCCACACTCCCCAGGACGCCCTGGCCTCTCAGGAGGGGGTCCTGCGGCCAGGACCCCGAAGTTCAAGTCTGCCTCTCCTCGCTCCCCCAGGTCCTCAGTGCTCATTGCTGGCTGCTCCTGTGGCCTCTCTGAGACCCAGCAGGACACACATACTCGGGGGGTGCTACGGCCCCTGCCCCGTGCTCCTGTCTGCTGGACTCTTGTTCAGGGTCCAGCGGCCAAGAGGACAGTCTCAGACTTGGGGTGTCTTTGCTCCAGAAGCTTCCTTTCAGGGTCTTTCTCAGGCGAGCACTGCTGTGGGGATTTGTAGGGCGTGGCTGAACCCATGCCCACCCCCTGAAGGCCAGGCCAGGACTCCTACGGGACCGTGGCCCTCCCTGGCCCAGGAAGCTGTGGCGGGTCTTGAGGAGCTGCTGCTGCTTCTGAACCCGGCCCTCGACAGACTGCCAGACGAATCTTGGCATCTGTTTTTTTTTTTTTTTTCCATTTTTTTGTATAAAATAGTTTTATTTTGTCTTCAACAAGGTGGATTTAGAGACAAAAAGAATATCTTTTTAGCTCTGACTAGCAGAAATGTGAATGCCGTCGGTAACTTCAGAAATGATGGCCCAAACAGGATAGGTGTCTGTCCCAGGTCACAGAGCAGCCGTCAGCAGGGCTGGGCCACTCATGGGAGGGCTTAGCCTACCATTCACCAGCCTGCCCCAGGGCTCCTAAGGTGAGAAAGAAGCACTAGGGGAGCCGGCCCCTCCCAGCCCTGCCATGTGCCGGCCACCCTTCCAGATGCTGGCACGGACCACTTTGTGCAGATGAAGGCACTGAGGCACAGAGACGTGCGGTCACTCGCTGGGAGGCACACAGCTGGGAAGTGACAAGGCTGTTTCGGCTGACGGGCTCCAGACTCCACCGCAAAGCTGACTGCCTGAAACATGACCACGAGCCACGCTGGGGCCTCAGGTCGGTTTCCGTCCTTCAGAGCGCGTTTGCAGAGAGTGGATGTGTCCCGGCCTACTTTGGAGGGAGGCAGAGAATAAACGTCCCGTCGAGGAGGGGAGCCCAAACTGGAGGGCGTCCATCAGAAAATGCTCTTGGCCGCTGGCTCTGCTGGCCTGGGGCCCCAGTGGGTCACTGGCTGTCGGTGGCACGTCAGCACACAGGCCGTGAGCTTCCTCCGCTCTCGTTAACGAAGAGAGGACGCGGTGTTTTCTGTGGTGCTCGGGACTGGCGAGCATCATGGACCCAGAGGGCACGTTTAGGGCCTGATGGGCAGGTGGAGCTGCTGGCTTCGATCCAGGCCTTCCCGCGCTCACCCATCCCCTGTGTCGAGAACCTTCCACAGCAGGCCTCTGTCTTCCAGCAGAGGGACTCCGGGCTCCCTGACAGCGTGTAGCTGGGGAGACGTTTGTTCAGGCTTGGCAGGTAAGTGCTGGAAACTTCCTGCAAAATCATGCAGATGTTGTGAAGTCACCGTCGCAAGGCTGTCTTTTTAATAATGTGATGTTTGCGGTGATTCTGCTACCTGGCTGCAGGCCCTGGGCGGCGGTGGAGCCTGCAGGCCGGGAGGTGGGTGTGGGGCTGCCCCTGCAGCCTGAGCAGCACAGGGAGCCCGACGCTGGCATCCACAGGATGTGCCTTTGGGTAGATACCTGTGGAACCCTTGGGACCGTGGCCCCAGGGGAAGGGACTCACGTTTCCACTGACGAGCAGGAGGGCATTTTGGTGTAGGCTTCATTTCATGAATCATCAGGGGCGCTGAAATGAGGGGGAAAGTCATGAGCCAGCTCAGGGACGTGGAGGCCGGGCTTCCGGCTTCATCCAGGGCTGCTGATGGGGCGCAGGATGGCAGCCACATCCGAGCCAGTCCAAGCCGTGTCTGCAGAAGCAGGGCCGTCCTAGTTGTCTTTCTGAGCTGTGGACACCAGTTGACATTTGCTGTTCAGTAGCCTTGGTTTCAGGGTGCTTGGGATGCGTGTGTGTGTGAGTGTAGGGTTGTGTATGTGTGTGTACCTGTGTATAGTTATATATGTGTGTGTAAACTGAATAGACATTTAATCGGGTTGACTCACCAAAACGTTGGTCTTGTGTGGTTCCGATAGTTCTGTGTGAATGTGTGGGTCTGTTTCATATTACATTTCTGAAATGTTTGTTTTCTTGACTATAAATTATGTTAAAACTCCTGCGAGAATTTGGAAAGCAAAGAAGGGTTTAGAGAGGCAAGCAGATCCCCAGGCCTTCAGTGCCTTGTGATGTCCCTCCCATCTGTGGGTGGGTGTGCTTCGTGCTCATTTATTCAGAGAGTATTTGTTGCACTGGGTTCCTGCACAGACTCCAGCCCTTAGGTCCCTGGCTCTCCACCCCCCTCCCTAGAGGCTTGTGCTGGGGGCTCCCGCCCCCGCCTGCCCCCCCCACCGCCCTCCCCTGCCGGACCTTCTCCCCTCTCCAGTGCCCTCGCTTTCTTTCCCTGCCCTGGTGTTGATGCCCAGCAGGCCACCTCTGTGGGCAGCATCTCCTCACTGGCTGGTTCTCAGCTGAGTTCAGCCGGTGGGAAGAGAGAGGTCCAGTTTTCCTCCTGGCTTCTCTTCGCTTTGCTGCCAGATCTTGGGCAGAATCTCCCCTGAGCAGCCCGCCCTTCTCACTTCTGCATTTTGTGTCCCGTTAGCCTATTCTGCCCCCACCCTCCTGTGCCGCACGGGTGGGATTCACTCGGAGGGTGGCAGAGACTGGCCTCGGCTGCCTCTCCGTCGTCCTCCACGTGGGTGTTTGACCCTCTAGGTCGTAAGTACACCAGAGACTCTTTGTCGGGGCCTTTGGGGTGAAGTCTCTTTCCTGGGGATGCAGCCCTGATCCGTCGGTGCGCTGCTGCTCAAGTATTCTCTTTCCCACACGACCACCACCCAGCGCCCCGGGCCATGAGCATCTATGTTCCCGGGTTGTTAATACCTGACAAAGCACGTGGGTCAAGGGTAGGTCGCCTAAGCGTGACCTGATGTGACCTGATGTGCAGGTGGCTGTTCTGGCTGGAAGCCACGCCCCCAGTCTGGGGCCCAGAGGCCTGGAAAAGGGTGTGGGCTTTTGGCCTCTGAAAGGCAGCGACGCCTAGGGAAGGTGACGCCAGGGGGCCTGGGGGAGGGGTATGTATCGGCTGGGACCCCTCCCTCCCACGGGGGACAACCCCGGCCGGTTTCTGTCAACCCAGAGTGACAGGCAGGTGTCGGTATTCTCATTCCATCAGTGAGGAGACGGACGCTCAGAGAGTTAGTGACTTGCTCAAAGTCACACCTTTTATAAATAGTCAAAATGTGATTTGCAGCCAGGCAATTCACATTTTGTGTCTTTTAAAAAATTCTCCGGAGTGCCAATGATATAACTGTCATCAGCTTGCTCTCATTCTGCCTGTCCCTGGGGTCCCATATCCGATTATCTGATGTGACTGCAAAACCCCCACGGGTCTCACATGTAACAGCAAAGCATCACAGGAGGCTGCTGTGCCCTCCCCAGTGCTGTGGTCTGGGCGCTTGCATCCGCCCAGATTCACACGGTTGAAACCCCACCCCAAGGAGGTGGGGTTTCGAGCCTGTGGGGGGCGATCAGGGCCCGCGGGTGGAGCCCCGTGAGTCGGTCGGCATCTTGCGAAGGCGGCTCCAGAGGGTGGGCTCTGCCCCGCCCGGCGCGGGGACAGCGGGAAGGGGCACTGTGCCCCTTGCCCAGACCTGACTGCGCCGCCTCCCTGAGCTCAGACCTGAGCCTCCGGATCTGCGAGAAAGAGCGTCTGCTGTTTCTGAGCCGCCTGGTCCGAGATGTGGGTTATTGTCGCACCAGGGGGCTGACACCGTCTTCCCAGGAACCCAGCCCTGGCTGCCCAGTTACACAGGCCAGTGGAACGGGTTAGTCCAGTAGAAACCCACTAGTCCTCTCGGGGCTTTAATTGTTTGAATATATATATATATTTTAAAGATCCGCCTGGCTGCTTGATTAGACGGTGGCAGAACCAGAGTCGCGTGTGAACACTGCCCAGTGAACAACACGAGATGCTGGGAGGAGAGGGACGCGGCGGGAGGGGCTGGGTGGACCACCTGAGGTTCGTCCTTCCGTGACGGCGGGGGAGCGAGGAAGGGAAGGTTCTCGACACACTGGCCTTGCGGGTCCCAAGGATGCCACATCCTGTGCTTTTTTACTTTATTAAGAAAATTTTGTTTGGGAGTTCCCGTCATGGCGCAGTGGTTAATGAATCCGACTAGGAACCATGAGGTTGCGGGTTCGGTCCCTGCCCTTGCTCAGTGGGTTAACGATCCGGCGTTGCCGTGAGCTGTGGTGTAGGTTGCAGACGCGGCTCGGATCCCGCGTTGCTGTGGCTCTGGTGTAGGCTGGCAGCTACAGCTCCAATTCGACCCCTAGCCTGGGAACCTCCATATGCCGCGGGAGCGGCCCAAGAAATGGCAAAAAGACAAAAAAAAAAAAAATTTGTTTGTAAGGGCCATGGCATCTGGAGTTTCCCGAATCAGAGCTGTAGCCGCCAGCCTACACCACAGCTACAGCAACTGGGGCTTCGAGCCTCGTCTGCCACCTAAAGCACAGCTCACAGCAACCCTGGATCCTTAACCCACTGAGCAAGGCTGGGGATGGAACCCTCAACCTCACGGTTCCTAGTTGGATTCGTTTCCGCTGCGCCTCGACGGAAACTCCCCTGTTCTCTTTTTTTAAATAAAATTTCACCTTGGAATAATTTTACATGTATAGAGACTTTGCAAAGAGAGCAGAGCGTTTCCGTGTACCCTCACCCAGCTTCCCCTCATGCCAACACCTTCTAACACATGGCTTATTTCTTTACTTATTTATATTTTTTATTTTTATTTTTGTCTTTTTAGGGCCACACCCATGACATACGGAAGTTCCCAGGCTGGGGGTTAAATTGCAGCTGTAGCTGCCGGTCTGCGCCACAGCCACAGCAATGCCACACCTGAGCCATGTCTGCGACCTACACCGCAGCCACAGCAACGCTGGATCCTTAACCCGCTGAGCGAGGCCAGGGACGGAACCCATGTCCTCATGGATACTAGTCAAGTTCATTACCACTGAGCCACAAGGGGAACTCTGTTTTTTTTTTTTTTAAATCAAAACGAAGAAACCAGCGCTGGCCCATCACTCGTAACTGAACTTGAGTTTTGGTTGGCACTCACTAGTCTCCTCACTAGTTCTTTTTTCTCTTCCAAGATTCAGCTCAGGGTATGAGGAGTCCCCATCGAGGCGCAGCAGAAACGAATCCGACGAGGAACCGTGAGCCCGTGGCCCACGCTGCCTCCCCCTGCTTACCCGCCGCTTTCCTCTCCCCGCGTGAGGACCCCGGTGGCCCCCACCCGCCACCCCCTGGCCTCCGTGTCCAACTCCCACGTCCATGAAGAGCCGTTTCAGGGCCTTAGCCCACCTCCTGCGGGGAAGCACTTTGCCGACTAGGGCACCGTGTCCGTGTCAGGTTCCTCCATCGTAAAGCCTCCGAGGCTCCAGCAAAACATCATCTTCCGAGATTTGAGGTCAGCTCTCCTCTTCAGTGACCATGTCATAACGGTTTGATTCTTTTGTCACAGTTCGCATTCCATCCTGGAGCCTCCGTCCTCTTGGTTGTTTTTTTTTTTTTTTTTTTAAATTTGCACTTGTAAAAGTTCCGTTTCCCGCCAGACGCGTTCCAGCAACGTCCAGCTGCCTGCTGTCCCCGGCGTGGGCCTTCCTGCTGCCCCGTCAGGAGTCGTGCGTAGGGCGCCTTTTGGCCTCTGGCTCCTTGCACTCGGCTGCTGCGTGTCGTTGTGTGAATCCGTAGCTCCCTCCTCTTCAGCCCCGAGTGTGTTCTTGGGTCCGCATGCACCACAGTTGGTTTGTCCGGGTGTCTGTCCGAGGACATGACTGGTTTTTGGTGGTTCCGAGAATAAGCACCTGCAAGGTTTCGGTGTGAAGACGCCTTGGGGTCTCTGGGATAAGCGCCCACAAGTCTCGCGCTGGGCTGCCTCTCGTGGCGCCAAGGCAGCCTCGGTGGCCACGGGGGAGGTTCTGAGGCAGAAAACAGGAAAGTCACCACTGGCACGGGGTGGGGGGCAGTGTCCAGTGCTGTCCCGCTCGGCCCTGCCATCTGCGGTGAGTGGAGGGTCACTCCTCCTGGGGCCCCTGGAGGGTTCTCCCAGGGCCACCCTTGAAGGAGGAGTTGCTGAGGTGACTGAGCCCTGCGCTGTGATAGGAGTCACCACATTATGGGCTGAGCTTCTGTGGCGGGTATGCTCGGCCTCATTTCCTGCTGGGGAGACTGAGGCACACAGGTCTTGCCGTGGGCGCTGCTGGGCTGGGATGGGGCCAGATGGCTTGGTGCCAGGGTTCCCACCCTCCCCCACATCCCGCCACTGCTGGTGGCCTTGGTGTCAGACGTGGGCGTCTGGAGGTGTCCTCCAGGCAGCGAGGACACACTTTCAGCAGAGGAAGAACACAACCGCCTTTGTCTTCCTGAAAGCGGTGCAGGCTGGGAGC
The DNA here is from genome assembly GCF_016906955.1 of Phacochoerus africanus. Taxonomy (NCBI): domain Eukaryota; kingdom Metazoa; phylum Chordata; class Mammalia; order Artiodactyla; family Suidae; genus Phacochoerus; species Phacochoerus africanus. The sequence goes on from NC_062558.1 coordinate 139,442,573, forward strand.
TGGTGCCGGCACGGCCGCAGCTGCCCGTGTGGGCGTCAGGGCCAAGCTGGCAGGGCTGCGAGGGGAAGGCAGGGTCCCTCAGGCCTGGGTGGTTAACAGGTGTGGGGATGAGGAGGGGTCACTGTGATGCCTCTGGGTTTCTGGCTGAGAGAGGCAGCCATTTCCTAAGATCCCAGGGGTGAGGCGCTGACTTTGACTTGGTGTATCAGCCAGCGCGGCTGCTGTAACAAAACCAGAGACTGGGGGCTTCAGCCGCAGAAAAGGATTTTCTCACGATGCTGGAGGCAGGAAGTTGGACGTCTCAGGGCAGCAGGGCTGGTTCCCCCTGAGGCCTCTCTCCTCGGCCTGCCGATGGCCTCTTCCTCCTGCGTCCCCTCCCGGCCGCCCCTCCTCCGTGTGTGTCTGCGTCCTCATCTCTCCTTATAAAGCCGTCCAGTCGGAGTGGGTTAGGGCCGCATTAGTGACCCCGGTTGACCTTTGTCACGTCTTCAGAGACCGAGTCTCCAAATGCAGTCACACTTCGAGGGACTCTAGGCAAGGGCTTCCGCCTGTGAATCGGGGGGCACACTGTTCAGACTCTAACACTTAGGAGTGGGAATTGGGTGGCATGTGGGATGCACACAGGATGGCATGGTGGTGGCTTTTCAGGCCCGAGGTTAGGAAAACTGGGCTGGCGACTTGGGAGGGGGCAGTTCACAGTCAGAAGGAGGTGGAATTATGAACAGGGCCTCAAGCCCTTCCATCCTCATGTCACGAGGTGATGCTCCCATGAGAGGAGGGGCCTGGCTTCTCTCCTTGACCCGGATGGGACAGGGATGCCATGACCTGTGGGGCTGTCATCACAAGTGGCCCAGCTTGCATCTGGCTTTCTGGGGAGGATGCTCGGGGCCCATCATCCTGCCTCGGGGCAGAGGGAGCAGGAGGGGAGCTGGTCCCTCCAGGTGACAGAGCCGCCCAGCCGAGCCTGGTCCAGCTCCGGACCTCGGGAGAGAAAGAGCAAAACCCTTGTTGTCGCCCCGAGCCCTGCCTCTGGGGGTGGTTAGTTAGGCGGCAGTAGGTACCCAGGAGCACGGCTTTCTCTCCGGCTTCAAGGACTGGAGGAAGATTTATCGTTTGGTGCTTTTAAGCTTAGTTAGGCAGAGACACAGAAGGAGTGAAATACGGTCGCTCGTGCATGGTTTGTGCTCTTCATATGCCTGTCAATTTACGGGCAGAGCAGAGCACGGAGCCAACACTAACCCGAGTTTAGACGTGGCAGATTTTTTGTTTGTTTCTTTGTTTTTGTTTTTTTGTTACTTCTTGTTGTTGTTGTTGTTGCTATTTCTTGGGCCGCTCCCACGGCATATGGAGGTTCCCAGGCTAGGGGTCTAATTGGAGCTGTAGCCACCGGCCTACGCCAGAGCCACAGCAACGCGGGATCTGAGCCGCGTCTGCAACCTACACCACAGCTCACGGCAACGCCGGATCCCCAAGCCACTAAGCAAGGGCAGGGACCGAACCCGCAACCCCATGGTTCCTATTCGGATTCGCCAACCACTGCGAGACGTGGCAGATTTTTAAAAAGCGGTGCTCATTAATCAAACCTAATGGTCTCTGGTGGTTTTATGTGAGTCTCAGAACTCAGTTTTGCTAATTGTCGTCTTCTTAATTTGTGAATCTTCTGTGGAAGTTAGTCAAACGATCTTACCATCTACGGTTGAAACGAGACCTTCAGTGTATACATAGCTAAGGGTAATTTGAAAAAAAGCACATGGAGGGAAGTTTGATTGAATAGACTTTCATAGCCTTGGTTTTCTAAACCGCAAAAGTGAATTACAGTGGGGTGTTTGCACGTGCGCACAACTCTTCATCCGCGGGATTCTGAGCAGTTTTACTGAAACTTGAAATTTAGTCTTGCATTTATTCAGTATGCAAATAAAGCATATAAAATATCCCATCAAGCACTTTAAATAGTCAGCCAAACATATCTTTTTTACTGTTAGATCAGGAAACTCAAATACAGTTCCTCTTTATTGGTTTAATTACCATATTGAATACACAATTTGGTGTAAGCCTATTCTTTTCTCATCAAAGCTTGAAACACCAGCAACTGTTTAGTGGGATTTGAAATTCTGTTCTTTAAGGTAAATAGCTGTGTTTTCTATTAATGCCCTCGTTATTTATTTAGATCCAGGCAGGAAGGCAGCCATGGGATGAAAACATTCATTGGAAGGCGGGTGCCGATGCTCTGTTTGTTTGGTGCTGAACTAATATTGCCGCTAGAAGTTGATTTCATTCTTTCTGTTTGGATAGACACCTTCAAAGCAAATTGCCGACAGCCCTTCTCTTCTTGAGGGGTGGCGATGACACCCTCAAAGCCTTGGCCGGGGCACGTCCCACGCTGGGGCTGTCCTTCCTGACGTGTCAGCCCCCGCTGGGGGTGGGGTGGTGAGAGACCCAGGGCTCCGTCAAGGGCAGTTTGGGTCATCGCGCATAAGGGGGATCCGCTCCAGGAGGAGGTGGCCGTGGGGAGGGGGAGGGGGAGGTCTGGGGGGAGAGGGTGGGTCCAGGTGGACAGGATGCCCCGCCCCCACCACGGCTGCTTCGTCTCAGGCACCTGCACTAGACCTGCCCCCACGGGAGACACATCAACACGTCCCCAGTTTTTTTTAAATGCAGATTATCCCTAGGAGATGTGTGTTGGAGTCATTATGAACATTCCTTGGGCCTGGAGTGGAGAGATGAGAAGAGGAGGGGCCGGGGGTCTGAGGGAGCCTGTGGAGGAGGGGCAGAGCACCAGGCTGCCCCTGCCGTCTGCCCCCAGGTGGGGTGGGGGCGTCTGGCTGGCTCTCTCCTGACCCAGCCCCCATACCCTCCCCACCGTGTCTCCATAGAAACCCCACATCACGTCCGCCCTGGGCGGTGGGGAGACAGACCATCCCATGTCCTCGGGGCTGCAGGCCACCCTCCTCTGGGCTCCATCCCGCTGGTTCAGGCCACCTGCTCCCTTGCTCAGACAGGTCTGCCTTCCAGCTGTGCTCAAAGCTGATGTTCCCGTGGAAACCATTTAAAGCAAACTTTGCTTGGGAACATAAGCCTCTTGGGCAATTAGAGCTCCTTTAATTCTGGTGGTTGGGGGCAGTGCTGGGTCCTTGCCTTCCGGACCCTCCCTCCCTCCATGGTGGATCCTAGAGAAGGTTCCAGAACCTGTTGCAACAGTGTGAAAAAACCTATTGACAAGTTATAATTTTCTGGGTGCTCTGCACGTGTGAGCTTCCCAGGACTCTTGCAGATGTGACATGTCGGATTTTGTTGTTTCTCTAAATGGCACTGCATCTGGTTTAGCTCTCAATCCCCTGGCCGGAGGGCAGGTGGGGGTGGAGTGGGGTCTGGGGATTCCAGAAGCGCCTCCCCTGTTCCCTGGGATCTTATGAGCACCTAGGCCTGGATGAACCCCTCTGCCCCTTGTCCCCTCTGGGATCCAGGCCTGCTCCCTGTCCAGGCTCTCGGGTCCGAGAGAGGCCCCTCTGGAGGCAGGCCTTGCTCACTCCTCTGTGACCCTGAGCTCAGGTGTGGGGCCCTGCCTTCGGTCCTGCCTCCGAGGCCCTGCCTGGAGGCCACCGTCTCCCGGCAGCACAGCCCCTCTTGGCTGAGAACCACAGCCTCAGCCTTTCCATTCCTGGAAGCTCGGGCTCTGTCACTCTCGATGGCTTGGAAGCACCAACACGGGGGACCCTCAGAGGGCGATGAGCGGCTGGGGCCCATCCCTTGGGCCGAGCAGCACGAGGGATTGTTCTGTTAATTACACCTGTTTCCCGTGGCTGCGGGAACAAATCACACAGACGTCACCCCCGACACAGTCCTCACCCTGGAGCTCCAGATGGGCCAGGAGTCCGGAATGGGCCGGCGGGCGGGGGACCACCTCTGCCCCTTTCCAGCTTCCGGAGGTGCCTGCGTTCCTTGGCCGACACCCTCTGCTTCTGTCCTCATCACATCTCAGGCTCTGACGTGGCCCCTGCCTCCTCATGAGGACACAGGCCCGCCGGGTTAGTCCAGGACGGTTTCTGCGCCTCAAGGCCACTCCCATCTTCCAAGTTCCTTCTGCCTGTGAGGTCACACACAGGGTCGGGGTCAGGACGCGGCATCCTCCAGGGCCCTTATTCTGTGACGGCATAACTTGTGTGCATCTCGCCCTGGGCCACACCTGCTCCTCTGCCGGGTTTCCTGGACTCCGCCCGGGCTCCCTCTCTCCTCAGTCTAGACCTTTAGGCCTCCCCTGATCCTGCGTGAGCCCCAACTCTTCCGTAAGGACGTGTAGGCCGGGCCCACGCTTGGCCCACTCCTGACCTGGCCCCTGGCTGCCCCCTGCACCTTCCAGCGGTGCCAGCATGGCAGCATGGTGACCTGGTCCACTTGGGCGCTGCTAAGCCCTGGCCCACGCACAGCCCCTAACTGGCAGCCTCTCCGAATTCGATTTCAGGGTTTAGGCAGAACTGTGGCTGGAGAAGCTGAAATTTGTAGAAGAAACGTCTTGACACTTTGACGCCACTGGTCCTTTGATCCGCATTTTGGGGAGAGGACAGTCTGTGCTCCGTCGTCTGTCAGGGTCCATCTGGGACGTGGGGGGTGGGGCCAGGTGTCCTTGTGCTGTCCAGGCTCCGTGGCCCCATCTGCTCACAGGTGCCAGGGTGACAGCCGCAGCCCCAACTGCCCGAACGTGGGCAGGCGTCAGGGCTGGATTAAAGGTGCTGGGGCGCCGCTAAGAATGGAGTTGCTGTTCTGCTGCGACGTCGTGACTCTCTGATGTCCTCACGTGGGTTTGTGTCAGTGCAGCACTTGCATATTATTTATCAACCAGCTTTGGATTCTTAATCGTGGAAGAAGAGTCAGGCTGAATTTTTTCCAGGAGTCATTCATTCTGTTTTTCAAATTAAATACATGTGTCGGCTTAATCCAGAAGCCAGGGGCTTGGACGACCTGGCCCCCATGGGGAGCTTCTGGTTCTGAGGGCCCGCGGGTTTGGGCTAATTTGGGGGCTGGGGGTGGCGTGGGTTAGGACAGCTCCCCTCCCCCACCACAGAGACCGGGTCTCGGGCTCCCCCATGTTCGCAGCCCCCCTTCCTGTCCTGACCGTCTAGTTTTTAGGAGTTAAGCCTGCAGGCTGGACACCGTCAGGTCCAATTATTTAGTGTCTGAGAAATGCGGGCTCATAGAGTCTTTCTTTCTATTATTTGATTTGCACCCGGGGCCTGTCAATCAAAGAGCATCCACATTACTTTTTTGGGGGATGGCTCCACCCAGACTGAGACCCCCCTCCCTCCTCGTAGGCACCCTGACACCAGGTCGCGGGCACCCTGTCGTCAGATGGCAGGCACCCTGTCACCAGGTCGAGGACGCCTCTGCGGGGAGGAGCACAGCCTGGTGGGCAGGGCGAGGCACCACCCCCGCCCACGGTCTGGGTCCCGAGGCCCAAGACCCGCACCTGCGCTTGGCTCTCCCTGCAGAGACGGACTGTCCAGGGATTGGAGGAAACGCGCAGGCCAAAGCCCCTGGGAAAAGTAGCGCCAGGTTAAAAGAGCCAGGGCTGCTGCAGTCTTGCGGTGGTTGTGGTCGGAAGCGCGGGTGGGCAAATTAGGCAAAACCAGAAAAGTTAGGGCCAGTCGTTGTCAGAGCAGAGTCTTCAGCTCGCTTACCAGCGGTTTGTCCTGTTTCTTCCTCAAGCCGCAGTGGGCAGCTTCGATGGCCCTTCCCGTCTCGAGCAGGCGGGCCAGCGGTGGTCTGGGGATGCTGGGGCTGCAAGGGCCTGGGGGGCTGCTGCCCGTCCCAGCTCTGCCAGAGGCCCGACCCGGCTGTTGGGCTATTGTTGGGAAGAATGCCCCTGCCTCCTCCGGGTCCCCCAACCCCCTCCTCACCTGGGGGAGGGGAGCGGAGGGGCCCTGCCTGCTCGCTGGGGCATGAGTCACAGCCGGTGACGCCTGGGTTTTGTCCTGCAAGGGAGTGACTTCCTGATGAAGGTCAGTCTCGTTTGTGTCTGTGTCTCAGCTTTCGGATTTGTTAGAGGTGGGGTGGTCCTACTTTGCAAGGGGCTTTAGGGTTAAATGAGGTTTCTGTCCGCTGAGTGGCACAGAGCCTATTATCAGCTCCTAAGCAATTGAGGTAAGAAGCAACAGGTGCCATCGTGCCCAGTTTTACAGGCGGGGCACCGAGGCCCGCTTCTAAAGCTCATGCAGCTTAAGGTGGAAACAGATGAAATAAAATGTGGACTCAAACCTGTGTGGCCGTCGGCTTTGGCGTCGTGGGCGGAGCCCGCCTCTGCTCTCCCAGCATCTGTGTTGGGAGGGGCGTCAGGCCCTGGGCTGGGTGGGGGCTGCGCAGGATCCAGGAGAGTTTGGGGTCTTATCAATATATGATGGGGATTCATTACCCTTTCCACATAAATCCCGCCCCCCTTTTTATTGTCGTTTTAGGGCTGCACCTGCGACACATGGAAGTTCCAAGCTTGGTGTCAAATTGGAGCTACAGCTATAGCTGTCGGCCTACAGCACGGCCACAGCAATGAGGGATCCGAGCCGCAGCTGCAGCCTACACCACAGCTCACGGCAATGCCAGATCCTTAACCCACTGAGCGAGGCCTGGGTTTGAACCTGCATCCTCATGGATGCCAGTCGGTTTTGTTACTGCTGAGCTCTATCGGGAACTCCATAAACTCCTTTTTAACTTTTTTCCTTGCTCTGCTCCGCATTTGGAATGTCAGCCCGTCTCTTCTTGTTTTCCTGGAAAACCAGGAAACCACGTGTCCCCGTCGTTTGGAGCAGGAACCTCTCCTGGGCTGGCGTGTCTCCGTAATACAAACAGAAGAGCTCTTAAAATTAACAGGACATCCGAGACTTAGGTTTGCTGTAAACTTTCCCCAGGAACACGGTCTGCATACAAACGCCCAGGCTCCAGATTTGGCGAGCATCCTTTAAACACCTCTGCCGCGGCAGGCGGGGGCTGGGCACTTCTGTACCCTCACTCCTGTCACCTCAGCTCAAGTTCGGGGCAGTGGGCACAGGTGTTCCGTGTTCCCCGGGGGACAGGGCACGGGCCCTGTAGGGAGAGGTGCTGAGTCGGAGTGATAGCCCAGCCGAGGGGTTGAGGAAGGCTGTGGGCATCACGGGGGCCTGGGAGGCCCAGCCAAGTGCTGGTAGGGCTGGCAGGAATGACAGCGGTGGCAAGCCTGATCCCATGGCGCCCCCAGCCGGGTCCTAGGATAGGTGATGGGCAGGGCCAGCAGGCCAGTCCAGTTCCAGGACAGATGATGTATGGGCTTCATTCAAAAAGTCAGAAGGACATTCGTGCAGAAGACACTCCAGTGCTGGGGCTGCAGCCGAGTCAGAGGACAGATGTGGCCAGAATTCGGCCTCTGTCACCCCAGCCCGGCTGGGGCTCTGTACACCTCATCGTCTGCTGGTCCTCAAAGGTCTGGAGGCGTGTGTGTCTAAAATGCAGCTTCTGGAAAAAGCACCCGGCCTCACTGGAGGCTGATCCTCCCCAGGTCTGTTCGGTGGGCGAACACGCAGAGCGCAGGTTCCAGGTGTTGGGAGACCAGGTCTGCAGGGGTTTGAAGCCACCAGAGATACCACGGGGTGGGCTCTTTTGGGACTTCACATGTGCTGTGCACTTTATAGGTCAAAGTTGTGGAAGGTGTGGTGGACAAAAATGTGTGTTCCCTGTTTTCAGCATTTCTGGCTCACGCCCAGCAGGGCCAGCCTGTCAAATGGGCACAGCCCACTGGTCAGCCTGGAAGGGCCAGGGCGCACAGGGACCACAGTCCGAAGGGACGGGCGCACTTGACCACACTTTCCGGGAGATGCCTGGACTTGACCTGGCGCGTGCTGTGGCTCAGGTGGGGACCTCGGTGCCCAGGCCTGTGGGGGCTGTCTTCGTCTCAGGATGACATGCTGGCCACTGTTCCACCCCTCCCACTGCAGGCAGAGCTCCCCTGTCACCAGGAGGGACCCAGCAGGTTCCCAGAGGCTGCTGGGCAGGCTGGGTGTTGGGTAGGACTTTTGGTAAATGAGGTTTATGTGCTTCTCTGCAGAGTCAGACTTTCCGCAGGACAGAGGTTTTATAGAGGAAAGATCTGGAACCGTCCCCTGGGGGAAATGAGATCCAGAATCTAGACAAGGACCTAACCAGTTGGAGCTTGAGAAGAATCTAGATGAGGGGGAAAAAAAGCCTCTTTAGTGCAGAGGACAGAGGCTCATAACGAATAAATGTTCAGTAGAAAAAGAACATTTGATCACCATGCTCCAAGTTGTACAATATCAATTATTCTTGGGGCGAAGTTCTGGAAGGCTTTCCACCAAGAGGACTGCAGCTACCTCTGGGTGCACTTGCAAGGGCCTGGTCGAAGCAGTTTGTCTGTTCTTAAGAATTTCTAAAATCAGCATCCACTTAGGGAAAGGAGGGCCCTGTGCAGATGGGGAGAGCCTGGGGGAGAGCCTAGGGTGTCCTCTTGCAATTGAGCCAGGAATAGAGCCGCTGGCGAGTTGCTTTGGCTACAGTAACAGCTGGTCCCACTTTCCCTGCTTCAGAGTCCTGCTTTCCCGAAGTCCAGTTGTCTGGGAAGGTCACTCAGTGGCCAGGCTGCCCAGGGGCACCCCTGCCCTCACTGACCTGCGCTCTGGACTCTGTAGGGCATGTAGCTAGGAGCCTGTGTACTTGACAGGTGTGTGTTCTGACAGTTCCCAGACACCAGCAGAGGAGGGCCACTCAGGATGTAGTCACAGAGGAGGGGAGGCTAGGAACTGCCCTTGACCAGAGCAGCCAGCGAAGCCTGTAGTGAGGCCTGTGGGCAGACTCAGTACAGAGTCTTTGGGTGGTCTCGAGCCCTTTCTACTCACTGTGTCCACCTACAGGGCGAGGAGGCCGAGAGCAGGTCAGTTGTGACTCCTGGGCAAGCTGGCTGCCTGCAGAATTCATTGCCTCCCCTGTTCTTCCAGGCCCGGATACTGGCTGAGTCTTGGTCTTTAGTTATTAGAATATTTAGACCATTTACATTTAATGTAGTCGCCAATATATTTGGAATTAAATCTCGTATCTTGTTTTCTATTTCCCATCTCTTTGTTGTATTCTTTGTACCTTCTTGCCTCTTTTTTCTGACTTCTTTGGGATTATTTGAGTAGCTTTAGTATTTAATTTTTTTCTTTCTTTTTATTGAGATATAGCTGACATAATGTATTCGTTTCGGGTGTACAGCATGATTCAATATTTCTAGAAATTTAATTTTATCTGCATTATTTGCTTATTAATTTTTTCTTTCTTTTCTTTTCTTTTCTTTCTTTCTTTCTTTCTTTCTTTCTTTCTTTCTTTCTTTCTTTCTTTCTTTCTTTCTTTCTTTCTTTCTTTCTTTCTTTCTTTCCTTTCTTTCTTTCTTTCTTCTTCTTATTTTGAGTGGCTCTATGATTTGCATATGGTGTAGAAACGTTTCTTTTTGCCTGAAAAGTTCCCTCTATGTGTTTATAGTATACTTCTGCTAGAGATGCATTCTCTCAGCTCTTTTCTGTCTCAAAAGTCTGTGTTTTGCCTTCCTTTTTCAAAGATATTTTTGCTGCTGAGTATAGAATTCCAAGTTGACATTTTTCTTTCAGCATTTAGTGAAAGAAAAATCCATTGTGCTCTGGGTTTTATAGTTTCTGATAAGAGCTCTGCCGTCATTCTTATCTTTATTCCTTCACACATGGTGTGACTTGTTTTCCTCCGGCTCCTTTTAAGATCTTTTCTTTCGCACTAATTTACAGCAATTTGATTATGACGTGCTTGTGTTATTTTAATTAATCACTTGGTTTATTTATTGATTTATGTTTTCTCCGCTTGATGCTTGTCCAGCTTCTTGGATCTGAGGGTTTTTACATGTCACCTAATTTGGATCACTTTCAATTGTAATTTCTTTGAATGTATTTTCTGTCTCCCTTCCCTTTCCTCTCCTTATTGGACTCCAGTCACACATATAGTATACCACTTTATATTGTTCCAAAGGCCACGGAGCCTCTCTTCATATTTTTTCTGTGTTTCATTGTGTATACTTTTTACTGCTTTGTGATTGAGTTCATTGTTCTCTTTTATGGTGTCTAATCTGCCCTTCATTTCATTTAGTGAACTTTTAAAATTTCAGATGTGTTTTTCATGCCTAGAAGTTTTTGTTTTTGTTTTTACAGCCATACCTGCAGCATGTGGAAGTTCCTGGACTAGAGGTAGAATTGGAGCTGCAGTTGCTGACCTACTCCACAGCCATAGCAACACTGGATCTGAGCCACATCTGTGACCTACGCCGTGGCTTGCAGCAATGCCACTGAATGAGGCCAGGGATTGAACCTGCATCCTCACAGACACCATGTTGAGTTCTTAACCTGCTGAGCCACAGTGGGAACTCCACGTCTAGGAGTTTTATTTGGGTCTTTGTAAAACATTTTCCATGTCTCTTCTCATTGTGGTCCTGTTTTCCTTTACTTCTTCAGTACATAGAACACATTGATAATAGCTCTGTTAATGCCCTAGTCTGCTAATTCGGTTTTTTTCCCCGTGTTTGTTGCTAATGATGGATTTCTCTCCTTGTTACATGTCACACTTCCCTGCTTGTTTGTATGTATGGTAATTTTTGCTTTGATGCTGGATATTTTCCATTGAGTGCAGAATTTTGTTTGATTCCTTTAGAGAGTGTTGGGCTTTTCCGGGCTGGTATTTAAGTTACTTATGGATTAGTGTGGTCTTTTTGAGGTTCCGCTTTGAGTTCTTTTAGAACAGGTCTAGGTGTCTTTTATTCCAGAGCTAATTTAGCTCCATTTTAAAGAATGGTCCTTCCGAGATCTCTGCTGAATATCCATGTCTCTCGTTAGGTCTCTCCAATCTGACCGGAGGAAACTGGACAATGTCCAGCCCTGTGTGAGTGACGGAATTGTGTGTCTGACAGAACCCAGTATCATTCTTCCTGGGGAGCTGGTCCTGTCCAGCCTGGTAGGCTCCTTTTTGCTCCACGTGTAGCTTGGTTTTTAGCCAAAGACTCAAGGGAGATGGCTCTCTGTATAGCTCCCTCCTTTCTGGAACGCTGCTCCTAAGTTCTAGCTGCTTCAAGCTCCGTGAACTCTGAGCTCCTCAACTCAGAGAGACCACTGAACCCTGCCTGGGTTCCCCTCAAAAGTCCTGTGGCCCAGAATCAGCCTCAGACAGTGAGTGGGGAGAGTGTGAGGCTCCATCCACTTGTTTCTCTTGCCATAAGAATCATAGTCTTGCACTGTCTTTTGTCCACTTTTTTCCCTGAAAACCTTATGTATATTTTGTCTGCCTTTCTAGTTCTTTAAGGTGGGAGGACAGTTGCAGTAGCAGTTAACCCTTCGAGGGTAGTAGCAGAAGTGCCCGAGAGTTACTCTCAAAGACTGTTCTGAGTGCATTATCATTGAAACGCTCCCTTGTCCTGTCACCGTGGGAGGTGGCAGCTGCCAGAGTTGGCAGTGACTCACCCCTTGTGGGTGTTGGGGAGCCTCAGGGTCCCAGCAGGCCGGGAGCTGGAAACTCTGAGGGCCGTGTGGTTCATCCTTGTGAGGAGAGGGGAGGCGAGGCTGGTGTGTGCATCTGGACACGTGTGGTGCTTCCTCCTTGAGTTCCGTAGGCTTTTACTGATGCCTACAGGTAAGTCTCCAGGAATCTGCAAATATGCCACAGAGGTAGAAAATTCAGAGCTGTATTAGGTAGAGGAACTTCTAGATATATTACTTCTTCTCTCCTTTTTCACAGTTTAGGTAAAACGGTATGTTTTTCCCTAAAAATATGTTTGGTGGCCCTGGGGGCAGCAGCAGTGTAATTTGAAGGTTTGCTAACTGCAGAGAAGTGAAAACTGAACTTAAGCACAAAAGCAAAGCATTCTGCAGTGCAGGTGCTTCCTTTCATTGCTTGTATGAAGCCCTCAAATTCAAGTGTGTGCTGGTTAAAGTCATGAGTGCCGAAGCTCCTGGGTCCAAGTTTGTATCCTGGCTTCCACCTTTGCTGGCTGCTTGATCTTGGGCAAATTGCTTGCCATCTTTTCTAGCCTCAGTTGGCACATCAGTAAAGTGGGATTCTAATAACAAACACCTACAGGGCGTTGTAAAGATTGAATGAGCTGGTACGTGTGACGTGCTGGGTGTCCAGCGAGGGTTAGCTGGGATCCCTATAGACATTGCTGTTCATGGCCATGGCTGTCGTCTCCGTCGGGGTCCAGTCACCGGATTACTTAATCAATGAGGTGAGCCTCAAAGCAATGACAGGACACACGGGCCCACGCAACCCCAGTGGTCCCCAAATGCCTCGCAGGCCTGGCTGCTTCCAGAACACCCCAGGGAGCTTGTCAAAAATACAGGTACCTGCCCACCTCAGCCCAGTTGGCTCAGAAGGCTTGGGGCATGTAGGTGTAACGGGTCCACGGACAATTCTGATCTATGGCCAGGTTTGGAACTGTCTAGTTACACAATGTAAGTTTTTCTTATTTGGTCAGTAAGTATTTAAAAGCAAGTGAAATTTTGAAAACAACAGCAACCACCACTAAATGTGGAGCTCCCCAGTGCTGCTGCAGGTTAAGGATCCTGCAGTGGCTTGGGTTCCTGCTGTGGCATGAGGTTGATCCCAGGCCCAGGAACTTTCACATGCTGCAGGCGTAGCCAAAAAAATACTAAATGCTAGAATCATGATAGTCCAAAGGCTGGAACCCACAGAATTTCTGTCTCTAGCTGTTGGATGAGGATTAGGCATGCTACAATGAAACAGTAAGTTAGATTTTTTTCATTTTTTCAAGGTGCCTCCTCGTTTTGTTTTTGGCCTTTTTTTTTTTCTTTTAGCACCACACCCGCGGCATTTGGAAGTTCCCAGGCTAGGGGTCGAGTCAGAGCTGCTGCTGCCAGCCTACATCACAGCCACAGCAATGCCAGATCCTTTAACCCACTGAATGAGGCCAGGGATCAAACCTGCATCCTCCTGGATACTAGTCAGGTTCTCAGCCTGCTGAGCCACAATGGGAACTCCTCTGCTTTCTGGCTTTTTGAATAGTCACCTTGGAACCAGTGGGCAGAGGCAGGTGAAGAAATCAAAAGAGTGAGTCACATTATCAAACCTCTGAAACCCACATGCGCCTGATGGAGAGGAAGGCGGGGCTCCCTCTAACCGGCTTCAGTGCCCTTAGAACCCCCTTGCCTCCCGTGCAAACCCTCCACAGCCTTTTCTCTTGGAGCATTTTAGAGCAAATCCCAAGCATCACGATTTCTCCCATAAATACTTTAATATCCATTTCTAACAGATAGGGGCTTCAGAAAAACCTAACTAAATTCCATTATCGCATTGAACGGAATCAACAATGATTTCTTAACATAATCTATACCCAGCCTATGTTCAGTTTCCCCCCATTTCTTTTTTTTTTTTTTAATCTTTTTTAGGGCCACACCTACTGCATATGGAGGCTCCCAGGCTAGGGGTGTAATTGGAGCTGTAGCCTACACCACAGCCACAGTAACATGGGATCCGAGCCGTGTCTGCGACCTACACCATAGCTCATGGCAACGCTGGATCCTTAACCCACTGAACAAGGCCAGGGATCGAACCCGCCACCTCATGGTTCCTAGTCAGATTCATTAACCACTGCGCCACGATGGGTCCTCCTCCCTCCATTTCGTAAAAAAGTGTGTCTTTACAGTTGGTTTGTTTTTAATCAGGAGGCAGATGTGGCCTACGCGATGGCTTTCTTTGACCCGTCTGTTCAGTAACTTAATAAACCGCAGCGCCTTCTTCCTCTGCCTCCCTTTGTACGGGGACTCATGACGGACCTGGGGCGTTGGTGCTGTGGCAGCGCCCAGGCTCTGGGTTCGGTGGTCACACTTTGCAGTTTTGTTTGATGTGTGTTATCACTCTGTTGCATGAGTTGGGAGGCGGACTCAGAGTCCAGTTTGGGTCCAGCCTCATTTTTGTCCTTTGGTGAAAGGCTATTTCCCACGGGTGAGTAAATCAAATTTATTTCTCTTTATAAATGTAATTTTTATTTATATTTTTAGGGCTGCCCCTGCGGCCTATGAACATTCCCAGGTGAGGTGATCTGAGCGTTCCGAGTCAGATCTGCCACTGCCGGTCTACACCACAGCCACAGCCACTCGGGATCCGAGCTGCATCTGTGGCCTACACTGCATCTTGCAGCAACACCGGATCCTTAACCCCCTGAGTGAGGCCAGGGATCGAGGCTGCACCCTCATGGATACCATGTCAGGTTCTTAACCTGCTGAGCCACAACGGGAACTCCTGTAAATCAGATTTCATCTGCACATTTCTTTTTCTCGTTCATCTCTATCTCCTCTGCATTCTCTCACACCCTTTTGCAGTTTATTTGTTGGAAAAAACCCTTTTATCGGTCCTGTGGGGTTTCCCACAGCTTGGGTTTTGCTGACTGCAATGCTCTGTGTGTGTGTGTGTGTGTGTGTGTGTGTGTGTGTGTGTGTGTGTGTGTTACATGCTCCCCGTATTTCCTATAAGCTGGTAATTAAATCTAGAAGGTCAATCAGATTCAAGGTCGTGGGGTTTTTGGGCAAGAGGGAGATATATGCACTTCCATTAAGAGGCAATGATGTCTGATTCGCTCTCTTTTATGTTATAGGCCATCAGTGATCATTGCCCAAACCCATTAATTTCCTAGGGATTGAATTTCAAATGGTGATATTATAATTCTTCTTTATTAGATGTGCTAATTCTACAAAAAGAAATTTCTCGTTAATTATTTAATTATAAGAGCAGGTTCATGCAGGAAAGGCGGGATAAATGCTTGATCTGTTTCCTCTGTTTACTGTCTTTCAAACTAATGACTTGGTTCTCTAGCATATTCCAGAGGTGGCCAGTGAGTCCTAAAGACCTATCATTATGAACTGATGGCTTTGAACAGTTGGAGGCATTTAACCTGTTGCAGTTGTAATCTTTACTGATTCGGAAATTGCTCTGTCTTGGGGCTGTGGGAGCATCTTCTCTTTGGATGCCGAGGCCCTTTGACCTGACCCCAATCTCTGGCAGATCTTTGCTTCCTACTAAGTCATTATGTGCCAGGCATATTTTGTGCATTTTCTGTCCTACTGAATTGGACATTTTAAAAGAAAACAGTTTCATTTCTGTGTGACCTAGTATTATAGGAAATACGGTAGTAGGAATGCTTACTGCTGCTAGGTTGGTCCTTGTTTTTATTTATTTTTTTGATGGTTCGGCCAGGAAACACACAGATATTTTTAGAGATAAAGAAACAATAGAGAGTTCCCATTGTAGCTCATGGGTTAAGAACCTGACATAGTCTCTGTGAGGATGTGGGTTGAGGATCCAGTGTTGCCACAAGCTGTGGTGTAGGTTGCAGATGTGGCTCGGATCTGGTGTTGCTGTGGCTGTGGTGTAGGCTGGCAGCTACAGCTCTGATTTGACCCCTGGTCCAGGAACTTCTATATGCTGCAGGTGCAGGCTTAAAAAAAAAAGAAGAATAGAAAGAAACAATAAATTCATAATAGTTGTTTCAGTTAAAATGAAAGTTTTTGGACCTTTTAAAAAAAACAGGCACAAAGTTTATTGTAAACACACGTGGCCAAGCACACGGAGAAGCAGTTTAGGAACAAAACAGCACACTTGAGGGAAGTGTGGCTGCTATTGCTGGTGGGGAGGGTCGCCTGTGGAATTTTTACTTGCGTTTGTCTGTGTCTCCACCTCCCTCTCACTCACGCTGAAAATTCTGTATCCCAAGTACACCAACATAATTATTTATTTGCAATAATCAATAACGTGTATACACAACAGTCTCTACATAATCGGACCTGCAGCCCTGCCACCCCTGCTGCACTGATTCCTGAAGTCGGTTTAAAAGGCTCTGGCAGGAGTTCCTGTCATGGTGCAGTGGTTAACGAATCCAACTAGGAACCATGAGGTTGCAGGTTCAATCCCTGGCCTTGCTCAGTGGGTTAAGGATCCGCCGTTGCCGTGAGCTGTGGTGTAGGTTGTAGGACGCGACTCAGGTCCCATGTGGCTGTGGCTGTGGCAGAGGCCGGCAGCTACAGCTCTGATTAGACCCCTAGCCTGGGAACCTCCACATGCCGTTGGAGTGGCCCTAGAAAAAGGCAAAAAGACAAAAAAAAAAAAGGCTCTGGCAATTCTTTTGTCCTTAGACTATGTCCCACTAGGATGTGCCGTTATCTTGCTGTGAGTTAAGATGGTTTGAAATCATTCCCCCCTAAGACATTAGTTTATATGGCTCAGCTTTGAATTTTAAGGACTGATTTTAAATTTAATTTTGGTTTATAGGTATATAAAATATCTACTGGTTTCCAAAGTCAGATCTGTAAAACAAGGTTATATGCACAAAAATTGAGCCTCTCTCCTTGTTGCTTCAGTTCTCTTCTGCCTCACTCCAAAGTCACCATTAAGAATATCTTTTAATGGCTGTTGTTAAAAAGTCTACAAATAACAAATGCTGGAGAAGGTGTGGAGAAAAGGGAGCCCTCCTGCACTGTTGATGGGAATGTAAATTGTGCAGCCATTATGGAAAACAGTATGGAGTTTCCTCAGAAAACTACGGATAATGTTACCATATCATCCAGTAATCCCAATCCTGGGCATATATCCAGACAAAACTCTAATTCAAAAAGATGCATGCACCCCTGTGTTCATAGCAGCACTATTCACAATAGCCAAGTCATGGAAACAACCTAAATGTCCATGTATAGATGAATGGATTAAGAAGATGTGGTATATATACACAATGGAATACTACTCAGCCATAAAAAAGAACAAAAGCATGCCATTCGCAGGAACATGGACGCAATTAGAGATCATCATCCTAAGTGAAGTAAGTCAGGAAGAGAAGAGAAAGACAAATACCATATGATTTCACTTCTATCTGGAATCTAAAATAGGTCACAAATGAACCTATCTGTGACATGGAAACAGACTCATGGGCAAGATGAATATACCTGTGGTTGCCAAGGCGAGGGAGTTGGGGGAGGGATGGACTGAGAAGCTGGGGTTGGCAGATGTCAGCTGTTATACATGGAGAGGAGAAACTACGAAGTCCTACTGTACAGCACAAGGAACTACAGTCAATATCCTATGATAATCCATAATGGAAAAGAACATTAAAAACGAGTGTATATGTATGTGTGTAAATCACTTTGCTGTACATCAGGAATTAACACAACCTTGTAAATCACTATGCTTCAATAAAAAATCTTTAAATTTATTGATGAAATACATTTAGAAATGTATTTATTATTTGCTTTTAAAAAATTTTTTTTTTCACTCTACAGCATGGGGACCAAGTTACACATACATGTATACATACTTTTTCCTCCCATTGTTGTGTTGCGATATAAGTATCTAGACATAGTTCTCAGTGCTACACAGCAGGATCTCATTGTAAATCCATTCCGAGAGCAATGGTTTGCATCCATTAACCTCATGCTCCCGATCCCTCCGACTCCCTCCCTCTCCCCCCAGGCAGCCACAAGTCTATCCTCCAAGTCTCTGATTTTCTTTTCTGTGGAAACATTCATTTGTGCTGTATATTAGATTCCAGTTATAGGTGATATCATATGGTATTTGTCTTTCTCTTTCTGGCTTATTTCACTCAGTATGAAAGTCTCTAGTTCCATCCACGTTGCTGCAAATGGCATTATGTCATTCTTTTTTTATGGCTGAGTAGTATTCTATCGTGTATATATACCACATCTTCCTAATCCAATTGTCTGTTGATGGACATTTGGGTTATTTCCATGTCTTGGCTATTGTGACTAGCGCTGCAATGAACACGCGGGTGCGTGTGTCTTTTTTAAGGAAAGTTTTGTCTGGATATATGCCCAAGAGTGGGATTGCTGGGTCCTATGGTAGTTCTATGTATAGATTTATGAGGAACCTTCATACTGTTCTCCATAGTGGCTGTACCAGTTCACATTCCCATCAACAGTGCAAGAGGGTTCCCTTTTCTCCACACCCCCTCCAGCACTTGTTATTTGTGGACTTATTAACGGTGGCCATTCTGACTGGTGTGAGGTGGTATCTTATAGTAGTTTTGATTTGCATTTCTCTAATAATCAGGGATGTTGAGCATTTTTTCATGTGCTTGTTGGCCATCTGTATATGTTCCTTGGAGAAATGTCTATTCAGGTCTTTTGCCCATTTTTCCATTGGGTGGTTGGCTTTTTTGCTGTTGAGTTGTATAAGTTGCTTGTATATTCTAGAGAGTAAGCCCTTGTCCGTTGTATCATTTGAAACTGTTTTCTCCCATTCTGTAAGTTGTCTTTTTGTTTTCTTTTTGGTTTCCTTTGCTGTGCAAAAGCTTTTCAGTTTGGTTAGGTACCATGGGTTTATTTTTGCTCTTTTTCTGTTGCCTTGGGAGACTGACCTGAGAAAATATTCATGAGGCTGATGTCAGAGAATGTTTTGCCTATGTTCTCTTCTAGGAGTTTGATGGTGTCTTGTCTTATATTTAAGTCTTTAAGCCATTTTGGGTTTATTTTCATGCATGGTGTGAGGGTGAGTTCTAGTTTCATTGATTTTCATGCAGCTGGCCAGTTTTTCCAGCAATTCTTGCTGAATAGATTTTCTTTTTCCCATTTTATATTCTTGCCTCCTTTGTCAAGGATTAATTGACAGTAGGTGTCAGGGTTTATTTCTGGGTTCTCTATTCTGTTCCATTGGTCTGTCTGTCTGTTTTGGTGCCAGTACCACACTGTTTCGATGACTGCAGCTTTGTAATATTGCTTGAAGTCTGGAAGAGTTATGCCTCCTGCTTGGTTTTTGCTTCTCAGGATTGCTTTGGCAATTCTGGGTCTTTTGTGGTTCCATATAAATTTTTGGATTGTTTGTTCTAGTTCTGTGAAAAATGTCCTGGGTAATTAGATAGGGATTGCCCTGAATCTGTAGATTTCTTTGGGTAATATGGCCATTTTTACAATATTAATGTTTCCAACCCAGGAACATGGAATATCTTTCCATTTCTTTACATCTACTTTAATTTCCTTGATTAATTTTTTATATTTCTCAGCATATAAGTCCTTTACCTCCTTGGTCAGGTGTATTCCCAGGTATTTGATTTTTGGGGGTGCAATTTTAAACGGTATCGTGTTTTTGTATTCCTTTTCTAATATTTCATTGTTAGTATCCAGAAATGTGACTGATGTCTGAATGTTAATCTTATATCCTGCTACTTTGCTGAATTTATTAATCAGTTCAAGTAGTTTTGGGGTTGAGTCCTTAGGGTTTTCTATGTATAGTTGTCATGTTGTCTGCTTATAGTGACAGTTTTATCTCTTCTCTTCCTATATGGATGCCTTTTATTTCTTTTGTTTGTCTAATTGCTGTGGCTAGGACTTCCAAAACTGTGTTGAATAGCAGTGGTGAGAGTGGGCATCCCTGTTTTGAGTGAGAAGGCTTTCAGTTTTTCTCCATTGAGTATTATATTTGCTGTGGGTTGGTCATAAATGGCTTTGATTATGTTCAGGAATGTTCCCTCTATACCCACTTCGGTGAGAGTTTTTATCATGAATGGATGTTGGACTTTGTCAAATGCTTTTTCTGCATCTATTGAGATGATCATGTGGTTTTTGACTTTTCTTTTGTCAGTGTGGTGTATGATGTTGATTGATTTGCATATGTTGAACCATCCTTGTGAACCTGGGATGAATCCCACCTGATCATGGTGTACGATCTTTTTGATATGTTGTTGGATTCGGTTGGCTAGAATTTTGTTGAGAATTTTCGTGTCTACATTCATCAAAGATATTGGCCAATAGTTTTCTTTGTTGATGGTATCTTTGTCTGGTTTTGGAGTTAGGGTGATGGTGGCATCATAGAATGTCTTTGGGAGTGTTCCTTCTTCTTCAACCTTTTGAAAAAGTTTAAGGAGGATGGGCACCAGATCTTCTTTGTATATTTGGTGGAATTCACCTGTGACGTCATCTGGTCCTGGGCTTTTATTTGTAGGGAGTGTTTTTATGATGCATTCAATTTTATTTCTAGTGATTGGTCTGTTCAGTTGGTCTATTTCTTCTGTGGCAGGCTGTAAGATTCTAGAAAGTTGTCTGTTTCTTCCAGATTGTCAAATTTGTTGGCATATAGTTGTTCATAGTATTCTCTTATGGTTTTTTTTTTTGTCTTTTTGCAGTATCCATTGTGATTTCTCCTTTTTCATTTCTAATTTTGTTTATTTTGGTTCTTTCTCTCCTCTTCTTAGTGAGTCTAGCCAGAGGTTTGTCAATTTTGTTTACCTTTTCAAAGAACCAGCTCTTGGTTTTGTTAATTTTCTCTATTGTTTTTGGAATGTCTATTTTATTGATTTCCTCTTTGATCTTTATGATTTCCTTCCTTCTGCTGACTTTAGGTCTTTTTTGTTCTTCTTTTTCTAGTTCATTTAGGTGGTGGGTTAAGTTGTCAATTTGAGATGTTTCTTCTTTTTTGAGGAAGGCCTGTGTTGCTATGAATTTCCCTCTGAGCACTGCTTTTGTGGCATCCCATTGATTTTGAGCAGTTGTGTTTGTCTCGAGGTATTTTTTAATTTCCTTGATTTCCTCATTGACCCATTGCTTTTTTAGTAGCATGTTGTTTAGTCTCCACGTAGTAGGTTTTTTCTCATTTCTTTTCCTGTGGTTGATTTCTAGTTTCATGCCATTGTGGTCAGAGAAGATACTTGAAATCATTTCTGTGCTTCTAAATTTGTTGAGGTTAGCTTTGTGTCCCAATATGTGATCAATTCTTGAGAATGTTCCATGTGCACTTGAGAAGAATGCATATTCTGATTTTTTTGGATGTAGTGTCCTGAAGATGTCAGTCAAGTCTAACTTTTCTATTGTTTTCTTTAGGATCTCTGTTGCTTTATTGGTTTTCTGTCTAGAGGATCTGTCCATTGATGCGAGTGGGGTGTTAAAGTCTCCTACTATGACTGTATTCCCATCAATTTCTCCCTTTATGTCTGTTAATATTTGTTGTATGTATCTGGGTGCTCCTATATTTGGGGCATATATGTTGTCGATAGTAATATCCTCTTTTTTTTTCTTTCTTTTTGCCTTTTCTAGGGTTGCTCCTGCGGCATATGGAGGTTCCCAGGCTAG
The DNA here is from genome assembly GCF_016906955.1 of Phacochoerus africanus. NCBI lineage: Eukaryota > Metazoa > Chordata > Mammalia > Artiodactyla > Suidae > Phacochoerus > Phacochoerus africanus. Next base: position 139,463,668 of record NC_062558.1, read on the forward strand.
GGGTCTAATCAGAGCTGTAGCTGCTGGCCTATGCCACAGCCACAGCAATGCGGGATCCGAGCCGTGTCTGCAACCTATACCACAGCTCACGGCAACGGCGGATCCTTAACCCACTGAGCAAGGCCAGGGATTGAACCTGCAACCTCATGGTGCAACCACGTGGTTCCTAGTCAGATTTGTTAACCGCTGAGCCATGACGGGAACTCTAGTAATATCCTCTTCTTGAATGGATTCTTTAATCATTAAATAGTGTCCTTCGTTGTCTTTCTTTATGGCCTTTGTTTTAAAGTGTATTTCATCTGATATGAGTATTGCAGCTCCTGCTCTCCTGTCATGTCCATTGGCATGAAATATTTTTTCCAACCCCCTCACTTTGAATCTATATGTGTCCTTTGTCCTAAGGTGAATTTTTTGTAGGCAGCAGATTGAAGGTTTTTGCTTTTTTATCCAGTCAGTCACTCTGTGACTTTTGATTGGACCATTCAGTCTGTTGACATGTAAGGTGATAATTGATAGATGATCATTTATTGCCAGTTTAAACCTTGTTTTCCAGTTGACTCTATGATTCTCCATTCTTCCTTTCTTTTTTTTTTTTTGGTTGGATGGTCTCCAGTTATTTTCTGCTTGGGTATTTTTCTTTTCATTTTTTGTGAATGTATTGTTTGGTTTTGATTTGTGCTTGCCTTGTTTTTTAAGTATGTTAACCCCTTCCTATAATTGTGTGTTTTAGCCTGATCGCCCTATAGGTTTGAACACTTTATTTATCATAGTAAAATAAAAAAAAAAGAAAATTAAAAAAATAACCCATTTATTTCCTTACTTCCCTTGCCCACATTTTATGACTTTGATGTCTCTTTTTTTCTTTTTAATTTTATTTTGTTTTAAACATCTTCATGATTAGATATATATATATGCTGGCTTATTTGAGTGACTGCTGTGATTGTGGTTTCCTCCATCCTAGTTCATCCTCTTTTTTTTTTTTGATTTAGAGAAGCCCTTTCAATATTTCTTTTAGAATGGGTTTTGTATTGCTGTATTCTTTTAGCCTTTGTTTGTTGGAAAAAAAATTTTATTTCCCCTTCTATTTTAAATGATATTCTTGCTGGATAGAGTATTCTAGTTTGCATATTTTTTCCTTTCTGTGCTCTAAATATCTCTTGCCATTCCCTCCTGGCCTGTAGAGTTTCTGTAGCGAAATCAGCTGATAGCCTTATGGGGATTCTCTTATAATTGACACTTTGCTTTTCTCTTGCTGCCTTTAGGATTCTCTCTTTATCATTAACTTTTGCCATTTTTATTAATAATGTGTCTTGGTGTGGGTCTATTTGGGCTCAACTTGTTTGGGGCCTTCTGTGCTTCCTGTATCTTGAAATCAGTATCCTTTAGATTTGGGAAGTTTCCAGCGATAATTTCCTCAAATATATTTTCAATCCCCTTTCCTTTTCTTCTCCTTCTGGAATTCCTATTATGCATAGATTAGCCTGCTTTATATTGTCCCATAGGTGTCTTATATTGCTTTCATGTTTTTTCCTTTGGTTTTGTCTGCTGTCCTGATAGGGTGATTTCCGTTATTCTATCTTCCGCATCACTAATTCATTCCTCTGCATTATTCGTTCTGCTTTTTACTGCCCTTAGTTCCGTTTGTATGTCTGCAAATGAATTTTCTAGCTTTTCTTGGCTCCTCCTTATATTTTAGTTCCTTTCTGAGAGAGTCTGCATTACTGTTCATATCTTCTCTTAGTTCCTTTAGTATTTTCACTGTCTCCCTTTTGAACTCCACCTCTGTCAGACTGCAGAGCTCTGTTTCATTGTCGACAGCTTTAGGTGAGGTCTGTTGCTTTGAGGTGGGGGTGGCTTCTGAGCTTCTTCATCTTGCTTGTTATTTTCTTTTCCGTGATGGAGGTGCACTCCCCGTGGCTGGGCAGGGTTTGCCCTGGCACTGCTGTGGAGTGTTTCCGGAGGGCTGGCAGTGTGGGCCAGTCTTCTTTGAGGCAGTTGGGCATTTCCTGAGGGTGGGTGGGGCTCACAGGGTCACTCTGAAGCAAAGGAGGACTTCCTGAGGGAAGGTGGGACTGACAGGTGGGCACCACGATGAAGGCAGACTTCCCCATGGCCGGGCAGGGCTTTTTCCCCAGCGCTTCTGGGCCGCAGAGCTCTTCCAGGGGGCCGGCGGAGCTGGGCAGCTGCTCTGCGGGAGTGCAGTGCCTCCCGAGGGCGGCAGTGGGTAGCCAGGCCGCTGGGAGGCAAAGAAGCGCTTCCCCAGGGCAGGCGGAACTGGCAGGACCGCCCTGCGGTGGAAGCAGACCTCCCGAGGCCGGGCAGAGCTTGCCCTGGTGTTTCTGGGCTGCGGAGCTCTTCCAGGGGGCTGGTGGTGCTGGGCGCTGCTCGGCGGGCATGTAGCCCCTGGAGAGGGCGGGCAGGCCAGGGCAGGGAAAGGCCCTGAGGGGGTGGGCTTCCCACGTGTGGTGAGG